>NC_080019.1:117863137-118166167 GCF_030020395.1 Manis pentadactyla
TCTCCAGTTATTCAAAATTATCTCAGGTTTTGTTTGCTTTATTTCTTGCATTTTTTTTTTCCATCCCTGTAATATTGGAGTTTGAGGTTGTATTTTCCTTGGTTGGGTTAAGAAAATTAAGTTTTTTCTATTGTATCCTGTATATCTTCTATCTTTCTAATTGTTCTCTTGTCTGCATAGTCTATTATGTGTTGTTTCTTGAAATTCCATCAACTTTTCCTTTTATTTTGCACTGGTTTCTCCAAATATGGGTCATGGTTTCTCATTCAGTCTTTTGTTTTTGCCTTCTTCTAGTTAAACTCCTGTGTCCTTATCATAATTTCACATACCTCCAAGCTTTTGTGGAGGAGTCCTCAGTCATGTCATTAGCTGTTGTCATCATGATTATTACTCAAAAGAAGGTATATTACTAAAGTATGATCCACCAATATTTTCTTATACATATTTTTACTAGGCAGTTTTGTTTGCTCTTTTTTCTCCACTGAATACTCATAAACACTTTCATGTTATTTTATAATTCTCATTTTTAATGAACACTCATATTCCATTGAATGGATGTATTATTTTAAAATTTAGCAATTTACATATTTTTGGATATGGACTGTTGCCAATTGTCTGCTCTTATGAGTAACATTGTTAACATTTTAATGCAGAGGTCTTATTCATAATTTATTTTGTAAGTGCTTAGTATGGAAAGAAAACTGGGAAACCTGTGTCATCATCTTTGAGGACATGTTCCAATGACTGGATTGGATTCTAACAGGGACCACCTGGCATTGCTTATAAGAAATTTTTTTTTTTGAAAGGAAGCAGGAGGAAGTACCACTTCTGAATCCATATGTTGAGTTTTCTTGGCAGCTATAGGAAGATGTAGTGTGTCTTCCTGCAAACCTGGAACTGCTGAGAAATCCACTGAGTATCACTCTTTGTAAATGAGTCCTCTGAGGTCAGCTGAGGCCCTGTGGTTTATGCCCCATGATATTCTTATCATGTAAGACTTTGTGTAATATATACGTATATATTTAGTGAACTGTTGTTCAGCATGATTAGCTTCAATTGGATCGTCTCCCTTCTTCACTGGAATTGTCTCTTAGTGACTGTTGGAAAAATCAGATCATTCTAAAAAATCAAGGAGGTACTCCCATTGAGAATGTTCTACAAGATCTATAGCTGTTTCTACACATAGTTTATAAAGAAGGTATTTGAGGAATGGCAGGTTTATTAGAATAAAGGGACCACTGAAAAATATCCAGTCATGGGAAACCTAAATTTTGATTTATTGAAGAGACTGTTTTTTCTTTTATTGTCATCCTACAGCATTGCATCACTATAGGACTTCATTAGTATGGCAACATTTACTTTATGGTATTTATAAAATCTGTATGACATAATTACATGAAAGTGGGACACCTGTCCCTGAAAAGCTGTATAATTGATAAACACTGATCATGTGCTAAAGGATATATACCCAGTTTCACTATGGAAAAATTCTGAGCTTCATGGGTCATGGTCTAATTATTTTGTATATTGGGTGATAATATTGTATTGAAAGTGATGATGAGACACATAGTTCCAGAATATCACAGCTTAGGGAGGGATCTGATCCAACAGTCTCCTTTTCATATGAGAAAAAATATTTCTGGTGGGGAGACATAGTCAGTCGAGGTCATGTAAGTAGTCAGCAGCAGAACGACATCTTGACTCCGTAACTCCTTGCTTCTAGTCCTTTTTTCTTAAAATATTTGCAATTTTATTTCTAGGTATGTAAACTTCATGGGGCTGGAAATTACAGAAATGTTCCAGAGAGGTGGAGAATATTTAATAATGGAGAGAAATGCATTTGCCTGGTATGGGAATCAGGAAGAATGTAAGCTCTGAGACATTAGGAATCATTTCTGAGATGAGGGAAAGTGGTAGGCAAGCCAGGGCCCTTTCTTAGGAAATAATTGGAACCATGTTGTTTCTGCCCTTTGGGAAGTTTGGGGTTTGTTCTTGGCTAAAAGACTTCCATTCTCTAGAACACAGATCCCACATCTATAAAATTAGACAATTGGACCTGATTGGCTGGGCTTTATAGACCCTGTAGCTCTGAGCAGCATGAATCTATGATTCTGAGTAATGTCCCGTGTCCAGGATGACTTGGAAAAACAAAAACAAAAACCTTGCTGAATCACTACTAGTATCACCTGCTTTGGTCTGCCTGGGAAGTAGGTCAGAGCTTGGCAGACATAAAAATGCGGTTGGCTCCAGCTGTGAGCTCTGCCCTGGGTCCTCTTTGTAGACACCTGACCTTAGAAAGGATCTGTAGGTTGGGCTGACATTTGGAGGTGCAGAAGGGTTTACTTGTGGCCCTTGTGCTGTAGACGTTGATGGGAGAAGGACCCATTTCACAGTAGGAAGAAGGAAGCAGAGCTGGGGACTGGTAGACAAAGGGAGAAGGAGGCATTCATTGACTGCTTGTTTTGTGTGGAGCACTGTCAAATACTGTTTATTTTAAACTCCTCGCAAACACTCATGGATGTAGGTATCATTATTTGGATTTTAAGGATGAAGAGACAGAAGACTTGGAGGGTTTGTTATTTGCCTATAGTTAGGCTGCTGGTATCTGAGGGAGTCTGTAGTGGGTCTCACTCCAAATCCCCTTTTCTTTTCAGGGTCCATGTGCCATGCTCTATTCTAGGTAAAGCAAGACAGGCAACAAGCAATGAACAGCTGCCCATGTTCAAAGCGTGAGCAGTGCTGTGCAGGAGAGCACAATAGCATCAGGGGACAGTGAGGGACAGAGGTCCAGGTTGTGCTGTTATTCCTAGTTAATAAGACTGCACATGAATGGGGTGAGCTGACCCCAGGAAACCAGACAGCTCTGGATTGAGATGCTTGTGGTTAGAATTAGCTTCATTCCTGATATGAACCAGCTGGAACCCCTGCTTCCCTGCTCTGCTGCATGATGAGGGAAGAGGATGTGAATCAATTTGATGTACAACCATTTTTAAAACTTCAGTAGGTTATAAAAATGCAAGGCACTGTTTTTAATAGCTTTGGTTAATATTTAAATGACTAACTTTTTATATTTATTTACTGCCTCATGTGTGCTTTGAGGAAATATGACCTTTGGTCATTTATTTATTCCTAGAATGAGGGGGAGAATGAAGACCCCCATGCCAGTCTCAGGAGGGTTTGGATTGGACTTGTCGGCCTCGGGGGCCCATCAGAAGTGTGGAGCAGAGCACCGGCCTGTAGGTCGTGCCATTGGGAGGACGTGAGGATGGAGCAGAGGGGCAGCACCTGGGGTCAGGGATGTGGAATGGGTAGCTGGGGGAGGCTGGAGTCAAACTCAGTTGGACTCCACAGTTGCACACAGTAGGGCAGTTGGGGGTTGAGCATCAGGTGCTTATTGAAAGCCTACTATGTGCCAGACACTGGCTGAGGAGGGAGTGGCATAGGAGACACTGGGAATCACTTCAGTATTTGCTATAAGCTTGCCCTTTGTGGAGTGTTCTGGATGCTGAGGAGCCATGTGCTCTTGGCCCTCAAGGAGCATCCTACAGATTACAGACAGTGTGATTAATAACCTAGCAATCAATATCTGTTCTGTTCCAGAAAGTATGCAAATCAACATCTAGTTCAGTAGGGTAGTTTTCCTTGTAGATGGAGGGGATATTTAAATATGTACAGCAGCCTGTATGGAAGGGGTGCAGCTCTGCTGGGAGAACCTTTAGTTGCTGGGCTGTGGGAGGTTCAGGGGGTCTTATGTGCAGGGCTTGAGAAAACGGGGGTGGTGTGAGGACACTTGGGAGCTTTGAAACAGAAGCTTATTACCAATGGGCAAGGATACATCTATGTACTGGTGAATATCAGCCTTGCAAGGGGTTATTCGATTACTTTTTGGTGACATCAGCTAATAATTGATGGGCACACAAAGCAGAGGAGGAAATGATTAGGAAGGCTTCATGGGGTCAGTGATTTGGATTTTTTAAGCTGAGTAGGGGTTTAGTAAAGAACTTTCTGGGAAAAAGGGAGAACATGGGCAAGAGCACCAGTGTGTGAAACAGCATAGTACTTGACTGGATGGTTGAAGGGTTGGGCCTCAGTGGGTTTTGTGCTCAGGTGACTGTGTGCCCAGTGGCAGTGCATCTGTTTTATCCCTCCCACACAGGAAGGGAAGAGGTCCGGAGTGGGGGAGCAGGCAATTAAACTTTTCATTTTAAATGATAACTGCCATGAGCCAGGTGTTAGGCAGTTTGCTAGCATTGTCTCTAATCTCCCAGCATTCCCAAGAGATGGATTTTATTCCTCCCTCATCTTGGAGGTTAAGCAATCAGAACTTGGCATATGACTTCCACAGTGTGACACGTGGCAGGCACAGGATTTGCAATAAGGTTTGTCTGCCTGCAAAGCGTGAGCATTCCACTCCTACCCCAGGTAGCCGCTGTGTCCTTCCAATCTGTAGAAACCTCATGAGGAATGTGTGCTTTTCTTGCATGGAAGGGTAAGGTTTGTACAAAAACTGAGGGCATCAGTATCCTCTTCTGCAAGATGGGACCAGATTCCTTGCTCCAAGCACTGGCAGGGCTCAGGGAAGAGGGGGCCTGGGCTCAGAGGCCTTCCAGTCCACTCAGCAAGACCACTCATGGGGAGATGGCTGCTCCCCTCTGTCCCTCCTCTCCCTGAGCCTTTGACTTGACTTTATTCGGGCAGTGATGGAGAGAATATGCTGATAACATGGATGCTTCCTATTTATGGTCTTTAGACAGAGAGAATAAATAATGTGGTTCCTGATTAGAATTTGGTCTCTCCTGTAACTTTAGGGAGAGACTGTATTGGTGCTAATGATAGTGTGTCAGTCTGGTCTGTGTACCTGTATTAATGTTTGAGTTCTGGTCCCCCTACCTGATGATAAAAACAAGGAAGATAAGCCAGTGGGGAGGCAGTGTAGCCTGGTGGGCAAGGCCTTAGACCTTTAGCCAGATGACCTAGATTCGGTTCCCAGCTCTGCCACTGCCTAGTGCTTGTCTCCCTGGGCCTCGGTTTCCTTGCTTGTCAAATGGGAATGGTGATAAAATCAGGCCTACTTTGTAAGGGTCGTTGGGAAGGTTAAATGAGTTACTTGTTCTAAAGTGCTTAGAAAATTGCCTGGCCTCTAACAATTGACCTAAAGTCTTTGTTAAGCAACATAAGCAAAATTTTACAGACTGGCCCTGCCTTCTACCACCATTTAAGGTATTACATGCCATGATGTGTTAGTACCTTCTGGTTTTTTCTAAGACCTAGCAGGTGAGGGCAGAAGTCTGACTCTTCTGTGAGTAGCCAGGCAGAGAAGTGGCATACTCGGTGCATGGTCTGCTGGAGACTGGTTGTGATGGCAGCTTTGTGACGAGCATTTTACCGGCCATGGGAAAAATGTGTGGCTGTAAAATACCAAGTGGAGCAGTAATTCATCTTTGGTAGTCGAACGGAATTCAGATTAAATGGCATTTGCAGCAGAGTTAATTTAAAAAATTTTTCCTTTGTATCCTGCAAATTTGCAGCAGAGTTCATTTAAAACATTTTTCCTTTGTATTCTGCAACGTGTGTATCAATAGCTTTAACTGGCTGGGTCAGTCAGGTATTTTTAATTTGGCTTAAAGAAAGTTGTGGGGTTTCATAAAGTTGTGGAGTCACATAAAGGGAGACAGCAAAAGATTTGGATTCTGACCGATGGGTTTCCACTCTGCCACTCCTGTACTGTGTCCCCATGGGCAAGGTGACACCCGGCTTCAGGGCTTCTGGTGCTCTTCTGGTTCTTACTGCTTCTCTCCTCCTAAAGCTAGGGTGCTGGGTGGTCAAATGAGCTCCTTCATCCCTGGGGTCTGAGAATGACTCTTGTTGGTCAACTAGCTACCGAGCAAATTTTGAAGGAAGTCTTTTAAAATTAGATTTGTTGATGGTGACCCTGAAACGAATTGGTCGTCTAATTTTTTTCTCTCCGTTTGGCCCTTGAGCCCCTGAGTACTCATTTTAGATATTTAACACCTTTTGTAATCCTCCAAATTATTCTGTGTATCATACTCAAAAAGTGATGAAGCCAAATAGCTCTTACAGTTCAGCTTGTGGAAGTTGGGGAGCATGGGGAGATTTTCACTATTAAACTGTAGGTAATATCTGGTGGCCTCGGGTTGAGAGGGTGCAGAGGAGCCCCTGGTGGTCGTCATCACTGTGTGTGGCCTAAAGGACAGCAGAGTGCAGAATAGGCCCCTCCGCTCCTCAGTGCCATCATCACCAGGGAAGATGAGGAGGGTCCTGTCAGGAGTCCATCGGTTGCTGTCCGTCTTCGGTCCCGAGCTGGGTTATACAACTCAGCAGAGCTTCCTTCCCAGCTGGCATGGCAGGCACCCTTCCTTGCTAGGCACACCTTTCCTGTAGGAAAGGAATGTAGAAGGGTTACTTGCATTTTCATCTTTACTTCTCCATTAGAGCTGCCTTTCTGAATAGTGGAGAGGTGACTTTAGCAGCGAGAGACAGGAAGGAGCAAAATGAGTCATCTTGGGCCCTAATGAGGTGCATGAGGGACCCTTCTTGGGAGTGAGGGTCAGGTGAGGCCGTGCTCTGCCTGGGGTGAGTTTTGCCTTGGGGCTGCAGGCGGCACTGGAGCAGAGCTGAGCTAATTTTACTCACTGGAGCTGACTGTGCTGAAGGGCAGGGCTTATGACATTGGCCTTATCATCCTGTGATACCCAGAGAGCTCCCAAGGTACAGCCCTGTTATGTCTGGGCAGGTTTTCGTCCTGCAGTTTGATACATTTTTCCATTAGGTGTGCATATCAGCAAGCAGGATGCTGAGGCGCAAAGAGCTTTGGATTTGGTGGAAGGCCACAGAGCTGAATTTGGATCTTGCCTCTCCCCCTTGCTCACTAGCTGTCTGACTTTGGGCAAGTTATATAATCTCTCTGAGTCTCAGTTTCCTCACTTGAAGACAGGAATTACATTTGTGCCCTAAGATTGCTGCTAGGTTTATACACTAGGTGACACTTAGCAAGCAGACACTATGTGTCAGCCACTGTTCCAGCTGCTTTATTCATAGTGAGTCACCTAATCCTCTAAACAAACCCATGAGGGAGGAACTCTTGCTTTCCCTATTTTATGTATAAGGAAACGAGGACAGGAACAGACATTTCTGGAGGCCTACTCTATGGGGCTGCACAGAGCAGATGGACTAGGTGTGCAGCCAGCATGCCTTTGAGGCACTAAAGTGTTCTGTAGCAAATCTGGAAAACAAAGAGGTCATGCCAAGAATTCTCAACAAAGAATTTCTTTACCACTGACTAGTGCTTGTCTCCCTGGGCCTCAGTTTCCTTGCTTATCAAATGGTAATGATGATAATCATGCCTACTTTGCAAGAATTCTCAAGAAATCCAAGAAAGAGTCAGTAATTATGCTTTAACCGTGCTTCATTTTACATGAATTAGAATTTTCACTGACCAGAAACTAGTGTGTGTAGTTCTGATTAGCCTATGACTTATGACCTGCTACTTATGTCCCTTAGGTCTGTTTGGCTCATTCCAATAAAATAAGATATTTTTCATCCCTCGTAGAGGCAATGAGGTCTTAGATGTAGATAGACATAGGTCTTACTTGAGCAGATCAAGAAATAGAGGAATGGATGATCAGTTAATAGATCTATTTTTCTTTCTCCCTCCTGCATTTATCAGGCTTAAGTATGGGACAGCCATTCCAGAGAATGTTAAATGGAAAGGGATTCATTCAGGGAAAGAGATGCTAACAAAAGGGTTGGAAAGTCTGGAGCAGTGGGAGCTGGAGGGCTGCATCTGTTGCTCTTGGGTGTGAGCATTTTTTCCATAGTCATGATCCAGGGATAAGGAGGATGGGATTGGGAAGCCACTACAGAGGCTTCTGAAACTTCTTGACATCTCACAGTTGATGGTGGAACAGTGGATTGCCAAATGGAACAGCACCTTGCCGCGTAGGATTACCTGATACTGCCTGCTGGTAGGCAGAGAGGCAGAAAGATTTAGCTTCACTACCACCTGCTAAGTGTCACACAAGTACATCTTCTTGCCAGAACCTACTTCACTAGCTTCAAGGCAGTGGGGGGAATGTACTTTTAGCAGTCTGCCTCTGCAGTGCAGAAAGTCACTTTAGAGGATGCAAAGAAACTGTGATTGAGCCAATCAAGAGAATGTATCTACTGCCAATGTGTTCATTTAAGTTTAAAAATGCCCAGAGGTTGTAATCCCAAAGTACAGAACATGTACAATTATAATGTGATATAAGTGGGCATAATAATTCTACTTAACATTGGCTTATTTACATAAAACACGTAATATTAATGTATTTAATATCCTGAGAAAAAAGGCCACATGCCCAATTTCAGTTTCTGAGTTGGATTCTCCTCAGTTTTGACAACTGATTGGTCATTCAACAGTTCAGTTTAATTTCCTTCTGGAAGTCATACCCTGGACAGTTGTCTTGCTTACATAATTTGTGCAGAAATGTTTATTGAGCACTTAATATAAGACTGATGTTGGTATTGTGGATAGAGATAAGTCATGGATTCTTCCACTGGGAGCCCCCACCAGAAAGGGAGTAAGTCAAGTACCTAGTAAGAATAGTATGAGGAAGGTCACGATTGATGCTGCAGACAGCAAGCTGAGCAAATTCAGAGAAGAGAGCTTATTCTGACCACACTGAGAAGTGAGGGAGGTTTCGTGTAGGGTGACAGTGGTTAGGTGATTTTCACCTGGGACCAGGAACATCTCTTAAAGGGGCATTTACAAAGGTGGTGAAATGTTTTTTGTTGTCTCAGTGCTAGAAGCCAGACTCCCACTGTCATTTAGTGGTCAGGGCCAGAGTGTTAGATATATTGTAATGCATGAGACACAGATGAAATGACTGCCTTTCTTCGAAGAGCAATCTCACTCTTGTTAAGAACTTCCAGTAGGCCTGAAGGATATATAACATATTTGTATTTGATCTTCGGGTGGGGAGGAGGAGTAGGTCAAGCAAAGGGAACAGTATGAGCTAAGAGTTCCATCTGAACAGCAAAGATAAATAAAGCAAAGAGTGTGTGCTGAGTGCCAGTGGGAGGGAGTTTGTGGTGGGAACAGAAGGTTGAGTCCAAGTTATTGAGAAACTTGAGATGTTAGATGAAGCACTTGGACTTATTCTGTTGCCATTGGGAAGCCACTTAAGATACTGGTGCAGGGTCCTTGAGAGCAGAAGCCTGGCCTCCCCTTACTGCTGTGCATCAACTGGACATCAGTAACATCCTTGGAATGAATGAACGCCTCAGACAAGACATTTACAGGAGCTAAACTAGTTGGTATCTGGACTTTGCCAGATCTCAGATTGTGTAGTTCTGGGGGAGTCTGGCAGTCAGCATTTGGACTCTAGGAGATACACAGAGAGGGCTTGTGGCCCTCCGCACACACACTGTCTCTACATTCAAATGGGAGTGTTGTGCTTAGGCAGTGTGGATAAAATGAGAGTTCCTGTGGCCAGGATTCTCACCTGGCCCTGGTTGACTAGCTCACTGCACCCCTGTGGGCAATACATGGCTGTTGATTCTATAAAAAGACCTCCACCCAGTGCTCTGGGCACAACATGGTGGCAGGGCTGCAAGGCTGCAGGACAGCAGAGTAGAGGCTGGAGTGGTGGCAGCACCGAGGACAGAGGCCCAGAGGACGGCTGTGTGGGATGAGTGTGCAGAGAGGCCCAGAGGACGGCTGTGCCGGATGACTGTGCAGAGAGGCCCGGAGGACGGCTGTGTGGGACGACTGTGCAGAGAGGCCCGGAGGACAGCTGTGTGGACAGAGGGGCCCAGAGGCAGAGACGGGCTTGCTGCATGCAGACTCGCTCTGAGTGAATGGGATTTTAGTGACTGACTTGCCACCTAGAACTAAAGTTGGGTATAACCCTTTCACCCCAAGAACATTTTGCTGTCATTTTCTTTGGTCACACTGAATCCATAGTGAACTTGCCTGGGGCTGAAACCCATTGGCAAGACAGGCAGCAATGCTAGTTGCTTACACTAAGAGAATAATGTCTTAAGAAACTTGAGGGAAAGAGGGATTTTTCCATTGCCCTCCTATATGGGGCCCCTAGGCCAGGAGGCACAGTAGGCGCATACTGTGTAGTCTGCATAAATGCTCCTGCATCTTGAGCTTATTAAAAATTGCCAATCAAACCAGCAATTTGCTGACAGGATTTGTGCCCTGTGACTGTGACTGCAGTGGTTCTCGGGAGAGGCTTGTGGGGCCCATGATGATGTGTGTCCTGTGGAATCCTCATGGCTTTTCTGCGGGTCAGTCCCTCCTCTTTTGAGATTGGCTTTGGAGGTTGGGAGGGAAAGCTTGGGGTGGAGCTGACTGAACTCATGTGTAAGATATTACCTTGTTAGTTCCTCCTAAGGTTTCATTTTTGAAATCTTCACGGGGGAGAGGGAAAGGGATAGGTACACAGATGTGTGGATGGCCCCTGCATCTGCATTTCATGTCTTAGGAAAGGAAAGTGCTTCACCCAGCATCCTGCAGGAGCTCACCCTAGGGCAGCCCGGCACCTGTTATAGCAGCGTTTCCATTCGCCCTACTGCCAGCGGGGAAAGGGCAGTGGCACTGGCCTCTGGAGCGGAAGGCCTGGCCTCAGCTACTGGCTTGGCCACTCACTCTATTATGGACCCTCAGCTTCCTCGTTTGTAAAATGGGTGTTGTGGTTGTATCTGACACTTAAAAAGCATTTATAAAGGGGGGCATGTAAAGAGATTTATCAACTATAATAAAGAAATAGACGTATTTTTTCTTCCTCTGAGTGGGTGTTTATGGACCGGTAATTGGTGGGGCCATCTTTAGAGAAAGGGTGGGACAGTGAAGCCCCACAGACCACACCCCAGTCACAGAATACCCCCAGGGACTCCACTTCCCCCCTGCCCTCAGAGATGTTGCACTCAGATTTTGAAACACACCGCTTAAAGAGAAGCATAGCCAGATCTTGCAGTTGGGAGGAGCTGGGGGTACGTCCTTGCCTGGAGCCAGGGATTCATACAGCAACATAATGGGAGATGTGTGTGGAAAGAAGGGCCATCCTGGAGGCCCTGAGCACCAACTTGAGGGTGGTTGGGTGGTATTTTTTGTGTGGTTCAGATCACTGGTGAGGGGTCAGCTGGGAAGCCGGGATGAAGTGGGGGTTCACACCTTGGTATGTGCAGGGAGTCAGGCAAAACTCAGGCGGAGATGGGAAGTTATGTGGGGGGAGCGGGGGCCTCAAGACAGGGTGATTCCCAAGTTTGGGCCACATTCTTTTATTTTTGCACTGGTTTGACTTTTTACTTGAGGTTATAATAAAAATGATAATTGTATATAGTTATAGAGCTGAGACGTTTTCAAGAGTTCTCACACCCGTGGTGTGAAAGGACCACTGTGTAGTCCTCTACAGTGTCATGGTGAAGGAGAAGGCAGGATTGTTACCCCTACTGTACAGATAAGGAAATGGAGGCTCATAGAGCAGATGGAAGTTCTCAGGCCACTCAACTGGTCAGGGTGGAGGCTGGGACCGGAAATGTCAAGTTTTAACATGCCTCCCTTTGCTAGTGACCTGGACCAATGTTTTTCTCAAACTCACTTTCTCCAGCCTGGACTGTCCTAGTTGACATCCTCCGTAGTCTAAAATGGCTATGAGTTTGAAAGGTCCCGGGGGCAAGCTGTGAGACTCTCCAAAGATGAGCTGTAGGGAATTTGGGACACAAAATATGTTCCTCCCTCTTGCTCTTTGTTGCTGTCATAATACTTGTTCAGGTTTAAAATGTCCATGAGAGCAAGGAAGAAAAGAAGTGGCACCTGTCACTAATTGAGCATCTTCCTTGCCCTGGACACAGGGCTACTTGATTTTCCATTTGGGAAGTTAGATAAATTTATAGATGAGGTGATTGTAATATAGTATTTGCTTTTACATTATGCTAAGCAGCTTATGTACATTAAATTAGTTAATTCTTATAAAAACCATATTAAGTAGACAATAGCATTCCCATTTTATAGATGGGAAAGCTGAGGCCTTGTGAAACACAAATCACCTGCTTGTGAGAACACAGGTTCTGTAAGCTCTAAACAGATTACAATAGAAGTTTTCTAATTTGAGAACTCCTTCCCTGCTACAGCATATGCTGTCTGTCTCACATGTGAAAATGCAGGGCTGCTTACTAAGCAGGGGCATCCCAGACCTTGGAGGTTATGAGAGTTGGAGCTGGAAGGTGCTAGGAAGAGCTCAGAGGCTGCCGGCCTTCAGGTTTTGCTCCCCTGCTCCTGGGCATCTAGGACTGACCTTGCTGTTGGAGTGCTGGCTGGGGGCAGCAGCAAGTGGGAGAAGAGAAGGAAGGGGAGCTGGGAGCCCAGCCTGAGCAGCTGTGCTGTTAGCTGCCTTACAAGTGTGCATCTGCAAAGCATTTCATTTTAAAGGGAAAGCTCTGCTGCTAGGAAAAGAAATGTTTAGAAAGCACTGTGCTAGCTCAGTTTGAGGATGAGAGGCAGAGTAGCTTAGTTAGCCCATGTCACAGTTGCAAGGGGCCCTGAAGTTTTTTTCCCTTTTTCACTGAAATGTGCACACTGTCGCTTTCCTCTGAGGCCTTTGGAGTGCCCATCTTCAGGTTCAGGGTCATGCAGCCTCTGAGGATCTGCAGCAGCTTCAGGCTGCTCCATGCACATGATCGCTGACCTGTATGCTTCAACTTGGCTCTATCGCCCCATTGGACCTTGGCAACCTCGTGAGGTTATTTCCATTTCTGTGCAGCATACAGTGGAAATTACAGCCAGGATTGTGTTACTCTCCTGGCCTAACCTTCAAAGACACTGTCCTACCGAGTACATGGAATTACTGAATTATTGAGTGTCTACTGTGTGCACTGTGCTGAAAATATAGGCAAGGTTCCTGACTCCAAGGGCTTTGTGGGAAAACATAAAGAAATAAGGAATTTTGTTAGCTATTTTTGGAGATACTTATGTTTGTTATATACAGTTGTTATGTGATAGTTACATCACATAACAAGGATAAAATCACCTCATAGAAATGGGATAGAAAGAGTCTTGAGCAATGGGAAAGAAGAAAGATAGGAATTGGTAAGTACGTTCTAGAATTGCAAGGGGTGAAGTCTGCACTGTGAGCTAGTTAATTCTGGCCTCTTCCACTTATTGCCTCTTCCACTTGCACAGTTTACTTGTTTTTTAAGCCTTTATATTTTCATCTGTATTATGGAAGTGAGACTGCCTCGCTCACAGTGGTGTTGATAGGATGAAATGGGATAATGTATGCAACCTGCTTAGTACAATGCTTAGCACAGAATAAACACTCATTAAATTATAGTTGTTATTATTTGGTAGGGAGGAGCCTAAGAGACTATTTTTTTTTAACCTGATCAATGGTGTGATCTGAGATTTGCTTCTCAAAAAAACTCTCCGCTTTTAGAAACAGAATTCAATCACCTTAGCCTACAATGGCTATTTAAGGCTCCAGTTTACCTTTCTGAGTTACCTATTTGTCTCCACTTATCTGCCCACCTCTCCCACTAGCAGCCTACACATCCTCCAAGTTTGCTATCTCTCATTGCTCCCTCACCTTGCCCCCTTTCCTGTCCCACCGTCTTTAATACCTAGCCCAGCAGTCTGTTCCTCCCATTGAGAGCACCCTACCCAAGTCTGAACATGTTGGGTGGACCACATCTCCTCCTGCATATGGTCAGCCTCTCCCTCCTACTAAACCTGTGAGCTCCTTGAAGCTGGCTGGACCTCATAGCTCTCTGCTGCAGCATTCCTGCAGATTCAGGTACACAGTAGGTGCTCACACATCCTTGCAACAGATTCATTTAGTGCCTTTCTCCAGTGTTAAGTTCAAGGAAACACATGATAAAATGCAAGCCAGAAAACAATCACCATTGAGCTGTGTGCTCATTAGCTTTGGGAATGGATTTCTGGGGAAGATCTGGCCTCTCCATAAATGACATTGATAACTTGGATCTTTGCAGAAATTGAAGAGAATCCTGATGACTAATGTGTTGGGAGAGACCTGAAGGAAGCCAGACTAGTGACTTCATTCTCAGAACTTCTTGGGTGCCCCTTGGCTCCTAGGTGATCTGCAGAGGACCTCTGGTATGTAAATAAAGGAACCTCTCTGTTGCCTGGGATGCCCACTTTCCAAGCTGAGCCCCTGGGCGAGCTGGGGTGGGAGGTTTAATGGGTTGGAGATTTCTATCTTTTTGGTATCAACTTGAAATATCCTATGCCCTTGGTTAAATTCAAGCTTGGGAGCTTCCTTAGTGCTCTCTAGAAAGTAGCTCCTTATTGTATGTTTATTTCCCCATGGGCTTATTTCAGAGAACCTGGAGCCTGTGTTTCTAACAACTTCTCCAAGGACAACATTGTAGGTCATGTTTCCAGAACTGAGACTCTCAGGGGGGGGTCTTCCAAAAGTCCATCTCTATTACCTTCTCTTGGCCTGGCATTTGCTTGTAGCTGCAGAGGGCGAGTTTGTCTTGAACAGTTCTCCAGATGAGTGACTTGGCAGTTGAAAATCTGACATTTGCTGCTAGGCTTCAACTGTAAGAGTGAGTAGCACAGAGACAGAATGCTGTGGAACATTGAATTATTTCCCTTAATTCCCAGAGCCTTAATGTTTCTTTGTTTTGAGAATGACCTCACTGCCTTTTGTATTTGTAATGGAATGCACAGTCATTTACAGGTAATCACACAATTATCTCTTACTCTTTTGTTGCATCTCCCCGTTTTCCAGAGGGCTTTCATTCAGATTATCTCATTTGAGCCTCGTAACAGTTCGGAGAGGCAGGCAGAGGGGCTTTTTTAATCTCCACTTTTCAGGTGTAGAACCTGAGGTTTAGAATATTTAAAACAGTTGGCTAGAGGCCATACAGTTAGTATGTAGCAGAGTAAGAACTAGAATCTGAGAGAGTCTAACTCCTGCACAAGTATTCTTTTTACTACTTACTGTTTGTGTGACCTTTGGAATATGCTTAACCTTTCTGAGCCTCAGTTTCCCTGTCACTAAACTGGGTATAAATACTCCAGGGGGGGTTGTCTGTAAGGATTAAATGAGATTGTCTGGGAAAGCCTTTACTAAATGGTAAAGAATGCTACTAATGTGAGGCTTCATGAGTACATGTACCTTGAATCCAAATAGTGCCATCAGGGCTGTGGCAGAAAAGAGCATTTTTTGCCCCCATTTTGTGAAGACACTGAGAAGCAGAATGGTGCTGGACTTGTCAGCGATCATGAGCTCCCAGCCCTGTGTTGCAGGCCGCTTTGTTTTTCTGAGAATGCTTGTGTTGGCAAGACCCTCTTTGCCTACAGAGCTCTCTCTTAATGTTCCTTGGAATAGTCTTGCATTTCAGGGACAAGTTTTAGGTTCTGCAGGACCCGAGAGCCAGGAGTGGGGATCTGGAATGAGATACGCATCCCTGAGCTTCGTGCACAAAGGGTGGGACGTGGTCTGGCTGATGAGGTAGGAGAACTTGTCTTGAAGCTCTATCTTCAGTCATTGTTCAGTGACTGAGATGTTAACAGGGAATGCCCTGCGAATACACAGGCCATCAGCACATATGCACAATGGGTTGCTTAGCAGTAACACTTCTTGAAAAAAAAAAAACCTAAAAGGTGGATTTCAAGTTGGCAACAAATGTATTAGGAGTTAGCAGTGTGCTGTGGACCCGAGACAGAAGGAGTGACTGAGGGATGAAATCTTGGATGGCTTCATTTCTGTATCCATATTCACCAACAAAAATGCCAAACCAGTGAGACAGACACAGGATTTTTGTATGGTTTGAAAAGGCAGAACGAGGAGGAGGAGGTTGAAGGCCAGGGAGCCAGATTTTGTTTCCATAGAAGGAAAAACTTTCTGTTGGGAAGACAGAACCTGCCTGGAGGCCTCAGGGATGCCAAGGGGGATTCACAGCTGGGGTGGGGCCAGGGCACTGGGCTCAGTGGCCTTTATGGTCTTTCTCCTCTTGACATCCTAGACCAGTAGTTCTCAGTGGTCAAGAGGAAGGAATCAAACACATGTTAGGGAATGAAGGGCCCCTTTCTGGACGTGGAAACTAATATGCAAATGGTCTTTGCAAACTGGAGGGTGGATACACACTCTCATTCTGGTTTTCATGCCTATCTTGTAGCTCCCTGCTTGGTCCTTGGCATTCAGACTTCCCAGGCTATCCCTGGGCAGCTGTTTGCTGTGGAATGTCGCTTTCCTCTGCTGAAATGCTCCTGTTGGAATGTTGGAAGGGACTCTCAGCTCCTGACAGGACGACTGTCATTGTATAGAACCAAGTCTGATGGCTGGCCTAGTCTTCCCTGGTACAAATGAGGACCATTCCTCTGTCCTCTTCAGCCCTGCCTCTGGGGCCTCCAGGAAGGATGGCAGCGGCAAGCCTTCTGTGAGCAGACCACTCCTCCCCTGCACTGCCACTTCCTCCAGCAATTCATCTCTCTCTCCTTTCTCCTCCCTCATTTAGTTAGAGTCATTTTAGACTAGATTCATTCCTGACTGACATCACTTGTCCTATTTTGTCCTCTAACACGTCCCAGAAACTTTGGATTAGAATTACTCTTACAAATTAAACTGGGCATTCCGTGCTCCTTCCCATCCCTCTCCCCTTAGCCATGTTCTCCTGAAAGTCTGGTTTGGTTCTGGGGTCTTCCTGCCTGATATCTGCCCAATGAAGAATTCATGCAAAATGAAGTGCTCAGGAGGACTCTGAGCCCATGGAATCAGGGGCTGGGGTCTGAGGGTGAAGGCTGTTGTAGCACTCACATGCCACCTGAAGAACTGCAGACTGACTCTTGGTGACCTCTTAAGGTGCATCCCCCCGAATGCCTCCCCTCCCCCCAGATTAATAGACTGATTTCATGAATTTAGTTGCATTCTGTGGGCGCCACTCCTGAGGTGAATTTAAAGCCTTTCAAACTAGTCACTTCCTCGTTTTTTGTGGGGGAGACTTTTTCCTGTAACAGGACAGCGTGTGGAACTGTTGAGACTCCACTTCTTTTGGGGTTAATCATTTACCGAGTAAGGAATTCTGCCTTAAGTGGGGCATGTTCTTCAAGTGCCAGAGGAGAGAAGGTTGATTTTTCTGACATCCTCCAGCCAGCTTCTCCATATATGGAAATGTTTACCCACCACACTGATCTATTGGAAGAGAAGGAGGTGACTCAGGGTTTAGGAGAAGCAGGATTTGAATTCTTGTTTTCAGAAACCAAGTTGCCCCCTCCCCCTGCCTTCCCCCCACCCCCTCCCTTCCTTTGCCCCTTGTTCTGGAAGCTGAGGAGAGAATGTCTCAGTGCTGTTCCCCTCGGGCCTCAGGACCACCTCCGTGCAGTGGGACTCAGGGTGTGTGAGAGGCAGTGAGGGCCAGCGGAGGGCCAGCTGCCCGTGGGGCCTGACGTCTCGTGAGTACATCATTATTGCCAGGGCGAATGGCATTTCTACTCCCAGACCCAGGGCTTACAGTCCTGAGGGCTGGCTCGCTTGCATGGTAATGGGCCATGTTGCTGGGAGCAGTGGCTGCTTTAATTTGGGGTGTGGACAGCTGCTTTCCCACGGGAGTACTTCTCACAGTGGGATTTAGAGACAGGCTCTGACTGAGGAAAAATTCTATTTGTATATATATAAAAACAAATTGAGATATTTCTTCCTACCTGAGGCCTAGCTTGAGTTGAGTAGAAAGATAATTTGGGAGTGTCGTATGTCTGATTGTTAGGACAAAAGCAAGAAGCCAGCAGAGAGATTGGTGGACACTTGCGAGGGACAGTTTCAGCTTGTAAAGCAGAGTTACGGTTGGATTTAAGGGAATGCAAACTGTTGCTGTATATCTGTATGTGTATATGGTGTTGGCCTGGCATCTCCAGTTTGAATAAATACCTGGTGTGTGGGCACATTGTGCAGATTTGATAGGCTGTCGGAGTTGGAGAGTCTTGGAGATTATTCAATTAATCTTCTCATTTTACAGCATGATAATGGACAGTGGAGGCCCAGAGAGCACAGCTAACTTACCTTAGAAGATGTGTCTAATTAGGTGGGATTACAGCCCAGATGTTTTGACTCTGTCAGTTGCTCCTTTTGCTGCAGGCAAAGGCATAGAAGATGCCCATTTTGCAGATGAGGAAATTGGGACTCACATGCCAGAGTTGCCCACACTTACTGCTCTAATTGGTGAGAAATTGAGAACAAGAATCAAGCTCTCCCAATTCAGACCTCTTTTTGTCATGCTATCTGGGCTCAGATGCCTGAAGTTTATTGTTTTTTAAACATTTTATTTCTTTTCCTTCTTTGGTTTCTACTTCACCTTTTTCTGCTTTCGGTCATGTTTGAATTGTGCTGCTGCCTTCTGATATGCTTTCCTGCCGATGCCTTTTTCTTTCTTAAAAGGGGATGGTATCTTGTCCGAGAGGCTAACTGAATAGTGGAGACCTTGATTTCAGTTTCATTTGTGGTGGTGGAAATTATGCATGGGCTTTGAAAGAAATTGAGCAGGGCTTTCCATCTAAGCCTTCACTTCTATTCTTGAAGCTGCAAGAATGGTGGAGTAGAATTCCCATTCCAAGGTGAGCCCTGATTATGAATAGATTTTAAACACCTACATACTTTAGTCTTCTTTGAATTGATGTTTGACAGAGACCAAGAGGGCACCACCCTGTTCCAATCCAACAGATGTGACATGGCTCTAATGAATAACTGTAGGAAGTTCAGTTTCTGATCAGCTTGGGGACCCCTTTCTACAGGGCAGGGGGGTCGTTGGAGATGTGTTTGGGGAAGCACTTTGATGCCACGTTAGGTGGCAGATCATGACAGAGTAAAGGACGTTCTCCTGAGACCTATGTTTGGGCAATGTCACCTGGAGGGGAGCAGGCCCGAGCTGCTCTGAAGCTCTGGGGTGCAGGGCTGTGCCCAGGACCCCCAGGAACCTACACACATGTCTCCTCCACGACCTGTGGCTGGGCAGTGACTGTAGGCCCTGACTTGAGGCATGAAGGCCAGGATGGCTTCCTGTTGTGGTGCTCATGAGCAGGGGCACCAAGAGGTTAGGGTTGTAGGACTCATGTGAATTCTGTCAGTGTGAATAAGGAGGACGGACTTGAGTGAGTGCTTGTGGGTGCCAAGCCCTGGGCTGAGCACTTAACCTATAAATCAAGTCACTGTTAGGACTGCCTTGGATAGGTACTATTTTTTAAAATTTTGTATTTAATTCAGGTAAAACACATACAACACTTACCATCTTAGCCATTTTTTAAGTGTACAGCTCAGGAGTGTTCAGTACCATCCCATGTTGTGCAACCAATCCCCATAACTCTTCTCAGCTTCCAAAACCAAAACTCACCACCCATTTGAATACTAACTTCTTAGTCTCCCCTCCCCACCACCCGTTGCTCTGGCACCTGCCATTCTACTTTCTGCCTCTGTGAATTTGCTGTAGATGCCTCATATAAATGCAGTCAGACAACACTGTCCTTTTGTGACAAGTTATTTCACTTAGCAGCATGTCCTCAAGGTCCATCCGTGCTGTAGCAGGTATTAGAGTTTCATCCCTGTTAATGGTTTGATAATAAATAGTACAGGGGGTATATATATATATATACACACACACACACACACATATATATATATATGTATGTATACATACACATATATTTTTGTTTATCCATTTATCCAGTATGTTTTATGTCCATTTTTAGAGGAAAGATCTGAGGCTTTGACAGGTTAAGTCAGTTGCCTAAAATCACGCAGTCAGTCGTGGAGCTGGGATCTGAGCCCAGGTAGGATGACTTCAGAGTGCCTGTGATGGGGAGTAAACAGGTATTGACTTCTAGCTGGCAAGAGTGTGACAATCCAGGTGATTCTCAAGTGGATAGCAACATGTCCTCACAAATTGCGGTGCCATTTCAATAAGCAAGCGTTCTAAAGGCCCGTACACAGGTATTTTCTTCTCTTTTATACTGGCCTCCGAAGCTCAGAGCCAAATGTGAAGTCTACCACTAGCAAATGGTATGAGACAGATGGCTGTTAATTTTTGTAAACTTTGTTCCTTTCATTCACCTTACTTTTTCCATTTCTCTCCCTAAAAAAATCATGAACCATGTACATCTTTGGTCAGGCATTTCAGATCTTTTCTGGAACAAGGAAGAATATATAACTCAGGGGCATGGTCTCAGGTCATTGTATCATTGTTATACCTAAGGAATAGCAGAACAGTGGGTAGAAACTGGAGACAGCATTTTCTGAGCTGGCTCTGCCGCTAGTTCAGTGTTTACCTTGGGCAGTGATGCATGCTTCTGTCTGAGTCTCAGTTTTCCCACCTGGAGGTTGGGATTGTTCATCAACAGTGGAAATTTTGTCTGTGCTGAGCCTTACACTAGATGCTCTGTGTGATTTATCTTCTCAGTTCTCCCCAGCACTCCCATGAGGCAGCTGCTGTTTTCCCCATTTTACTGGAGAAAAGTAAGGCCTGAAAAGGAGGGAAAACTTGCCTAAACCTCCACATCTCCTGAGTACATTACTGCTCCTTGCCTGAGTCCAAAGTCCAGGGCCTTAGCCACAGTGCTGGCACCTGCCCTTAGGTAGTCTCTAAGGTTTCCTTCACCTGTGGCATGTATTCATCTAACTTCATTATATTGAGTTCCCACTCAGGTGCTTCGTACTATTCTGGGTGCTGATCTAGCACTGGATTTAGAGGGAAGAAAAAGTCATATGAAACAATGATTCCTTGAAGCTTATATTCCAGGTGGGGTATGTGGGGGAGGCAGATAATAAATGAACATATAAATAGTAGAGAATGATAAGAAATACTTAAGAGGATTCACACAGGGCACTCAGACTGTGAGTGAATGGAGGAGGGGATCTGGGAGGTATGTTTAAGCTGAGATCCAAATGACAAGGAGCTGGCAGTGTAAAAGCGATGGGGAGGAGCACTGGAGGCAGAGGGCGTGGCCAGTGCAGAGGCCGTGGACTGGGAATGGGTTAGTGTCTGAGGAACAGCAGCAGCCTGCTGTGCTAGAAGGCAGTGTGGGCTGCAGAGAGAAAAGCATGGGAGCAGAGCAGGGCAGGGGCTGATGGTGGTAGTATGCTAGAGATGGGGCACATACCTGCATCCAGGTGGGAGAGGAAGCATCCGAGTTATGTTTCACAAGCATTACTCTTGCAGCTGTGAGGGAATGGGTTGCAGGGAGGGGGCCAAGAGTAGAAGGAAGAAATTTGGGAGGAGACTCTTGCAATAGTGCAGGTGAACTTTGATTAAGGTGGCATAAGTGGGGCCAGAGAGAATTGGAGGGGTTCATGACATGTTTCGGAGAGATTGTGCAGGATGTCAAGTGCAGTTGCCCACTTGTCAAGTGTCAAGCTTGATGTGCAGGGATCTAGGAGGTCCTGATAGACATAAAGACACGTGCAGCACAGGGTGCAGATTTGCAGCTGATTCTCACTAAGGAGTCCGTGTGCTCCCCACTTTGGTTTTTAACCTTGAGCTTCTGGCCAAGGAACAGAGAGCAGTGGCTTTCTGCCTCTGACTTCCTGGCTGAGAGCTGCTGGAACGCCCCAAAATAAACCCTGCAGAACATGCTGCTTCCTTTGCTCTCCCTGGGTATTTGTATAAAGCATTCTTTCCCACCAAGAATACAGAACATTCAGAGTGATGTTGATTTTACGGGCTGTATTTAACATACTGTATTTCCTTGATGTGTCGTCTGTTCTTGCAGAGATTCCTGCCGCCTGTAAAATCCCTGGTGGGGGGCTTCAGTCACCCTGTAAGATGGCTCTGGAAAGCTCAGTGGGAGCCCAGAAGAGCTGGGGCTTCAAAGCCCCACCTTGGCTTGCGGGCTGTGGTCCAAAGGCACCTTTTAGCCCTCCTCTTTCAATTACATTTGAATTCACACTTTTTGGCCTTTGCCTGCTCCCTGTAATTCCTTTTAATGGGCGGGTTTTCCTGTAAAGGCTCCATTTCTCAGCAGAGAAACTGGTCTCAGAGATCTTAGGTGACTTAGTGGTTGTAAGGTAGTGTCCAAGTCAGGTTGGGAATCCAGGATTCCTGACTGAGCCTTGTGCTCTGGCCGCCAAGCCCAAGTGACCTTATGTGTAACCTCAGCTGCCTGGTGGTCGTTTGGCGACCTTTACACTATACTCTGCCTAAGCCTAGGATGCTCAGAGATCATAAAGTAAATCACCTGAAATTCACTCCTGAGGCTGTTCATCCACTCTTCAAATAAAGTTTGCAGTGTAGTTATCAGTATTTTTTTAAAGTCTTTAACATCATCTCTTAAAAACAGCGTTTTGTTTTTGCTCATTCTAATCTCTTTAAAAATTTTCCTCATATTACCCATTCATTTAGTCAACAAACATTTATTGAGTTCTTACTGTATGCCAGGCATTGTGCTAGGTGCTGGGGATTGATTCAGAGATAATTTGGAGGCGTATAGAAGGGGAGGGGATAATTACAGCACAGTGAGATAAGTGCTATAATAGAGGGATATATAAAGAGCTAGAAATAGCACTATGAATAACATCTCCGAACAAATTGCCTCCTTTTTTCCTTTTGGATTATTCCCTTATGTGTATTGCCCAAAGTGGGATTACTGGGTCATTTAAAAGATGAAAACAATTTGGCACAAAAAGATGTAATGACTTGCCTGGGGAATACAGATCAATTTTCAACAGGAGGAAAAAATTGTTGACAACTCCAGATTTAGATACTTCACCGGGAGGATTGGGCGGTTTTTATGCTACCCTTGTCAGCACGGCGGCTTTCAGGGGGAGCGCCTGATCCAAACATGTCAGCCTGCATGCAGAAACACATATCCTTATATTTAATCTAACAGATTAGTTGTTAATTCTCACAAGAACCTAGCTGTGTAAGTGTGATTGTTTCCGTTTTGCCAAGGAGGAAACTATGCCTTTGTTAAAAGGAAGTGACTTGCTCAGGATTCCGTAGTTAATTCAGTGGACAATCCAAGAATCAAGTTGTAGGTCTTCTGATTTTAGGATTCTCGTCCTGTTATTTACACTCTTTTCACCAATTTGGGGTACTTATATTTCATTAAGGGCCTGGAATTCATTTAATGAGCTTTAGGAACTCTCTTCAAGAAGATCAGGATCTACGTGTGAAATAGGTAGGGAAATATGACTTCCAAACGATCCAGTGTCCCTCTGTTCATTGACTGGAAAGGACCTAAAGGCCCATTATTCCAGATCCTGACCCAGGTCCTCAAAGGTTAATGCATGCCCTGAACACTGAAGCACAGAATTCCAAGTAAAGCTGAAACCATGCCATAGTTCTACTTTAAATATGTATTATTTTCCTAGTATATTCAGCTGTATGTCCCCTGACCTTGAATCCATTTATTTATGTCAGTCACAACATTTTCCTGGTATTTTTGGCTTTAAGTAAAAACTCCTGCCCCTGGCAGCTAGGGCTCTTCATAACCAGGAAGCTGTACTCATCTACTGTGAACTTCCTTGAAGCTCCTGGCCACTCATCCCTAAGTCAGCCACGTTTCCTGCCATTTCCCAGGCATTCCCTGTATTGTCTCACCTTTGTGCTTTAGCCATGCTGTTCCTTTAGTCTGAGATAACCCTTGCCATCTTCATCCATAGAACTACGGCTCCTCCTGTAAACCTCTGTGCAGATGCCACCTTCTAAATGAAGTCATCTCTGATAGCCACCCACTCCCCACCATCCACATTCCCCACACTAGAAGTCATCTATCTGTTCTCTATTCTGCCAGGTCATACCACGTGAGCTATGAGGCAATAGAGTACAACTGCATGGTAGTGTGAATATGGGATCCGGGTTCAAATCTTGGTCGTGATACTTTCTAGATGTGCGATCTGTCAGATCAGTTAACCTGCTTGAACCCAGGTTTCCTCACATGTCAAATGAATAGAATAATCATACCGAATCACATAGTTGTTATGAAGATTTGTATTATTATCTGTGTTTCTTCTGTTGCATTAGCCATCTCCTCTTTTGCTTATGTCTTATATCTCCTTCTAGACTGGGAGCTCCTTAAAGGTAGGAAGGAAATGACATCTTGCCTGTGCCTTTGACATTTGGACCTGCTACAGGGTCTCCTTTAAGAGAAAGGATTCCATACAACCTAACTATTGACTCAGTGCAGGCTCATTACTATTTGAAGGTCTCAGTCATGTGGCTCCAGGCCTGGCTGGGAGCTCTGTGATATGGAGTTCTGGATACACAACAGTACATGCTGGATAGGCCTCTAGCACCTGCCTCTTGAGTGACAAGAGAGATAGGTCTCTAGCATCTGCCTCTTGAATTCTTCCAGTTCATCAGTTTGGGTAGTTCTGGTAGTGCCCTGGAGGCAGAGGGGAAATCCTGCTTGGTCTATGAGACTTGGTTTCACTCCTGGTTCCTGCATGGGTGAGAATTCCAGACTAGAGGAAAGGGTCCAGGACAGTGTGGGTTTGGGGCCCCTCTGAGAGCTACTGATTGCTGTGACTTGTTTGTGGGTGGGGCCAGAGAAGGGATCCCTGCAGAGGAAACTCCCCTATAGACATTCCTACCCTTGCCCTGCTTGGAAGCTGACCATGGAAGGGGATTCGGTTCTTAAACAGAAAGCTCTGCCATTTAGCTTTCTCTTATGTCATATTCCCAAAATGCAAAACCCATGGGTCTCAGGATCTGAATGTTTCAGCCTAGCACACAAGGTCCTCCATGTCTGGCTGTAACATACTTTCCTAGTCTCATGTCCTACCACGTACCCCCATGTTCTCTGTCACTGGCCTCCCCAGATTAATCACTTTCCCAAGAACACCCTGAACTCATCCTCCTCAAGGCCTTAGCACATCATGTTCCCTGGGCCTATTTTCTTCCTCCTCCTCATACATGGAAATCCTCTTGGGTGTTCAGGCTTAGTTTAGAAGTCATCATCTGCAGGGCTCTCCCAGGCCCTCAAACGGACATTTCATGTACTAGTGTTTTGCACACTTTTCATTGTCTTGTGTATTTGAACATTTCCCCAGGGAACTATGAGCTCTTTTTGAGTTCAAGGCATGTCTAACTCAGTGACTAGGTCCATACACTTTGCCTTATTAAGGACAGGAGATGCAAGCAAATGTCTGTTTTGTGCACATGACATTGTGTCAGCTAACAGTTGCACCAGAGGGGTGTTCAGAAGCTCACGCTAGGGTTACCCACAATTCGTTTGATCTTGAGCCCAGACTTTTGAATTCTGTTTTTGAGCTGGCCTGATACTAGCTCATTGCTAACCTTTCTCAGTCCTGCTTCCCACATACCCAGCAGATGTCTGCTTAGCGCTAGGCCTCTGAGCTTTTATTTCACTTGAGAACATAACATCAAGGTAGAATTTAGGAAAGATCTATTGGCTTCTAGTGTGAATACTTTTTAGTTTGAAAGCTCTGGCTTTGTTTTTTATCCCAAAGCTACTAGTAGAATAGCTTTTTGTCTATTCTACCTCTAGAAGAATAGCTGTCCATAGTATAGATATATAAGTAATAAAACATGGGTTGTGGAGCTTGATTTTGAAGACTTGGGATTGAGTTCTGGTTTTTCCATTTGCTAGCCTAAAAACCTTGGGCAGTCGCCTGACCTCTGACTCTTAGTTTCCTCAGATGACAATTGTGATATTTTTCTCATAGGGTTGATGGAAAGTTTACATGAGATTTTGGACATTAAATTGGGATTTTTTTTTCTTTCTTTTTCACTGCTGTCCAGTTCATAAATGTGATTTGAAGGCTATTTTTAATTAGCAGTTCCGAAAAGTTTGCTCTTGAATTTAAATACTTGGATGTGTAAATTTTCATGTGTATGTTTTGTTTTATTTTTTAAATCACAAAATAAATGAATTTACAGTCAGGGTACATTATAGCATCTAACAGACTGGACATATACATAGTTTATAAGAGAATGTTATAGTCCAAATAAATTACAAAGAACCACAGAACCATAGGCTTTGAGAAATTATAGAAACCTTGGAAGATAAGGGGGTGAACATTAGTTAATGCATACTGCATGCAGGCTCTGTGCTGTGCATGCTGGTTATGGAATTTGAGGGTATGATTACACATATACCCTGATGGGTAGGTGGTATCAGCCCCGTTTTGCCGACAGGGAAGCTTGAGCTCAGGTAGGTTAAATAAATTATACAGATCGTATATCAAAGTCTTGAATTTTATTCTGTACTCATGATGGCCTCAAGAAATGCTTTCGATTTACTGATGTGATGGGACGTGCCTTTACTTTGTTGATCCTTTATCCTCTCACTCCAGGGCAGCCTCTGACTCCCAGCCAGACAAAGCAGTGGAAATTGGCAGTCTTAATATCCCATAACCTGTTTAATGAATCTAGAAGAGTGTCTTGACTTTTTCTGCTGAGAATCTACTCATTTTGAGCTCCTTTGTACTCATTCAGCAGCTTTTGCTTATTTTTTTCCCTTTTGGAGAGGTATTTGCCATTGCCCATCTTTGCTTTTGAGGCCAAGAGTGTACCTGAAGAGGAGTGAATTTTCTTTTAAGAAATTACAGGTGGAAAATAAAATTCATTGAGTATTTCCTGTCATCTCCTCTAAACATGTGGTGGTAAGAAGAGGTTAGGGGGAGCCTTGCCTCTCATCTTGCATCTGTCACTGACCAGGGGGTGGACTTCAAGCCAACCCCTCCTTTTCCTGGCGGGGACTCGTGGCTTCCTCTGTAAAGAGTGAGGCCACTACTCAGACTCATGGGAGTTTAAATTTCTGCATGTTTTGCGGTGTCAAAACCATCAATTTCTGCCGAGCTGCATAATCCTGCAGCTGTTTCTCTGATACTTTTCAATCTTCAGATTTAATCTATTCAACAATATATAATTTTTTAAAGGGAAGCTTTTATAGACACTTCTGAAATATAAGGGGGGGTATAAATGGATGTTAAAAAATAGAAAACAACCAATTAAATAGTATATAGCATGTAATTCTCCTTCGAAACTTACCATGAAATTGAGGAGCACTTTAACAACTGGTAATTTAAATTGCATTTGAACTCTGCTAATGGTTTGTTTGCATGGGAACTTCAATCATTGCACAGTGGTTCTCTAGCAAAGCTGCTTGTTCTCTTTATGAAAAAGATGAAAAAAAGCACTAACGGAGTTGAGTATGGAAAGCGAGGCCACTTTCACTTGTGTATGTAGAAAAGATGGCAAGTGTTTGTGTTTGAGAGATCGCCTCAGGGCCAGGGTGGAGAGCTTTACCTTCAAGGAAGTGTAGAAATCAGATGCCCTTTACTGCTGTTGTAGGAACTGGCCTGAGGTGTATTCCTCTCTGCAAGGAGAAGCTTCGGTTTCCTGAGGCTTAGGTTTGGGGCCTGGCTTTTGTTTTCTATGAGATTGCACTGTCCAGTGTTTGGCCTCCTAATATTCCTTTCCTTAGCAAGTTTGAGATTATGCCTTTCTCTCATTTCAGTGGAATGGCTTTGAGAATTCTAATGACCTTGATGATCTTCAGTTCTCAGGAGGCTCACTGCTTTGCTGGGCATCTTGATTATGCTCCATTTTCCTAAGTTAATTCCTTCCTCCTGTTGGGTTATACTGTGATAGCTCTGAAGCAGGTGTTCAGCGGCCTGGTGTGTAAGTCCTGGGTTTACTCCAAAGGCTGATTGTGTGACTGAGGCTAAGTCCCTCTGCCCAGTGAGTCTTGGTGTCCTCCTCTATTAAAATGATGGTGACTGGCTGCAGTAGAACAAGCCCTGGACTGGAGCCCTGGACTGCTTTCCCCTAATGGGGGACTCCTGGCGTGGCCACCTCCCTACTCTGGCCCCAGCTTCTCCTCCTGTCAGTTGGAATAATTGAGGAGGGTCATTTTTCCGGTCTTTCCAACTTTGAGCTTATATGGGCATTTGAAGACCGAATCAAATAATATACATGAAAGAATTTTATAAGTGCTTAAATGTTCAAAATAACAATAATGAAAATGGGAGTAGTAGTTTCTTTGGTGTGTGGATTTCTCCTGCATATGCAAAACACATAATGTATAATAGCCCACTGCCCTGGAATACTTGTCTGTTGGAATATATATTGCATAATCCTTGGCAAAACAGTGATGGCTCATATGGAAATAAAACCCATAAGGAGGACTTATCAAGATTGTCCAGCTCTCTCTTGCTCACTGGCTCTTATTTCTCAGACAAAGAAACTAAGGTTCAGGGGTCACTAGGTCCCATAGTTAAAAATATGTCATAAAATGCATATTCCTTGCCTCTTCATTGTAATTCAGATTTTGCTATTAATATTTTCTTGGTTAAAATGTGAGTAACTCATCAATCTATCACTTCACCTCTGATATTATGAGGAGGCTGTTTTCCTAGGAGAACTGAAGTATGAACTCCGGGGCAATTCTATTCTCTTTTGCCATCATCCTGAGACAAGTTAGTGGATAGAAGTGCCAGGAACTAACTGGAGGCTTAGCAAGCCACTAGATTTGTGGGTTTTGAGCTTGGCATCATTTCTAATCTGGCCTACTCAGTGAATTCATAAATGTGGCAGGTTCTAAAGCCAGTACAGTCTTAGAGATTCATAAGCAGCTTCCTTTTCCCATTTTCCACAGGTGGAAACATCAAGGCTCAAAAACAAAACCAGACAGAATCCAGTCACCTGATTCTCAATCCAGGGCTTTTGTTCATTGTTCTGCTGGGCAGTCATCAGAGTGAAGATATTATTCCTCAACTGGTGAGTCTTAATGCAGAAAAGAAGACTTTTCCTTTTTATGATAATTGTGCATGTTTTAGTGAGTTTTAAAAATCTGTGGTTTCCAGTTAAAGCATGTCACTAGTAGCTAGGATGGACTAAGAACTAGAGAAGAACCCAAATGTTCTTCCTTTTTTCTTCAGTTGATTTCATTGGCAATGGATGAAATATAATAATGCTAATAAAATGTGTGGCAAAGCAAAGGCAGGTCTCAGCTCTTGGAAGGCAGCATCGAGAAAAATTGGAAGAAAATTGGGAGCAATGATGATTTTGCATTGCCAGTAATTGTATTGCTTCCTTCTTTCTCCTTTGGCATGGAGGGAAGTGTTCTTGAAATTGAAAGACCAAAATGAAAATGTCAGTGAACAGTGTTATGGGCATTTGTAAGGACAGAAAGTAGTATTATTGAGGGGCTTTTGTTCACCACAAGTGCTTCTTCTGTGATCTTGTTTTATCTTCACAAAAGCCTTTTGAGGTAGGGGAAGCTAAATTTGCTTAGGCAAAGGATGAGGCTTTGTCTTAAAGGGCCTGCTAGAGCTTCACTGGGATCTGAGTTTGAATCCTGTTTCACACCCAGAAAGGGGCATGGCGACCAGGTAAGGTATGCATTCCCTTGTGTTGTGGGAGACCTCTGTGTTTAGTGGGTAGAGGAGAACATCATGTTCTAGAAAATAGGGGTGGTAAAAAGAATCGATTGTGTTGGTCACCATGGCCTGGGGAGATCTGAGGAAAGTTAGCTAGGAAGTTCTGGGAAATGCGTCCATCCAGAGTTCTAGGTCTGTGGTCTCTGTCCCGAGGGCCCCAAGCACTGACTTCGTACTGAATAAGTAGAAAGCCTTGCCATGTTTATGGTATGATTTTCTAAAATGGAGAAGATGCTGCTGTGATCTATAAAACTTAACTTCATTTGAAAGTATGGCTGAGTTTATAGTTACATTTTGTCACCTTTTCTTTTTTTATCCATGTATTGTTAAAGGACAACTGACCTTCTGTGTGTCAATGGATCTGCAAGATAAAAGGCTGGCAACCATGTCTTTGGCTCTTAAACATTTTAGTCTGTTAAAATTTCAAACATGATCTTAAATGCTTTGCCCCAGGCATTTATTTTAAGCCTCCAATATGAATCTTTGTTAACCTGCTCTACCTCCTTAATTTTTTTCAGTGTTTAACATTAAGTGTGATTAATATGAAGCCTTGCACTTGGACTTAAAAAAAATCCAGTGTGTAATGGCAGAGTGGGAGAGCGTGCCTTAACAGGAGCAAGCTAGAAGAGACTCAGAAATTTCTGTTGTCCGTAAACTATTATGAGCCAACGGTGGATTTGTCTACTAAAATGCTGATGCAGCCTTAGACTGTGTTACACAGAGGATGTGTTCCAGAACAGCGTGGTGGGGGTCCTGCTGAAAACCAGCAAGTCCAGAGGTAGGGTGGGCTCCAGGGCCAGTTTGAGCAGACTGTGGCTCTGTCTCTCTGTAGTTCTTACTCTGAGCTCTTCTGTGTGTTGGCTTCATTCTCAGGATGTTTCACCGCATGGTCATGAGGGGTCTGTCCGCCTGGGTATAGACCTCCTTTTCCTATCTCAGGGAAAGAGAGCCTTGTTTGCCATATCCCCATGGACTTAAATTGCTGAGCATTCCTGCACCAGTCACTGAGGCCAAGAGGAGGAGGCCATGCTCATAGGCATGTAGGATCTGGGACTGTCCTCTGGAACTGAATCTGGGGACAATCCCAACCAAATCTTGTGGCAGCTACACAGTGAAGAGGTGGCCTCTCAAAAGAATATCTGGGCGGTGTTAGGAGGTGGAGAGAGAACTAAAACTATTTGGGAGACCATGGAATTTCTTTTACCATCCCATCAGAGCTCCCCTAGAGTGTTGGACTTCAATTCTTGCTTCATCTTCTGAAAGAGACACCCCCCCCCAAGTGGATTCTGCACAAGGAAGCTGAGAAGTTGGAAAATAATGTTCCATCAGAAACTGTTGCAGGAATGAGACCCCGGAGAAGGCAGGGTGCAGGGCATGCATGAATATAGCCTTTAAGAATATAAAACCTGGTCAGAAGAGGGGCAGTATCTCTTGTCATGTGTGTATCCCAGAGTCTAATGGGATCTCTGGGACATAATAAGTGTACAATGCTTTTCATGGATAAAAAGAATAAATTGAAATACAGTGAGGGTCCTTTTCCCTGAGGTACTGGTTATTCTCTGTTGGAGGTTTTGAGGAATTCTAATATAAATGAGGCTGACTGCATGGTTTTATGAGAGTGAAGCAAGTGAATAGACAGAAAGAGGCTCTTGGAGCCAATCTGGCTTCAGAAGTTTGTAAGTGCATAAAAAGGCAGTGAGTATGGCAGGATGGGGTGTCCGAAGGTCTGCCAGTTATTAGGTGTGCAATCCAGAAAACCAGCATCCTCCACCTTCATTTCCCTGATCTGGGAACTAGGAGTAATAATTATTTTCCTGCTTGCTTTTCATGTTTATATAGAGCTAATGGGCTGATAGATGCCAACTTGTTTTGCAAACTGTATGTAAAGTGGTTCATACCTGATGGGTTATTACAGTTGTTTCTTCTTTAATTTAAAGACTCATTTTGAATATAAATAAAAAGTAACGTGCAGTCCCCAGCACCATTCCTGGTACATAGGATATGCTTAGTGTATGTCCTTCCTCTCAACCCAGCACCCCCATTATCCCAGGACTGAAATGGCAGTGATTTGTCCTTAGTCTTGGAAAGGAGGTGGATCTGGAACCTTAATGATGATGGTTGAAGTTGAAATGAAATTGTGTATTATTATTACTTTTCATATTTGTTTTTGTTCTAGGCAGTAGGACGTGAGGGAGGTAGAACTGGAGACTGAGGGAGTCTCAGTGCTAGAGAAATCCCCTAGAAGCTACAGTCTAGCCCCTTTGGCTCTTGCTTTGTTTGATTAGATAATCACACCTTCTGCTCCAGGCGTGACTGGCCCAGTGGGAGTCAGGAAGGAAATTATTTCCCTCTGTTGATACTAGTGTACAATTGTTGATGGTAGCCAAGGGCTTTCAGTTTTAATATTTCCTCTTTAGTCCTTAGAAGAATCAGGTGTTAGTCTCTGCCGGAAGCCAAGCGATGGTCACTTCCGTCAGAGGTGAATGTCTTGGCTCCCTGCGGTGACACAGTCGGGTGGTTTCTGGGCATGTGTGACCATCTGCTTAGCCAGCTTTCATTGCTTTTATGTATTGCTTCAAAAATTACCAGAGAACTTGCTGAGTTTGAGCAGAGACCCATCCAGCCTCCTGAGGCTCTGTGGCTCTTCTGTAACCCAGAGATGTCTTGTAGGGGATGTTTGCTGTTCATGAAAGTAAAACGTAGAGCTCTCTCTTGTCTCTTTTCCTTCCTTCCTTCTTCCTAATTCCACATTCTTGTATTTCCTGACCTCAGCACATAGAAGATACTTCTATGTTGAGCAAAACGGTAGGAGGTCTAAGGAATTCTCAGGTTCTCCCTCATGGATTACCATGTGGTGGAAGGAGTCTGTTGCTGAATGCATGGAAAGCCCTATGAGTCCTTTACAGATTGCTGCCAAATAGCTACCTCTGACTCAAAGAGTGAATGTTTATTCTCTGCCTTGATCCCAGTGTTTGTCTGGGAGCTAGTGAACCTGAGCATCTTTAGGACATCATAGTGCATTAGGCATAGTCCCTAACCGTGACAAGCATATAGTCTAGTTGGAGAGAAAGACAAACACACAAGAAATACACATTAGAAAGTTATTATTTACAATACACACTAATCACCAGATATGGTACAGGCCTTGTATTAGTTGCTTGGGAATTTGAGGTTGGAAGTTACAGTCTCAGACCTTCTTATGTAAGCATAAAACATAAAAGGGAAGGGTGGGGAGAACTGGGAACATTGGGGAAAGTTTCCAGGAGGAGAGAATCTCAGAACTTCTCTGGGAGCCATGGAATCTTGTAACACAAGCTCGGGGGTTGGCAGGATGGTTCTGTGGACATAATCTGGCGCATTAGGGCTGGACCAGTTCTGAGGGTGGATGCAGCTGACAGCAGAATATGGCTGGTTGGTAAGGAGTCTCTCACCTTCCACATGTGTTTCAGTCTCCCGTTTATTTCTCATCAACAGATCGCTGCCAGAAGTGTCATGTTAATTTCCAGCTGCACCGACATTTCTGTGGTCTTCTCTGTGTGACCAGAGCATGCCTGGGTATATGTCAGCAGGCTGGAAAGCAGCTCTGCATTCTGCGGGACCAGAGTTCCTTTCAGGATTTCCTGATAGCCAATCTCTTATGGTCGACTTCCTAGGCTTCATGAAAAAATGGTGGAGTTGGTAGGGACCCTTAAAGTATTCCAGGACTGGGCCTCTCAAACTTGGATGCTCTCTTTGTTATCATTTGTTTTATAACAAGTTGCCCCAAACTTAGAACCTTAAAACCAGAAACGTTTGTTGTCTCCTAGTTTCTGTGAGTCAGGAATCTGGAAGAGCAGAGATGGGTGCCTCCGGGACTCTCCTGAGGTTCCAGTCTCGGTGTTCGTTGGAGCTGCAGTCTCACCTGAAGGCTTAGCTGGGAAGGAGCCACTGCCAAGCTCACTCGAGTATTGGCAGGATTCAGGTTCTTGCAGGTTGTTGGACTGAGGGCCTCAGTTGCTTGCTGACTATTGGCTAGAGGGCACCCCCAGTTCCTTGTTGTAGCACAGCTTACAACATTGTGGCTGGCTTCCCTCAGAGCAAGCGAGTAAGAGAGTCCCCTAGTTGCAGGCCACAGCCTTTTGGTGATCTAATCCCATAAGTGATACACCATTCTCTCTGCCTCATTCTACTTGCCAGGAGCAAGTCACTAACTCCTGCCCTCAATCAAGGGGAAGGATTGTATGAGGGCATGAATACCAGGAGATGGAGGTATTTTCGGGCCTGCCTACCACAGATACCCATGGTTACAAGGCATCTGCTAAGAGGGGAGTAGGAATTACATGGAGCCACTGAAGAAACTCAACTCACGTTTGTGGATCAATTTTACTCGAAGACTTTTTTGGGGGAGAACTCCATTTAAAATCTAAATTACACATTTGTACGTAATTGCACAGAATGCAAAATTGGCATGGCTTGCCAGAGCAAGAACATACGTTTTCAATTAATGCTGAGCTTCTGTACCTCTGCATTTGGGCTCTTCTTAGCAGTTAATGCTACTGTGGTGGGAATGTTTGAGTGTTCTTGAGCTCTTTGCTGTACAGGTAAGATACCAAGACCCAGGCTGGGGGCAGACTCTTTTGGGGCCGTGTAGCCATTCGAGGAACCATCTAAGGCTCCTTTGACTCTGGCCAGTGTTTCTATTCTGCCTTTCCATACAATCTCCCTTCAGAATCAGTCCATACAACTTTGAAGAATGTTTTCTCCTCTTTTTGCAGCCTCTGTCTTATCCCAGAAGCAGATTGGGGAGAAAAAAACGTTGAAATTTGGAGTCTTAAGCTTTCATGTTGTCCCTTTAGTTAAATATGAGGGTCCACATCTCCTGTTGGGTAATGCCGTGTCCCAGAAAATTACATAAATCAGTATTACTGGGCTCAGACCTCAGACAGTGTGTCTCTGCAGTCATGAATAACATTTATATTAAGAACAGTGAGGCGATACACAACATTACTGTGAGACTGACAGGATCAGACATAAACCCTTGGCCAATACCTTCGTTCTGGCAGAAAGTTCTTTTCTAGAGCATCCACCTCTTCCCCCCACAAAATAGTCTATAAATAGTCTCAAAGAGCTCACAGTACATTTTATAGGAAATGACAGGTTCCCTTAGAGTCTACTTTAACATTCCTAAAAAATTAGTGGAAATGGGAGACTTAAAATTATGGTCAAGCTCATTAGTAGCCCTTCTGCCAAAATAAGGAAAAGCCAGCTTTGGTCATTGAGACTGTCACTGGCCAGAATGTTAATGCTGTTCCACGCTCTGTGACCCCTTTTGACTATCAATATATTTTTTATACTTTTAGTGCTTTCAAAATAGTTCTTATCAATTATTTAATTTTTATTGAAAGGCCATAATAGGAAATAGTTTTAATTGGGTGAAGGCAACAAGGTAAAGCAGAATTTGGAGTTGGTAGACTATCATGAATTGACTGTTTAATCTTACTTAAGTCACTTACCATTTTTTAAACTTGTTTCAATATCTGAAAAAAATATATAACTAGTGCCTACCTCAGATTCTTTGATGCCTACAAAGTAGCATAATGTATATAAAGTGCTTATTGAGTAAGTATGGTACTTGGTACATAGATGGTCATCACTAAACATTAGTTTCTGATCTCCTTAATAGTCTGCCACTGGAGGAAACCAAGTTCTTTTCTTTGTCAGGCCGCTATCTCAATGTCTCCACTTTGCACTGTCTTCTTGGCTTGGACCAGACTTGCAAGCATTTGCATATGTCACCCCAGATTTAATATTTTTCTGAATATCTAAAGGTCTTAACATTTATAAGTTTGCTCAGAGGCTCTGAAGATATAAATACAGGCATCATAATATGCTCACGTGTTCTGATATTTGGAAATAAAGCAATTCTGGGAACAAATATTCATGTACTATGTTGGTTTTCATGACGAGATTGTCTAGTCTAGAGGATGAGTTCCACACGGCTGCTGTCAGCCACCTCTTTGTATATGGAAGCCTTTCTGGGACCTGCCCAGCACTGACCCTCTTTGGTTCCTCTTTGGACTTCTTTTGGATGACATCAGCTCACCCTGCTTCAATGATGACTGGCTTGAGTTATATCAGTTATTAAAAATGATCTAATATTTTCCTTTTAAATCTAGGGCCCTGGCTTGTTCTATGATTAAGCTGGTGATTTATTTATAATATGGTATGAGACGGCTGCAGCCACGCTATGATGTAATCTAAGAATGACATGAAAACAAAATAGGCTTTTACATAATGAAAGTGTTCCTGTAATAGCAAGGCTTTTTCCCATTGAGAATGGAGATATATTCTTTCCTTTCCCTCAGCTCCTTTCTTATCTTGTTTTCCCATTTATGAGTCTTAAGGCCTTAAGTCAATTAAAGAAAATGAGCACTGAAAACACCACAGACTCTGGTCTACTCTCCCAATCTTGTCATCTTCTTCGTCTCCTCTCCCTCCTGCCCCCCGACACCGCCATGCCCGTGGCCTCTGTCAGGGCTACTTCTCTGCTGCATAGCCCATGCCTTCTCTCAGCACGTGGTAGTCCTTAGTATTGCTTTGCTTATGCTGTTCCATTTATTGGAAATGCTTCTGCGATCCTGAATTTTCTTCTACCCAAGACAGACCGCACTGGTTCCCACAGCCAGCAAACGTCTACAGGCCAGCCCAAATGAACCTCTTCCTCTAAGCCTTCTTTGAAGCTTCTGCCCCTTATTTAGAAACCTTTTATCTGTATTCTTTATGGAACTTAATACAATAGCAAGCTCTACATGGCGCTCCTAGAAGTAGTCACAGAGTATCAGATTTAGAAGAGAGAACAAACTCCGGAGGAGGAGGAAGGGGCCTTTCTCATTCTGGTTCTCCTGGCACAGCCGTGGGAGGTCCTGGCCCATCTGTGAGCGTCAGTTTTCCTTATCTGAAGCCTGAGGGGTTTAGGTTTCATTCTGGGGCCCCATGGTGCATTGGGGGTGGCTCCCTGAGATTCTGTGTTTGGAAAGATTCTGAAGCTGTATCCTCACTGAGTAAGAAAGAGTCCACAATCATTTAGCAATATCTGGCATGGCTGAAGGGAGGGTAGAGGGGTACAAGAGGTCTCTGAGCTATATTTAGATGAGATGATTTAGAGATCTCTCTCTGTGGGATGCTTTGATTGGCCAACTTTGTGTCTTGCCCAAGGTCACATGGCAAGCAGTGGCTAGAATCCTATTCTCAGGTATAGGGATAGTTAAAAACTACATACTCTAGTTTCACATTTACCCATGTAGGTTAGCTGTGGAAGTGGAAAAGCTGGGAAAAATAGGACTAGTGGGGCTGTGGTTTTCTTGGAGACACAAGACTCCTCCAATTCTGTAGGTTCTTTAGGTGGCGTGGAGTCAGGGGATGCCTTTCACCTCTTTGTTTTCTTTGCTTCCAAAGAGTTATCATGTCTGCACTACTCTAACTTATGTCAAAGATGGCATTTCAGAGTCAGAAAGGTAGGTGACTCTGCTGGGGTCTTAGTGGGTCAGGGCTCACAGAGTTAATCCATGAATCCTTTGGCCCCTCTGTGCCTCTCTCCCTGATCCCAGACAAAATGCTTAGCTCTCAGCAGAATGCTAAATTGCACTAGGTCAGCTGCAAAACAAAACAAAACAAAAGGTCCTGGAATGGTGAGAGAGAGAGAGAGAGAGAGAGAGAGAGGGAGGGAGGGAAGGCAGAGGGCAGTTTAGGATGGCTGGGGCATAGAGAGCCAGAGCCTTTGAAGGATGGAAGAAGGAACTGCAAGTGGTTAGTGTGGAGAAAAGAGAAGGGATGGAGAAGGATGGAGCAGAATGGACTCTGCCGTGAAGGGGACACCACTTGTTCTTTGTGACCTCAGAGTTCTGGGAGCAGTGGGTGGAAGCAACAGAAAGACAGTGTAAGGAAGAACTAGTTAGCATGAAGAGCAGACCACAAGTGTGGCCTGTGCTCTTTTGGGGGTTATGAGCTCCATCCTGGCAGGTGTTTTAGGTAGATGCTGATGGGGATGTGTCCCTTGTTGAGGGAATAAATAGAATGGATGCCCTAATTAAGGTCTTTTCTGTTCTGAGAGCCTGGGTTGTCTGAAGGCACGTTTAGTGTACATTTAAGTAGTTTGCAATTTGAAGTGAAGGCTTCATGGAGGAAAGTGGTTCTTCCTCTCTCCATGGTCTTGGCACACATAAATGCTGACTTGTCTTGGGCAACCATTTGTTTTGCTTAGCATTATTGATGAAGGGAGGGAGGGTAAATGAGCACGTCTTAGTACTTTTTTGCACTGAATGTATTTGGAGGATGATTTCTGTTTTCCTTTCAAGATAGCTCCAGAGAGCTCTGTTCTGTCGGCTTCTCTCAGTATCTACTCCCCCACCCCATTGTCAGCGGTTTGCTTTTTCTGTACCATCAGAGCGCTTTGTTTATACATCCAGTAGAGCATTTATGTCACTGTGCTCTGCCACATAAGCAGATTTTCAATCTTCCTTCTCCACTAGATTATAGAAGCTTCTTAAGAGCATGAGTCCTGTCTTATTCCATGAGAGGGCCCGAGGTGCCAAGTGCTGTGGTTTGCAAATAACAATGAGAACTCAGGAACTTAACAACTGTTTATTGAGCACCTACTACGTGTACACTATTCTAGGTTCTGGGAACAGAACTGTTAACAAAATCAGGCAAACCTTCTATTTGATGGAGACAGACCATAAACAAATTGATGAGAAATATATAATATTGAAGTTGTGATCTATTTTCAGAAGAAAAGTAAAGCAGGTTAAGGGCATAGGAGGTAGAGAGGACACAGATTTAAATTCACTGGTCTGAGAAGGTCTTCTTGATAAGAGTACACATGACCATGAACAGGAACCTGAAAGAAGTGAGGTGGCAAGATAAGAGGGGAAGAGTGTTTCTTGTTGAGAGAAAGCCATTGCAAAAGCTCTGAGGCTGAAGCATGTGTGATACATTCCAGAAAAGTGAGGTGGCCAGTGTGACTGAGGTGAAGTGTACAGGAGAGGTCACCTAAATATTTAAGCACACAGTGAAGAGGTTAAGAAAAAAAATGTCTTTTTGAGTCAAAGAATCCACAGAAGTCCAACAAAAGGATGGCAAAAGGTAGTCATAGTTTTTAGATGTAAGATACGGGAGGAGTGGGTTGGGAGCTGGGACAGTCGTGGGCTGCTCAAAACAAGCGTGGTTGCTGAGGGTACCAGTTTTCCCGCCACCTGTTGCCCTCCCTGGTGAAAGGCTCTCCTTTCGGATTCTCTGCTCGTGTGCCCAGCACATCTGCAGGGAGGCTGGGGCCCCGGGTGCAGATGGGCAATTGCATGCCTAATCACCCATTCAGGCACCCACTTATTTGTTTTCCACATGCAAATATGGTTTTTTTTCAGATGGATTTAATATATTAGCTGCTTCCCCATTTTATTTAAAACAAAACAAATGGCCAATCATGTCAGTTGAGGGCAACAAATAGAAACGTGGGTATTACGGTCTTTGCTGTTCATGCTGACTGCTTGGCTGAAAGGGATCCTAGGCAAATCAGTCTACTCTGTACTCACTTTAATTTCCACTTTGTTATCCTTTCTACCATTATTGATTAAAAAAAAAGAAGGTTTTAAAAAGGAATTGGTTGCATTTTCTCTGATCATTTTCTTAGTATTTCAAGCCCCACATTTTTACTGTGTGGTTTCCACTCATCTTCTTAGTTTCTGATCTTCAGGCCCTTGTAAGAAAAAAAGGGCACCACGGAGTTTCCAGAGGACCTTGGCAGGTGGTGCCTGCAACTCCTTTAGCCTGGAAATAAACAAATAAACAAACACAAATTAGAAGTATTTGCTCCTACTGATGTGCTCTCATTATGTATTGTGCACGATCATGCAAAAAGTCACTTACCTTTATCTGGGAGCCCATAGGTGAACGCCAATACCAGATGGAGGGCAATGGTGGGTGTTTGCTTTGATTTCTTATGAAATTTCAAAGCTTGAAAAGGATATCAGAATCAGTAGATGCTTTGGCATTTTTTTTTAATCCCAAATGCCTCATTTTATGGTTAGGGAAACTGAGGCACAGAGAGATTAAAATGACTTGTTCAAGGCCTCAGAGAGTACAAGGTAGGGATTGGACTTGAGCAGCTGGAACTGGCAGAGGGCTGCCTCTAGGGCCTCGGGTGATGAAGAGGCTGCTGGACCCACCCACGGACCATCTCATTTCCAGGTGAGGTCTATGTATAAATGGTGTCTGTGTGTCTCATGTTTCTCTCAGAAAATCATTTAAAAATCCTTTTGGTATCCAGCTTTAAGCAGAGGAGCAATAGTGGGAAATGCATTGCTTGCAGCTTGCCGAACAAGGCTGTGGGCTTGATGAGGGAGAGCGGGGAATGAGATATGTGTGTGCGCTTGCGCAGGAGAGAGAGCTGGTGGGGCGGAGACGAGCAAACTAAGAGGGTGGGCAGACCATTGGCAGTAGGAACTCCATAATCAGGCACAGAATTTCTGGGCCAGAGGAAGTCTGAAGAATTTGACTGCTTTATTTCATGGAAAAGGACAGTGAGGTCCAGTGTGGTTGACAGCCTTGCCCCAGATCACCCACCTTTAACCAAACAGCTAGAATATCAAACAGCAACATTGTTTGATGGAAACTTGTATCTGGAGGTGTGCCCATCAGCACCACCAAATTGTTTTAAGCAGTCCGCCAGCAGGGTTGCTCATGTGAGATGCAGTGTCTGTCTTGCTCATGTGAGATGCAGTGTCTGTCTTGTCTTCTTTGGGGTTCTCTCCTCAGACCGGGTTTTGGCAGGAGGAGAATGTCAGGGGCCATGGGGGATCCCAGAGCAGGACTCCTCTGTCCTTGCAGACATGACAAACAGTGAGTCAGACATCAGAGGAGCACTTAGATAGCCAGCCTCCCCAGTGGCTAACTTACAAGCTAACTTACCCTTTGAAAAAGTTAGGTTTGGAGGTCAAGGCCAGTTAAGTAACATTTTGTGGATCTTTTATATATTCTTTAATGTAGGAACCTTTCACCTTTAAATGGAAAACATTAGGATGCTGGATTATGGGGTGTGTATGCAAGACCAAGTTGATATTTTTGGAGGTAGCCTGAGAAGGAGGGTCCATATGTATGAAAAGGGCAAACTTTTGTCAGGAACATATTGGGAGAGGGTTAACATTCTGTGTAGTACCTGCAAGAACAGATAAGTGTTCCTGGGGACATCCTTAATGCTGGAAACCTCTAGGAGCAGAGAGTGGTGCAGTAGGAGAGGACTGTTGGATGACATAGAGTCAACCTGCTATGTCTGCTCTCTGTGCAGGGGGCCTCGCTGCAGCTGGTCACCGTGAGGTACATGCTGTCTGTTTCTCCAGCTGACACTGCACGGCGTGATATAAATGCTTCGTGCAGTGCGCTGGACAATCCCAGACACCACCAGTAGCCTCTGTATCTGTGTCAGACACAGTTTGTTAGGGTTTAAGTGTTTCTGTACTTTTCTCCTCCCCTACTATCCCCACCCATCTCCCCCTTTGAAAAAATGAAAAATCAGAGTTGTTTGGAAGTTTATTTGTATTGATTTGTTTGTATTTTGTAACTAATTTGTTTTCTGTTCATATTTAAAATTAATTCAGTTTATGTGAGACCACATTATAATATACTTGAATCCTCTTTGGCTCTATGATTTCTTCTTTTTTTTTCTTGCTTAAAAATAGTTTTACCCTTCTTGGCCTTCCAGCTTTCTTGATTACACAGACAATGTATTTTTGAAGAATCTTTAGGGAGTTACTGACTTTGTTAAAACTACCACTATAGAAGCAATTCAGATGACGGAATCCCACATTTTACTTGCTTGTCCAGAAACAATTTATTTTGCCTTTAGCTTCAAGAGTAGTGGTGGGGAATAGGGTGTTCTGAAAGTAAGAGAAATGTGCCAAATGAGTTGCTGATTTCCAGCTAGGCACATAGAGAAACAGTTTTTGTTTCAGTGACCTCACTGCTCATTGGAAAACTCTGGGCTGGTGGATTTCATGATCCTGAGACCCAGTGCTCTCCAGTTACTGAGTAATGAGGTGAATCGGGGGGTAGAGGACGCTCCCTAATTGGACTCAAGGGTGTTATGGAGACATGCTGTTCTTTGGCATTAAGACACATCATCGCTTCCAGTTAGGTAACGTTTAAGGAATAGCTCCACCAAATCCCCAAACACGTGGAGCACATAAGGAATGCCGAGCTTTTAGAGTCAGCCTTAGCGGGGGTTATGGTTTAACATGGCCAGCTCCCAAACCTGGTGATTCCTACTGGACTTGTTCAACGAATTTCTTTCTTAGAGACACAGGCCTGTTTCTTATGCACCCGCCCTCCTCCCTGACCTGTTTTTGGTGGTGTCTCTATTTGATTCTTCTTGTGTTCAGGTCTATACTGTATTATTAAAAATAACCATGCTAAGTAAGAGGGCAGGATTGCTGAACTCTGACCCCAGCTTTGCCACAACCACCTGTGGAATAATACGCAAACATTTTCATTTATTCAACAAATATTTAAATGAGCACTTTTTACACCTCAGCTACCAGAGATACAAAAATACGTGACACGGTTCTTACCTTCACTGCTTGCAGTCGGGGGTAGAGAGCTAAACACACAAATAGAATGTGAGGTGACTTCTCCTTTCTGGGTCTCCCTTTTACATATGTAAGAGCCAGAACTAGGCTATATGCTGCCAAGTCGCTTCTGAAGCCAGCATGCAGTCACTCCTACCAAATTCATTAACTGTCCAATAATCACTTATCTAACTAAAAATTGGCAAGCATACCCCCTTTTCCCCTCATTTATAGGGGTGATGTTGAAGATGAATGAGGCAATATCTACAAAATGCTTTAATAAGCAAGTTGGAGAAAGACATGCTATAAGTCTGAGGCATTATTATTAATGAAAAAATGAAAACAAGGGCCGATGTTTTTAGTGAGAGAACAGATGGTTCCTTTGTTTAAGATTTGAGTGCAAAGGAGAGAGAACAAGAGATACTTACCATACTGTTTAGGCCCTGAATATGAGTGACTTTAAAATGCCAAAACAATCAGGTGGGAAAGTCCCATGGATTCAAAATAGCTCCTACACTGATCAAACTATAATTAATTTAACAAAAAAATGACAGTAAGAAAAATCCTAATAAGAAATCCACAGTGACAATTGACACAACCTAACAAAAACTCCCATTTTTGCGTCAACTCTAGAAACTTACTTTTTCCTGTGTTCAGGACTTGTGCTGCACAGCGGAACCAATTAGTGGGAACTGATTTAAAACGGTTTCTTTCTTAAGTCATCCCCGCCCCCCCAAGTTATTTCAGTTTTCCATGACTCATAAAGGAGATGTTTAGGATTCACAAGAAATTGGCGATCCTCTCTCTCCCATCTTTGCTGTTGGATTCTGATAGAAAATCGGTGTGAGTTGGGCTGTTTAATGAGAGTCCACCTCAAAGGACTTGGGATGGTGTCCAGAGGGCCAGGGCTGGGAAGGACCTTTGGGCAGCTTGTGAGGAAAGAGTTATGAAGTGGTTTCTTTCTCTCTCTTCCTTTATTTCTCATTGTCTTACAGTCTGCCTCTGCAATACATAGTTAATGCATCTCTTTGGCATGATCCTTGCTCTCATGTTGGCTAAAAAAGTGAGGGCTCTTGAGTTGACAAAAAATGTTGGCTGTGAGAGTGAAGTCATGGGCTACCAAGTTAGGAGCATTTCATTAAATGTGCTAGACCTTAGTCCAGGTGCTTTCTGACCTGTGGTGTGACCCTATAGGGTAACCTCAGTCTCTCTGGGCCTCAGTTTCCCCACTGTAGGGAAAAGGAGGTTAATTTGAATGTCCATTTTGACCCTGATATGAGTTCAGACCCACATCTTTTCATAGACAACTGTAGGAAGGTTGGGAATGGCTTTTCATTTGGTAGTGTTTTAAAACAAATATGCCTCAAGGCAACAATAGTGAAAAGCCCACCTTGTCCGGGTGTGAACCTTTTAACTACTGTCTGAGTCTCTTGCTGAAATGGTTCCTCAATCCACTGCCTCAGATGGCAGCATGACATAGCTGGGGGTGGCCATCTCGTTCCCAGACTGTGAGGAGGCTGGGTGGGCTTGGGGACAAACACCATCCGGTAATCTGGAGTTCTGGGTTCCAGTCCTACTCTGCTACTAACCATGTGTAACCTTCTTGAAGCTTTCTCCAGATCTGATTCACTGGCTGGTCTGTGAGTCTTCAAAACAATGAGAAAACATTCTACCTGGCCCTCAAGGCCCAGGCTTGGGTAGAATATACTCTTAGGGGCCCTCTTCTAGTGTGTTGCATTTGTCTCTAATTAGATGCCTAGTTCTTTTCACCTTGTATTTGAGTCAGAAGTGTATTTATTAGTTGTACAGGTGCCTCTTTCCATGTCATCCCTGATATCCTACTCCCCCTCTTCCAAGTAACCCCTCTCTGAAAGCTCCAGGTGTGCATACCCCTCCTCAGGCCTAACCACACTGCTGGACGCTCACTCAGCATTATGTGACTGTCTTCTGCCCTGGACTGGGAACTCAGCTGTGTTCTGAGTTCCCAGCTCATTTGTGAAGCCTCAGCATATCAGTTGGTACCTAGTGTATTGTAAATGTTCAGTAAATGTCAGCTGAATGAATGAATGGTGGACGGATGATTCTGTATTTCCTCCTGACCAGGCTGTAAGTTCCTTGAGGGCACAGACTGTGTGTCTGATGAGTGCCTTCCACAGTGTACAGCCCCTGGCTTTGAAAGCGGTATGTTGAATTGTGGGGAGAGAGGTGGAGCAGGAGCTGGAGCAGAGCAGGCACATTTACATATGAATTGTTTAGCCGAGTCACATTCGCTGTCTGTGGAGCAGTGGGCTGACAGAGGTCTTGGAGCATTTGTGAATCTCTAATGGAGAAGCCTCCGCAGGGGTAGGGGAGCTGGGTGGGTAATTGCTGTTTCTGATTTCCTCACTGCCACACCACTTCCCCTTGGCTGGCTATACTAGCAACTATTGGGCTCTCATCCTTGGTCTGGAACTAATGTCAGTTTTTTCCTCTTCTTTGCATTCATCATTCAAAACTTGAATTAGGGTAAATTGCATGATTCTGCCTCGTTTGAGTTTAAGCACTTGGTGGCCAGGGCTGGTGTTTTCTTATAATAGTGTTCCCCGTGAGAAAATGCTCAGTAAAATTTTCAGACTTGAAGTTCATTTCACTGTTTTTGCTCTTGTCCTGTATTGCTCACCTCCTCTTAAAAGCCAGCTTGTATGATAATGCCACCTATACAATGAAGACTGGGAAGTCAATGAAGTGAAATAACAAAGGATGTTTCCTTCTGCAACCTCACACTGTAGGTCAAAATAACTTTGCTTTTGGGTGTGCTTTGATTTAAAAAAAAATCAAATGATGGTAAATATATGGTGCTATCCCAATTGTTCTCCTTTGTCCATGAAGTCATCTTAATATGTTAGGAAACAAAACAGTTTCCATTCCTTAACTCTAATTCTTGAACTGTATATACAGTTTTCCTTATTTTTTGACTGATACCATAAAATAGTGTGACATGAGCGATTATTTTCTAACGGAGAAACCACTTAGAATATCCCTCTTAGATGATCTATCAGCTGCTTAATTACTTTGTCATCTTGAGTAAGTTTCTTTATCCCTCATTATTTTTTAATCTCTAAAATGAGATTATTGAACAGGATGAGATTTCCACAACTTTTTTTCCCATTGACATTAAATCCATGGTACCTATGAGCTTTAGGTACAGACACATATTTCTAGGCATCTGTTCATTTTTTTCCCCCTTATTTAAGTGAGAATGACGTTCCAAAAACCCCTGTAATCATCAGCCTCCAGGAATTACCCTGCCATTCACCGCACTAATTTGTTTGTGATTAACATTCTCTGCCCCTTCTTATATCCCAAGCTCAGGTTTTGATATTTAATTATAGAGTATTCTTTCCCTCTTGCACTGAATCTTGCTCAAAGTTCCTTATCCATTAAATGACTTAACAGTTTATGACATCTAAGGCTTTTCTTTCATTTTATGGCTTCAGATAAGAGGTTATGGGGTCTCAGCCTCCTTTTACAGGGTGCTGGAGTTTAGTGAACCAAGGCCTATGGACAGAGGGGCCTCCCACTGTCTCAAGTTACCCCGATGAACTAGAAAGGGGAGCTATATTCAGCCTATGCTTAAAGGCCCAGCAGGAAAGCCTCTGACCTTCAGAAATCAGAGAGGCATGTCAGTGTGCCTCATGTGGAGACCTGATTGTGACGAAGCTCAAATTGCTGGAGCTTCCTGAGCCTCACTTGGCCTGTCAGTGAAATGGGGTAATGACCTTTGTTCTGCACGAAGGCAGGGGGCTGTCCAGATGACTGCTGGAGAACGATTCCTACCCTGGGATATATGATTTTGTGAGCAAGCATGACTCACATCCAGAGTACTAGTTACCAGGGACTTTGGTGGAAACAAAAAGTTCAAGGCTATTTTTTAGATCTGTAAACTGTTTATAGACTCTTTGGTAGGAAAGCAATACCTTTGGAAGGTCAGTTTTATACATTACATAAGGAAGTTGATAAAAAACTGATATTCACATATGCAGAGTACTTTAAAATTTATTTGTTTTTCCCCCTATAGACTGGTGAAATTGATTTGTCATTTTTGTGCAAACTGAACCATAGAGAGAAATAAAATGATGCTCTCAGTGTCAGTCTAAGGCCCCTGTAAAGTAGCGGATGGTTGAAGCTTTTTCCTAGGGCTTAGGAGATACAAAGGAGTTTAGAATCTTCCAGTCCAGTGGTTCACAGGCCTGACCACCTATTGAAATCTCTAGAGGAACTTAAAAAAAAAAAAATGCTTTGCCCCTAAGCTGCTCACATGAATCACAGTGAGTGAGGTCTGACCTATAGTCTTCCTTTAAAACTCCTGGAAGAACCATTGTTCTAGTCTTGATCTTTGACCTGCATCTTTGGTGGTACCTTGGTTAACATCTTACTCTGTGGACTGAACTTCTGGGCTGCCACTCCCCTGACATTCACTTGAAAACTTTTGGATGACCAAGAATTTCACCCAGACGACATGAATGCACTGGAAACTCTCCTGAAAAAGCCCTTAAGTTCTGAAAGGCCTTGAAGTAAATGTTGTATAGAGGAAGCGAGGGAGTTAACATTTTTTACTTTGGGACATGCCTTCTTTTTATGCTTCTAAGAACATTTAAAAATGATAACAAGGAAGTTATTTCATTGTTTTAATCATTCAAGAACTTTTTAAAGTATGTGCAATAAAATACCATTTAAGCTAACTTACCTTTATGTTTTAATGCTTTCTAGAAGGGAGTAATACCTAGTATTCAGCTGCAGATAAACACACACACACACGCACACACACACACACACACACACACACAGACACACACACACACACAGACACACACATGTGTCAGTAGAGGCTGCTTTGGAATCAGGCCTGAGAGTTTGCTGCCTTCCCAGATATTTTATCTATTTCTGTTTAAACATCGAGGTCCATTTGGTTGTTGGTTCTTGACCTCATAATGTCTAACCTTTGTATCTTTTTTTTTCCCTCTCCAAAAGTTATCAAGGAAGGAAACTGTAAGGGCTGATTCACTCATTTTTCCTTCTGGGAAGTTGAGGTGTGCAGTCGGAGGCAGCACATGTAACCTAATCCATATTTTGACAAAAAGAATGCTCCCTGTTACCTCCCCTAACCCCTCTTCCATTTGGTGATACTTAACCTCAAAGGGCACTGCTGATAGATTTTTAAAAATTGATGCTGGCTATTACCTTTTTAGAAATAGCTCATCTCCTAACTCTAAACTCGCTCTTTCTAGAAGGGAAGTAGTACTCGGATTGCAAATGTGGTGAACTGGAATTTCAGAGGTTTGAATTGACCTACAAATCTTGTAATTGTAGCCCTCGTTACATCTCCACCGTGGACTTACACATGTTAGGTGTTGTTCACCCCCAGGGGTTTTAGAAGAAATTACAGAATCTTTCCCCATGTTAAGAAATTAAAAAATAAAAAATCATTTGTGTGACTCTGAATATATGTGCACATAAATATATGGAATGAAATAGCTTGTGCTTACTTATTAAAGTCCTGTTAGAAAATAGAGCCAATTCTTAATTACTCTATTTTTTCCTTCTGTTTCTCAGCATTTTTTTCTTTAATTTTTTTATTGTAAATGATTTCAAATATAAAAAAGTTGCAAGAATAATAATAGTCCCATTAATACCTATATGCTGCAATCAGATTCATCTATTATTAACATTTTTATCTCATTGGTATACCTTTCTCTCTTTTTATTATGTATAATATATATATATCATATATAATTATATGTATAATATGTTATATGTAATATATATAATTATAACATAGATAACATACATACTTTCTCTATAGTTTTGGAGAGTAAATTGCATACATCATAATATACCTGCCTCTACCCCTAAGTACATATGTATTTCCTAATAATAAAGAACACCTCTTCATGTTCACACTATAGTTACCCACTTCAGTACACTTAACACTGATTAAGGACTTTACTGTCTGTACTCCTGTTTTGTCAATTTGCCCAGTTGCGGCTCGACAGAATTTCCCCACTAGTAGAGAAGCCAGATTTGGGCCAGGTGGCACATTTTGTTGTCATGTCTCTTTAGTCTCTTTTTAATTTAGAACATTTCCATAGCCTTTCTTTGTCTGTTATGGCATTGACAATTTGGAAGAATACAGTGCCCCTTTTTAAGAAACATAATGTTCCTCAATTTGCGTTAGTCAGTTGTTTCTTGATGTTTAGATTCAACTATGTGTTCCCTGCTGAAATTCTGAGGATGTGACGTGTTCTCCTCAGAACTTAAGTTGGAGGCTCAAGATACTGATCACCTACCTGATCAAGGTGTTGTTCAGTTTCTTCACTATGTAATTACCATTTTTTCCTTTTGCAGTTATTAAGCAGTCTCTGAGAAGGTCCTTTATTCTTGTGTCCTGTCAAAAATTTCCCCCAAATTCTTGTCTAAACCAACCTTTACTATGATAGTTGCAAAAATTTTGAGTTCCCATTTTTAGCACTACCTTCACACTTGTCATTCATCATTCTATATTCTGTTCTAAGCAAGAGTCCCTCTCTTATCTTCTCTCTTTTATACAGCTGATCTATACTTGGACAGTTGAGTAGTTTCCTGCAATGAATAATATTATGCATATTTATTTTCATATCATTGGAGGTATATCTTCAAGCTATATTCTTTGAAATGGGTATGCCATGTTGAGGGCAAATATTTTGTTAGGTAGAAAGGGCCAGATTCATCTCCAGGTGGGTCTCCCACCACCATCCTCAGCCACAGAGTGTATTGTCAGGCTTGTAAATTTTTGCCAATGCGATGGATGGGTGAGAAGAAATATCCTGATGTAGTTTTAATTTATGTATGCCCTATTATGAATGAAGTTAAACATTTTTTTGTATGTTTGTTAATTTTATGAATTCCATTTTTGGGACTTGTCTGATCATGTCTTTTGCCCATTTTTTCCAATTAGATTTTTGCTTTTTTTCTCAAAAATGTTTTTGTAAATTAGCTCTTAATCTGCAAAATATATTATAAGCATTTTCTCCCAATTTGCTATTTGTCTTTTGACTTTGCTTCCAGTGTTTTTTTTTTGTTGTTGTTGTTATGCAGAAGTTTTTTATTTATATAGACAGGTTTAACAGTCTTTCTTTTATCGGTTCTGTCCTTTGATCATAGTTAGAAAGCATTTGGCAGCACCCAGGTTCACTCGTGTTATCTTGCAGTGACTGTCTCATTTCATTTTTCACATTTAGAGCTCTGATTCATTTGCAGTTTATTCTTGCATATGATATGATGAATAGATCTAATTTTATCTTTATCCAAATGGCTATCTAGTGTCCTGATGCCATTTAGCAAGAAAATTCTTTGTTACTGTGTTTTGAGATTGGTGGTTACTTTTTAACTCCCCCAGGACTACATGTAAAGGAGAATGTTGATAGTCATGTGTGGAGCAGGGTGGTCAGAGGAAATTGAGGTTCTGGCTAGACAATAACTGTGACCAGATCAGAACCTACATCTCCTGACTTTGAATCCAGAACTCTTTACCTTTCACGAGACCATCTTTCTGATTCATGTCTCTGAAGTGATTAACATATTTAATGAAAGGTTAAGACAAAAGAAGGGTTTAGGCATTATCCGTGCTTGCTTTCTTCTCAGTAATACCTGTAACCACTTCTCCCTGAAATAGATCAAGAACTTGGCTGCATACTTTTGTGTGAGCACCTGTGACTGTGTCTGTTGTCTCTAGCACCTGGTCACATGCTGATCACTGTGCCCTCTTCTGCCAAGTGCCTGTGCTGCAGTGGGGCCTCTGCTTGTAGTCCTTGGCCACTTGGGGTGAAGAGTGGGCTCCAGAGATTTTGGAGCTTGAGGGGGCTAGCTTTAAGATTCATAATTCTCTGCCAAGTTGGAAAATAAACCAAAGTCTCTCCTAGATTTTGAGGAATGAAGAATTCTAAATAAATAAGTTTGCATACCTTCAGGAATCAAACTTAAAAGTTTATTGATATTTATAGAAAGCATAATAAACTCTCCTGTCTTTTTAAAAAGAGCTCACTTGAGGATAATTTAATATTGATGGCACAGCCATCATTGGGCGTTTTTGTAAGCTTTTACTCAGTGTTAGTCTTCTCTGATCTGGTGATAAGTATTCCATGAGAAGGAGAATTTTTATGCTCAAACATGTTTATAAAATGCCAGTCATGCAAATTGAGAAATGTTCCTTTGCTGTAGGACTTCTCAGAGCATGTAGTATGAATTTATCAAATTTATCTGGTCAGGGGCAACAATTCACCACCCCCATTCCCTAAATCCACTAACAGTGTTGATAATTGGATCTACACAGTCAAGTTTATTAGGGCTGCAGTACCATATCACATAGTACCAGGATTCCACAGCTGCATTTTTTACTTTTATTATTTACTCCTAAATTCTTCTAAAGTTACGCTCTGTGAAGGCAGGGACTGTGATTATTTTATTCCTTATTGTAGTACAAACACCTAGCACACTGTCTGGCCTACAACATGTGTTCATTAAATATTTCTGAGCTTGAAATTGTCAGCTCTCTACTTGTTACAGCATTTCTGGTGTGATTCCCCTTCCAAATGTGTATGTTTTTAATAGTTTACTGCTTTTTAGTCTAGACAGCAGATAAATGTATTTGCAAAGAATTATGTTATAACTTCCTGGTCGCTCTAGAGGTGTAAAACTTAATCATAAATCATGATTAAACAAATGATGTAATCATTGCTGCTTGTTACCCATGAATAGATACATAACATTGCCCCTGGGACAAGCAGTTCATTCATAAGCCAATGCCTGTAGTTGGGAGCTCTGCCCTGTTACTTTTCTAGTTTAGGACTGGAAACCACTATTGGTTTTCTCCGTCCCGTGCATCGTCTGTGTTTGAATAGCTTTTCTGGTCAGCAGCCACTCTGATCTACTCCAGCTTCAGCTGCTCTGAAAGATGACTGCCTGTCTCATGGAGCTTATCCAGTCTTTCCTAAAGGCCCTCCCATCCCAATCAGGATCCCACAAAAGATCCCATATCTTAGGTTAGTTAGTATCTGCCATACATGTGTGCTTAGGCCCACATGTGTGCAGGCACATGCGTGTCCACACACTCACATACACATCTTCTGAGTGAGGGGTCGGGATGTCAAATATCTAGATTTAATACAGGAACTCTCTGGGAGTTCAGATTTCTGAGGCTATTAGTGTGCTCTATTTATTTTCAACATTTTATTGGTGTTCTTTTTGAATACTCAAGTAATTAACTTTCATTGTAGAAAATTTGGACAACACAAAGTATAAGGAAGAACCTAGATTACCTGTAATCCTATTACCTCCAAAACACATTAGCGTGAATAATGTTCCATCTTTTGTGTGTGTATGTGTGTGTGTGTGTGTGTGTGTGTGTGTGTGTGTGTGTGTGTGTGTGTGCACTGTAGACCGCTGTTCTGGAGCTTGCTTTTTAAATCAGTCCTCCATTGTTAAACATCAAAAAGAGTATTTATAATATTTATTACAACATTTAGCAGTTAACCTTTACTGAGTGCCTACAAGGCAAATCATTGTGCTGCACGAGTCAGTGATCATACCTTAATTCACCTTTGTCCTTCCAGGGACTTACTCAGGCCATGTGGGCAACTGGTATTTGCCTCAGTAAGTGCTTGATAAGATTAAGTGAATAGACATTAAACCAGAATTGGATCTGCCCACCTGTTCTTAACAAGTTAAACTCTACAGATGATGTATTCCCAAACTACTGAAGAAGGTGAGAGCCAGAACAGACGAAGCTGCCCTTATAAGGATAGGGAGAGTTCAGGAAGATTTTCCCAGTTCAGTAGGTGTTACCTATGGTGATTTGGAAGTGTCTGCCAGTTAAGAGACAGGGCCCCACTTTATTGTGCGGTCAGCACTTTTGCATGTGGCCCTCATTTGGCACTTGGAATTCTCCACTCTCCTTTTTAAAAGAGCAAACCAGAGATTCCGAGGTGGGATGGGAGGAAATTGGCTTGCCCTAGTCAGTGGCATCAGGCAGCCTGGGATCAACTCAGTGCCACTTTGGTACATGCCTGGGAACAAGAGCCTTGCATTTATTGGCTTGCCGGTGTCTGTGCTTTTCCCTGGGTGCTCTGGAAATAGGATTGGCTATCAGAGGCCTTTCATGGTGAAGGAAACTCAGAGCAGAGGGTTGGAAGGAACAGAGGAGGATATTACCTGTCCACAAGCATCTTCCTCTTTGGGGCACCAATAAGCTGTATGCAGCAGACACCGTGGGTAAAATTCCTTCAGTGCTTCAATGCCTCTCCTCAGGTGAAAGATGTGGCATGTGTAGCTGAGTGATTAAAAATTGCCCAGGGAAACCGTTACAGAAGGGTCAGCGCCTTCCTGCCGTGTGACCTCCCAGCTGGACTTCTAGGCCTCTGGAGGCCTTATATCTCTCTGCCACACTCACCTGTCACAGCACAGAGTCTCTGTCCTCTATGTAGTGCTGTATAAAAGCAGATAAACCCTCCCATCAGACTTATTTCTACCTCCTGCCAGGCAAGTTATAACATGTTTTAGTGGCTTACATAAATGTTATTCCTGTCACGGTTTCTTGAGAAAGTTCCTTGTAGCCTTGATGGAGATGTGGAAAGCATCTTGGTTGCTTCAGCGATGAGGTTATGAACCATTTCATAGGGCAGGTTGCTTCTCTAGTTGGCTGAGCTCATCCACCGGGTGTGTGGATTCATCTTGGGAAAGGAGCAGAGATGATAGGGAACGCTGTATCCATGGCCCGGGACTCTGGTCTCTGCTCTCACGAGATGCTTCATATAATCTTCCCCAAACCACTTAAACTAAGAATGCTAACCCCTTTTACAGATGAGGGAACTGAGGCTCAGAGTCTTTGTTACTCGTCCAGGTCACAGAGTACTTGTAGCCACAGAACTGAGTTTGAAGACCAGGCCTGGAAAGCTATGAACGTCGGGGCCTTTCCTGTGTACCCTGCCGCCTGACTCGTCATTCCGGAGCGTTGCTCTTTCCCTGATCTTGTCATAGATTCCAGCCTCCACTTGGGGCTTGAATGTTCTATTCTTTGAAGCCTTTCCTGAAACCTGACACACATACTCCCTGTACAGACCTCTGTGAATACCATAATGGTTAGTTCCATTTATAACATTAAAAATAATGACCATTGAGAACTGTTTTTAAGTTTTAGTTATTTAATTTTACTTAAGGCCATGAATCTTTGCAGAAAGGGCCAATACAATAATTTTTTGACTTTGTGAAGATAAATTAAAAGTAGAATGCCAGATTTGTCCTTTCATCATCTCATGATCAGGAAAACCTCCACCATCATGTAAAGAAACATCAATGATAAATTATCTTCAACACAGTGACATTTCATATTTCTCCCTGTTTTGAGGAAATTCATATGACGCTGGTAATAGATTGCAGCCTCAGCTTTGGCTTAATATTGATTTTAACACTCAGCTATTTGGCATATGGCCCAGATGGGTAATGGGTACAAATCTTCTATCTGGATTTTTCAGTTTAACAGTATGGTAGCTATCTCAGGCATGAATGGCGTGAGAGTAGTTTTGTGGGGAGTTAACACTGGAGAAAGCAGACCATTTAGTGGCTCTAGATTCTGGTCTTTTCAGTCATTATTCAAGCATTCTTGCATCCCAGAACATGCAAGGGTGCCAGGTAGTGGTGGAGCCTGAGCATCTGACCCCGTCTCTGTCCCAGTGCTCAAAATCCCACAGACAGGGCTTTCAGTTCTGGCTCTAGAGCTGTCCCTGGCACACACACAGTAGCTTTCAAGAGTGTTGGTAAACTCAGCAATGAGGGTTGCATTTATAGTTTTACTCTGACTGCTAATGACTGTGAAGTTTAATTAAAACTGACCATGGTCTTGAGGATGGATGTGTTCCTGATGTGCCATGTGGCCCCAGTGAGCTTTGCTTACCTCTCTTCCCTGCACAGTGAGGATGATATAGTCATGTCACATCCAGAGACCTATCAGCTTTGCCATTGTGCTGCGTGGTAAGAGCTAAAGGGAGGAAAGTCAAGACCTACCGGCTGTTCAAGTCCAAGCTGGGTTGTATCTGCTGAGGGGCATGATGGAGAGAACTAAGTGGACCTCTGGGCTTAAGCAGGCTGGGTTTCAGTTGACCTTGGAAGTATAAATAACACTTCTTCCTGGTTTATGAGATATGAAATTGATTGTCTACCACATTTCTCATTTTTGTCTCCAATTCATGATGTGGTCATGAAATGTAATTTGTAGACAATTTAACATTGGTTTATTTGCTCAATAATAATAATAATGATGATGTATTTTCCATCATTTATTGAGCACCTAGCCTGTGCTAGACTATATACACACGTCATTCCTAACCTTAAAAGAAAAACAAGATGCAAAGCATTTATTTCTAACGCCCATTTTGCAGATAAGGAAGCTTAGGTTCAGAGAGGTTAGAGGACTTGCTTGAGTTCATTTAGAAAAGGGCAGAGCCAGCATTTGCCTGATTACAAAGCCTGTACCCTCCTTACATGCCCACACTGTCTTGGCATTGAAGGCTCAAGACTGAGATCCACGTGCTACTCTTTCCCCTGTCCTCCTAAAGTGGTGGTAGAACTTTGCATGGGCCAGTCTGGCTCCTACTGCCTTGGTGTCCCTGACTTAAATGCTCTGATGTGGACATGATTATGTGATGCTGAAGACACTCCCATGGCCTCTGCTGACAGGCCCAAGGGAACCTGACACTCTCCTATGAAGAGCCTCACCCTGGACTCATCAGCCAGAGGAAAGAGGCTTTGAAAAGGACCTAGTGTGTAGTTAGGGATTTCTGTGAAGCTTGAGCTGGTCAGTTACTTCTTCTCATTTATTTGATGTCTTGCTTTCTTGTGAGCATTTTGTCCAAACTTCCAGCAGTGACTCTGGCTGCATGTTAAAATCACCCTGGGAGCTTCTTAATAACTATGGAGAGTAGCCACTCCAGGTATTCTGATTTCAGTGGCTGGGGTGGGGATCTGAGTCCTTTAAAAGATAAGTACTCCAGAGGATTCTAAAGTCTAGCCAGGGAGGAGAGCCCCTGCTCTAGACACAGAAAAACTTTCTCATTCTTTAGTTGTTGTGGTCTCCTTTTTGATCTGACCCCTGTGAATTCTCAAACTTACTGTGTTTTTCTGTTGAGAGGCAGAATTTGCTCCATCAAAAGCATTCATGGTTTTTTGAGTTGGCTTAGGGCATGGAATGGACACAGATGCTGAATTTAGTGGCCCCACAGGAGAGGAAGAAGCCACTTTGAGTTGGAACTTTGGGAATAAGCCAAAGACAGAGCCATGACTTCTGCCATCTTCCCTCCTAATTCGTCTCCCACCCCCACTGGGTTTCAGCACTGATGGGTGTGTACTCTAGTTTGTGGGGTGTTCACAATCACTTCTAATGATTTTACTCCAGAACACACCATGGTTTACCTACACTAGCTTGGATATTTGTCCTCTCTTTACTTTTTGTTCATCAATTTAATTTATTACTGCATCTAAAAGAATGGCTCCAGTTGAAGTCATCAGTGTGCCACCCAGTATGCATACAGAGAGGCACACCTGCTTGCTCAGGTGCAAGGACACCCTGCCTCCCCTGGCTGGCACACAGTGTTTTCTCCACCATCTCATGCAAGTCTTATGCTCCAATATTAAGGCCTCTCTTTACTGTTCCAGGGCTCCAGCCCGCTGAACTGTACCCTGGACCACAGCCTGCCCCATCCCTTCCTTTGCTCCTGTGCCTCATCCTGCAGAAACCTTAACTCTGCCCTGAAGTCGTCCCTCATCCCGGTAGCTAGAAATAACATTTCCTTTCCTAGAACCCCCATACTGTTTTGAGAGGGAACGCTTTTAGAACTTATCACATTGACCTCGAGCTATTCTTATATATGTGTGTATATAAATCCATCCCTTCTGTAAGCTTTTGCAGGGTGGGGCAGACTCTTAATTTTGGTGTCTCCTGCTGTGCCAAGAATATTGGCGGCATTCCCTAAATGTTTTTTGAATAAATGCATTCCTTTTAGTTCAACTCAGCAGTTGTCCAAAATTAACCTCATGAAATGTTGGTAGCTTTGGTGAACATTTGGAGAGGTGTACTGTGATAGAGCGAAATCCGGTGACCTAGTTACAGAAGATCCCCTGCAGGCTCACTGTGAGGAAGACTCCTGTTTAAACTCTGTGAAAGGAAAGCCTGGCTTATTTGTGGTGGTGGCTGTTTGCATATCTTTTAAAATGACCCCTCCTTTTTTTAAGTATTAAAGCAGTGCATTCTCATGTAGAAGATCCAGAAAATGTAGATGAGGATTAAAGAAGAAGATGAGAACCACTTCTTTTTCCTCCAGCTATTACTAATAAAAATCTGTCCTGTGTTCACAGTACATGATAAAATGAGGTGTCTTGTGCTTGGTGAAAGGAATTTGCTTCTTTGTATTTTTAATAACTGGTGGCAAGGCCAATGTATCCAGGGGTACGCTGTTTTTATATCATCATCATCACCATCAACATTGAAGCTAAACCCAATAGATATTGTCACCATTGCTCCAGGCCCATGGAGGACGTCATGAGCCACACCATGATTAAGCACCTTATATTTATTACACAGCACTTGTAGTCTTTTTTTTTTTTTTTTTAGCAGCTGTGCCTCAACAGCAGCTGTGTGAGGGAAGCTACATTGCAGCAGAGATCCCTGGAGTCCAGGTTGACAAAGACAGTGCTTCTGGAATAGAGGGTGGGGAATGCGAGGGGTCCCGGTGGCTGGTGTGCCTAGGGCAGTGAGAGGCAGGGACTGGAGACGCCTGCTTGCTTCCCTATGGAAGACGTCCTGAAGCCTGCAGCAGTCACTTACACCTCAGCCTCTGCTGTCCTCAGAGAAATTTTCACCACATAGTCATGGATTTCAACTAATTAGGGAAAAAAAAGGGGAGCAGTGATTTTTTAAAATTTATTTTATTTTATACTTACTTATTTATTTATTTATTTATTTTTTTTGTGTGTTTTTTTTTGGTATCATTAGTCTACAATTACATGAGGAACATTATGTTTACTAGACTCCCCCCATCACCAAGTCCCTCCCCCACATACCCCATTACAGTTGCTGTCCATCAGTGTAGTAAGATGCTGTAGAATCACTACTTGTCTTCTCTGTGTTGAACAGCCCTCCCCGTGCCCCCCCGCCCCATTATTCATGCTAATCATGGGGGAGCAGTGATTTTGAAAGAATTAGGGACCGCCTCCCACACTGTATTAAGTATTTATGGGATATGGTAGGACAGGCAGCAAGATCTATTTAGAAAACATGTCAGGGCATGTGCATGGGGCTGATGGGTGAGTTTTTATTTTTGCTTCTTCTTTTTAGATTTTATCTTGTTCTCTTATTTTTAAATTGTTTTTTAAAATGTTTTCCAAACACGAAGAGAATTTGGACAATGTGGAAAAGTGCAGAGAAGACAATAAAAATAAAAGTCCCCAAATTCATTCTTCAGTGCTAATCAAAAGTTTAGGAAAATAGCTCATGTTATAAATTTAGAATGTGTAGGAAAGTATAAAAAACAAAGAAAATCACCTGTAATCTCATCCTTTATAGGTAAGTATTACGATATTTTATTTGTGGAAGTGTGTTTTGTTATCCTCCAAAGCCGTTCTCAGCTCTACTCTGTGTAATGTTTAAAGGAGTCACAAGAAAAAATAATTCTGTCTCAGCCCAAATGCACTTGTATCTGTTTTGACACCTCTCTCCCCACCATGTACGCACAGACAGTCACACACAGGGGAACAGTCACTCTAGTTGAGAACCAACCTCTCATTTTACAGATAGAAAAACTGAGGCCTAGGACTTGACCAAGATCATGTTAAAAATAAAGTGGCAATCAACACCAAAACCCAGGTCTCCTGAATTGTGGCCCAGGCTTTTCTCTCTGCGCTGCAGTGAGACCTCCTTACTAGGTCATAGGAGTGGTGCCGGGGTTCTTGTTTGCGGAGCCGAAGAATGGGCTTCACAAACAGTCAAGGTAGGAGAGCAAGGTACAGGCTTTTATTTAGAGATACAGTGAAAGGATAGAGCTCCCGGCTCACACCAGGAGGGGACAAGAGAGTCCGTAGTGCTGTGATGTCTAGGGGGTTTTATAGGCAGTTGAGGATTTTTTGAGAACATGAAAAAAACTTAGGGGTGTGGACTTGTTAAGTGGTCTCTGAATATTTAGAATTAACACAAGCAACTTCTTCTGATGATTTCTCCCTGAGATACCAGCATGTTGGTCTGGGGGCCTATGAAACAAGGCCACCTGCTCAGCCCCCAAGGTGGGCCAAGGTATTGTTTGCTAAAGAGTAAGTTAAGAATTTCCAACTTCTTAACTTCTTGGGTATTAAAATGCAATCTTATCTTTAAAGTGGAATCCTTCCTGCCTTTTACTGTGTTGTTTATGCCTGGGCTTACTTGCTAAATTAGTTGCCCAGTTTGTAAAATCACTTCATCAGATCTGAAGGAGGAAAGACAGCACATAGGCCTGGGCCTTTTAGTATGCTAAAGAGAACTTTACACATGATTGTAAATGGTTAGCATAATAAAACATGTGCTACTCTTCTTTATCCGGGGACGTTAACTGATTTCACTGAAGAATGTCTAGAGCTCAATGTTTAACAGAGTTTTAGCAGGGGGGTTTCCTTGCATGTAGTTACATTGCTCTGACTGCAAATATCCCGCCCTGCCCCCTCCGGAGGCCCTCACCCTACTCTGACTATATCCATGGTCCCTGTCTCAGAAGCAGTGGTAGAGAGAGAAAAGGAAAAACACGTCAGTTCTAAAGAGTGCAGTTTTTTCCTCCTGAGTCCTTAACTGAGCTATTTTTGTGACTATTCAGTACATGTACAATGCTGTCTCTGAGTGTTCCCGCTAGACTAAGAGGCCATTCGCCACCGACTGCAGCCATGCTGTTCCTTCGTGGAATCCATGGCCCGAAAACCAGATGGGACCAGACTATTCCAATATAAAATCACATTTCAGGGTTTGAATGTACTCAGAAAAAACAAATACTGTGTATCCTGTTGGACTGTGTACATAATAATGACAGTGATTTATGGATGTGTGATTGGCTGGAGGTGACAAGGGGTGATGCTGCCGTTGATTCATCTCTTAGCCTCTGGTCTCTTAAGTTCTGCTAAGTCTGATACACAAATGCAAATGATTTGTTCTCCCTAAATGTGACCCTATTACTCTAGTTCCCCAGACTTTCAGTTGTTTCCTTTGAATGTGGCAAAAAGCATGGGCCCCTCTGTCTGGCATTTAAGGCTCTCTCTGATTTGTCACGCGGATGGGGATGTAATATGGAGATGTAGTCAGGTAGCAGAGCCCCCTTTGTAGCCTGACTGCCCTCCACCATTAGCACTCTTCCCTTGGAAGGGCATACTGCACCTTCCAAGGCTTCTATTCTGTGTTAAATGGAAATAGGGTTGTTAGGGGATTAAATGAGTTGGTGTTTGTAAAGGCTGACTGTTGATTAGGTCATAATCCATCACATAGCAAGTGCTGTGTTAGTTTATTAAACAAACACCTTTGCAGCTCCTCTACCAATAGCATTGCCCTTTGCACTAGACTTCTGGTCATTCCTGAGATGGTCCTTTCGTTTTTCTGCCTCTCTACAGCTATGACCTTCACCTTTGAAGGGTTGGCTCTCTCATTTCTGCCTGTCCAATTCTTACCCTTTTAAGTCCAGCCTCAAATGCATCTCATCCGTTTCTTTCTTCATTCATGCACATGTTCATTTTTCCTTTAACAGATTTTTAAAAAGGGTCTACTGTGTTCCAGGTGCATTATCCAGGAGGGCTTCCGTGGTTCCCCGGGCTGGGGTGTTGATCTCACATGCCTCTCTTATGACCTATTGCCGTCAGCTATGCCTTATGTTTTCTGATGGGCTTGCTTTATCATGAGAATATTAGCTCTTTGAGAGTTGGATGCTTATTAGTAGGGGCTTATTGAATTTATTTAAAATGAATAAATGAGTGACTGAATGTGGGTATTTGTTACCTTCTAATAAATAAAACAGGGCAGTGTATTGCGTTGGTGACAGAATGAGAGGGGGGGAGAGAGAAAGGGAGAGAGATTGAGTGACTGATTTTGAATGGGAAGAGGGATAAACTGGGTCTGGTCTGAGGGCAAGGAACCACCTCCAAGTTGACAAAAGGTAAGAGGACAAGATGAGAGGCAAGCTGCAGAAGTGGAGAAGCAGCATGAGAGAGCAGGTGATTCTCTGAACCATAAATCATTTGCTCCAAGAAATGGTTTTCCTTAAGTGGTATAAAATGTGAAGTGAATTGGGTCTCACTTTTGCTTTCCTTCCTTAGGAGGTTGGAACTGACTTTTAAAATGAGGTTGGGGGAGGGAGGTGGGGTTTGGAGAAGGAAAGTGAAAATTGTTTTCTGGAGTTCTCTCTGCCAAGGAAGTCTCTGGAGAGAACGTTTAGAAGGAGGGCCTGCCAAAGCCAACCAGCAACCTGCTGGCCAGCTCGCTTCTGCTGCTCTCACTGCCTGGTCACTCTCCCAGCCCTGGTCGCCACCTGCAAACACCTCTTTCATTCTTTCTCCAGTTCCCTTTCCCTTCTCCCTCCCTCCTGCTATTTCTTTCTCTTTCCTTCTTTCTTTCTTTCCTCCCTCCCTGCCTCCCTCCCTTATCTCTCTCTCTCTCTCTCTCTCTCTCCTTCCCTGTAAGTATCACTAGCAGGAAGCTGGGGAAAAACAAAAGAAACCACAAAGCAAGCAGATGATTTAAACATACAACTATTTGCCAGGTTATAAAAATGATGTGTTATAGATTTATTTACCTGATCACCTCATCTGTTTTCCACTGGCAGCGTCCCCTCCTGCCACCCCTCCTCATTTAGTCTCCCAAACTTCCATCCACTTTCTGACCCAGCTCAGGGGAGGAGACTAAACCCAGGGGATTTGGGGAGGCGGGAGGTGGGAGGGGCAAGGGCAGCTTTCAAGCATGGGCTTTAGAGGTTTAGCATGAGCGAATTCCTGGCCTTTTGCGTCGGAAGGTTTTCCAACTGATTTTTTGCTTCTCTCGAGTTTCCTGTGACAGATGCTTTGCTGTCGAAGGCACAGAGGTTCAATGATGAAATGCACTGACTGAGTGTTTGCTGTATGCAGGCCTCAAACCACTTCGGGGGATTTCGAGATAGAGAGGACCTCTGACTGCAAAGAGCTCAGTGTTGCTGTGTGTGAGAGCACGCTGTGGGTGCTCTGGGGAGACTGGTTTCTGGGGAGAGATGGTGGGCCAGGGAGTCGGCTGATAGGCTTGCCAACAACTGACGAGTTCCTGGAGGCAGGCTTTAACGCGAGGGATGCTGAGGTGATGGGCATGGGGAAGGCTGTCACTGGGGAAGTCTTCACTGTAGGGTGGTAGTGTTCTAGGCCTTGAAAGATAGCTAGGATTTTCATTAGCAAGGAAAAGAGAGATGAGTCTTCAAATTAGAGGGAAGCGCAGAGGCGTGAGAATGTACCGAGGAAGGGGGTGGCTGGCCCAGTCTGGAAGGTGCATGTCGGTGAGGCATCTGTATCCAATCAGAGAAGTTTTAAATGTCCCCCTGTTGGGTCTGGGGTGTTTTTCTGTAAGCAGTGAAGCTGTAAGGGTTTCGGAAAGAGCTCTGATAAGATTACTGTCGGGTGGGGGGTGGGGTGGGTGTTTTGCTTTTACTTTTTAATTTTCCAAGTCTTTTCAGGAACTGTTAGGCAACCTTCACTCGGGAAGAGTGCACTTCCTGTCTTGTTAGGCCTTTTTTGGTCTCTTTCGGCCTGGCTCGGCCCCTTTTGATAATGACTCGCGGCCGTGCTGGCTCCGGTGGCTGTTGTGGTCTCCGAGCAGACCCGGCGCCTGCTCTGCACTGACTCCCATCCTGTCCTCCCCTGTTTTCTTCTTCCTCCTCTTCCCCGGTTACCACCGCCACGGGCAGCAGCCGTGCTCCCTCCCTAAAATAAATAAACCAGCCGCTCCAAAAGGTTCCAGGCACATTAGTCACATATCCCAGAAGTTTAATACAGAATTATTTTGACAGCGAGAACAAGAAGTGTTTTCTAGTTGAACGCACAGAACTTGCTTATTCCAACTGGGCTTTCTGCCGCACAGACAGATGATATGTTTTTTAGATGGATCGGCCATGGAGCAGCCTGCGTCGCTTCCCTTGGATACATGACAAACTGCTCACTACCAAAAGTGGTGGGGGAAAGAAAGATGCGACACGAGAGCCAGCGAGAGAGCCAGCGAGAGAGCCAGCGAGAGAGCCAGCGAGAGAGCCAGCGAGCGCGCGCAAGACGAATGGAATCACATCCTTGCTGTGAACATGACTTTCTCCCTAATCACTTCAGTAGGCCCCTGAGAGAGTTCTCTGTGTTTATGTATTCATTTGGCTACCTCTGGAGCTGTGAAGACTTTTTTCAATCTAGGCTCATGCATGTTCTAAAAGATGAGTTCAGATCGCATTACTGCAGTGCGGTGGCTCTCCAACATTCCAGTTGAATAGCTCTTCCAGAAGTATTTCTTGACTCACTTATTTTGCACTTCCAATGCCGTTTCGAAGCAGACTGCAGAGCCTCCCGGTGCTTCCACCAGACTACTTTGGGCTGATGTGGCTATCGGATCCCTACAGGCTGCACGGAAGACTGTAGGTATGAAAAGCTGAAGTCCATTGTCGCCAGAGAGGGATTTTTACCTGAGGTGCCAGAGTACCAACAGAGGGTCAGAGAAAGAATAAAAGTGTATGCGCTCCTCCTTCCAGCTCTTGCCCTCCTCCCTCAGGGGCCCGCCGCCAAGCAGGGAGACCTTTTTTCTGGGACAGGTCCTTTGGGTGTGACACCTCAGAGCTGAGTGTGGAGGAGAGAAGCTAAAGAAGGTCCAGACCAGGACTTTCCGGCTTCTGTGGTCACTCGCTTCTCGCTTTTCAAATCCTTCTAGAGATTTCCAGCCTGGTGACGAGCTGGGCTGACCAATCTAAATGCAGTCTGTGATCTTTGAAGCTTTCTTAATCTCCTCTGTTTCTCATTAGCTCCTCATTCCCAGGCCTTCCTCCAGGAAACCTCTGTGCGTTCCAGGCATTGACTGGCTCTGTGACCTTGGACAGCAGACTCTCTGGGCCTAGGTGTCTTCTTTTTTATTCCTTTCATTAAACTCCTGAATTATAATGTGAAATCCCAGAGTATAAAATAACCAAAGTGTAGAAGGTATGTAGTTACCTTCCAGAACTCTGTGCCTCTGTGGAACTCACTTGGAAAACCATTGTCCTGGAGGTGCTTCATGACGGCTGGTGCTGACCGCGGGTACATGATGATGGTACTGCCTTCTTTAAGCTTTCTGCCTCCTTATACACTTGTCACGGTTTAGAAAGTGTCACCTGGACAGATGGGGAAGACGGGCCCAATGAGAGACTTGCTGGTTTCCTCACACTGGCTCTGAAACTCCATGTGATGAAGGCCTTTTAGCTTGACCACTTCAGGTCATTCTTCTCAGGTGTTTGTGAGCCCCTAGGTCTCTGTAGGCTTCCCACGTGCCTGGACTAGAGTCTGGACACCCAGATGATAGCACTTCATTAGTGTTCTTCACACTCTGCTGAGAGTGGTCTCAGTAAATTTTTGCCACCATTGTTGGGGTTCCGGGTCTACAACCTCTGTCTCAGGACCATTTATGAGAGAAGTAAATTGGCCTTCAAGCTATTTTTAAGGCAACCACTTTTTTTTTAAAGTGCTGGGTTTGCTTTTTAGGAGGAAAGTAAAGCATGGGCCATCTCCCATTCCTCCACTGATACTTATGCAGCAGCTACATGCATATAACACTCTTTTATACCCCAAAGAAGGTTCTGACCTTTATGATAATACTTTACGTTTTCGCATTGTGAAGTAGTTTCTAAAGCTTTTTCAGTTTCTTAGCTTTTTCCAGCTAAGATCTCATTTGAGCCTTACAACAATCCTGGGCAAAGGAGACTCAGTGAGATAATACATGTATAATCAAAGCCCCACTGTTCACAGGTAGGTTGAGAATTGCGGGCAATTTGAATTTTAACCTCAGGCTCCCTGACTCGTGCCATTGTACTAACCCATTCATTCTCCATGGTCCAGGAATTGTGAATGAACATGGCTGTGAACAGGTACTGTTTGTAAGTGCTTACTTATATTGACATATAAGTGTCATAAACACTACTACTAGGTAGACACTTGATAAAAAGCCCATTTACTCAACTGCTTTATAAAGTAGAAATGATAATGTCCAGTTTGCAGATGAACCACTAGAGATATTGAGAGGGTAGGTGACATGCTCAAGGCTCTACTTTGTGGATTTGATGGACCTCATATTTTGATGAGGACTGCCTGCCTCCTGAGGCTCTTCAAGTATAAGATGTGATTCCTGCTAAGGAGACACAAGTGCACTCTTGAAAATAACAAAGCTAGTCTGCAGCCAACCACATGCTACGGTGCATGCTGCATACTGTTCCAGATTAACAGGTGGCAGTTTTCTCTCTTTGCTCTTAGCAGTCATAATGTCTTCAACTTTATGCAGCCCCTTTCCTTTCTTTTTGGTTTTCTGTGCTCCATGTTTGAAATTATGAGTCCTCCATCCTACTGAACTAGGTGCAGCTGGGCCAGTCATTTCTATTCCTGGGGCCTCAGTTTCACTCCCTTTCAAAATAGCTATCCTTTCCTGCTCTGATTATTCTAAGTTTCACATATCTAGAGAATGTGTTTATTGAATTCTCTGTATAATTCCTTTCAAAATATTTTTGGAATTACGGATACTTAAATTCTTGTTTTAAATTAGAATGACAAGTGCAGGTTATCCCTGTTTTCAAAAAGATTTTCAGGTTCTGCAATGCAATTTGCAAAAGTTTGAAAGTCAGACACCACATAAAGAGGTAAATAAGTCATATCAAGAAAGATGAATGCCTAATACATGTTCTGATTGGCAGCTGGTTGTGTCTTGCTTTTTCAGTGTCACTTTTATCTTTCTAATTCTTGCTTAGAACAACTTTCACCTAGAACAACGCTTCTCCCTTAACACACACACACACACACACACACACACACACACACACACACACACGCGCGCGAAAGAAACTCTTCTACATTTGTTAAAGTTGCTACTTTGTCCTGAATCTGGTTAGCATACCTTTGGGTGAGCAAAAGAAAAATGTTCTCCTGTGTGCCAAGTTCAGAGTGTGAATCAATTCTAACTGCCTTTTGCATTTTAGTAAATGTTTCCTAGATGGATTCTTCGGATTTCCAGTAAAGACAAACAGCTCAGAAACCAGATTGCATTCATACCCAAGGCCTGAGTTCTGTGACCCAGGCTTCAGAGCTCAGTTCCATATATGGCAAAAAAAGGGACAGGGAGAGGGAGTTGAGGGAGAATACCAGACACACAGTGCATTCCTAAGAAATGCGCATTCCCAACTGACAAAGCAGGACCCTCACTGGTTTCCATCTTATGCAAAACATGAACTGTGAAGTTTTAAGAAAGAAGCCAATGTTCCAAGCATCTGCCATAGGGAGCAGTTTATTTTCTCTTTTCCTTTCGATCACATGTAGGTTTAATTTGGAGTCAGTGTTCAAGGCAGTGCTAGCATAGAATGAGGACTAAGGAATTATTCTTGGAGTCAGCAGATGTGGGTTCTCAGCCCAATTCAGCTGCCATCCAGCTGTGAAACTCTCTCTGGCCTGTTTTATTCAATGTCAAAGTGACGGGGCTGGATTTGATCATTTCCAAGATCTCTACTATTTCTGTTTGCTTTGGTTCTAATTTTGTGTGAGATTTTCCAATTCCTTTGGAATTCCCCATAGAAAGTAGTTTTCTAATCCTTCCAGATACTCTCTGTGGTTTGAACTTAAATAGACAAAATAAAACTCTGGTCTCGAATTTTTCTTTGTGATTTCCTGAAATACGTCTTGGGCACACTATTAGCTCTCACTTGGCAGAGGATTTCTTGCTGAGGGTGGAGATGAATGCATTCGCTGTATCTCCATGGTCCTCCACTTCTGTTTGTCCCTCTTTTTCTTGGAGAAAAATGGAGGTATGTCCAATAGTTGTAGGAACAGGCATGTCTCAGCAAGTGCAGCCCTTTCATGGCCTCGTTAGTTGTCTGCTTCCTTTATAAATTCCACCTTCTGTGTGGGAGAAGCAGACCAGTGGGAGGCAGTTCCCACAGCTCCCTCACACCTTAGGAAATGGAACTAGGGATGTGAAACTGAGGTGTTGGCTCTCCAATCAGTAATCACATGAGTCACTTGCCTGTCACAGATGTTAAGAAGGTTAAGAAGAATTAGAAACACAAAATCCTGGCCTTGAGTGGACTATAGTTGTTAGTTCTGTAAGAGACAAGCCATGATTTCTAAAGCAATGTCAAAATGGAGTCAGATGGGCTCTGTAGTCTCTTGTCAATATACTACAGTAGTCATGTTGCGAAGGTGTGTAGTTTCCTGCTCCTTCTGGAAGGGATTCTAGCCACACTTGACTTCCCCCCTTTCTGGCATTGGTCTCTCCACTGAGGTAAAGAGAGGTTTCTTTGTTCTTTGACAAAGTATCCCAGCCCTTGGGCTTTAACGTCTTGATGGCAGCCTGTGCCTCATCATCACGTGAGCAGCTGTGGAAAGGCATTGCCCTGAAGAGGCCACAGTGGTCAGCAGGCACCCAGGGGAGGCCCCTTCCACCCGGCTGAGGCTGAAGAACCAGGTGCCATTCTGCCTTGCTGCGGTGGCCCTTTGGCTGCTACTTAGTCCTGGGAGGAGGAGAAGGAAGCTGGTGTGTACTGTTAAGGCAGAGAGCGTGGGCACTGAGAGGTCTGTGTTCTGATGCAGCTGTGCCATGAGCTGGCCCTATGACTCGGTCAGAATGCTTCAAGTCTCGGCCTTCATTTCTCAGTCTGGAATGTGATGTCCTAGTGGGGCCTTGGAGGCCTTTCCTAGCTCTTAGAGTGTGTATTTAATACATTTCCAGGTTGTCTCTTCATGTCTCATATTCTTCCTTCTTGGTATCTCCAGTAATACTAAGCTCATCAACTTGCACAGGTTTCTGACCATGCTATATCCTCTTTAGTGTCAAGAAGAACAAAAGCTGCCCCTTCTGTGGGCTCCTGCTCGCTCTAGTTATGACCAAACTCTTGTATAGCATTCGACTCCCTTCGTAGTCGGGTTCCATCTGATAGTTCTAGTTTATGGGATTGGGGACTTTAGCAGCCTTTCTTTCGTGTGTGGCATTCACCTTGACTTTGAGCTCCCTGTGAGCCCTTTGGTGCCTGGAGGTAGTTGTGTGTGTGAAAAGAGGAAACTGCTCACAATGATGAGGCAGTGTTACTGGGTGGGCAGTGAAATTAAAAAGAATGAATCAGGGTTCTAGGGTTCTGTGGTAAATTACCAATAATTTAGGGGAGATTTAGGGAACCCAAACACAATGTATCTTCTGCTTTTTCTTTCTCTTCTGCATTTGAATGGTTACAAATGCTTGGTGCTATTATGAGAAAACCACAGAGGGAAGACCACTCTTATGAACAGTAATGATCTGTTGACTGTGATGAATCCTTTGGGGAGTATATGTGACAGGTTTACACAGGACTTTACAATCGACCAACCCTTTTTAACACCCATGAACTCATCAGATCCTCACAATAGGTCCATGGGAGCAGTCTAAGGAATATTACCTTCATTTTACTTAAGAGCAAGATGATGCTCAAATCAAGCGAGGAGGCTGTGCTTTGTGGTAAGGAGATGACATAGCCCAGACTAGTCTAGTGCTCTTAGGCCTGAATGTGTTTCCTGCCTTTTGAAGCTTCAGCCTAGTAAGTAAAACAGGACACACACACACACACACACACACACACACACACACACACACACACACACACACTACCTTCCCATCAGAGAATGGTAGAGGATGATATTTAATTAGTAGTGCATTGTGTGAGCCATAATATTTGGTGACTCAGTCTTGGTGATTAGTTGGGCGATGTGTCAGTCAGTTCACTCCGACAGCTGAATTTTCAGCTGGGGCACCATGACAGATAGCAGAATCGAGAATTTCTACTTTCTGAAAATGTTCATTCTTGCATGTGTACTTTCATTTACTTAAGGCAACAAATAACTAATAATTATTGAACATTTAATATGTGCCAGCTATGTGCTAGATGCTGATCTGCTAAAATGAGTCATAAACCAAGGATGGAGAGGACTTGAAACTTTATGTAGAATATGCCATTTCCCTTTCATCCTTCAGCCCCTTCTCTGATGTTCTTGCCAAGTGATACCTCCATCTGTACTTGACTATTTTATGTGATGTAGTAGAGGTTAGTTGCTCCAAAGGCTGTAACCTTAATGTTTGAGATATACACAAAATATTTGTAACTTCCACCAATGATAATTTATGCATCTATTAAGTAGATCTATTTGTGAAAACTAAAGCCGTTTCCTAAATCTGTTTTCTTCTTAGAGTAAGTTTCTTGGGTTGGCTATTTGCTCTTGAGAAAGATTGTTAACTCTCATTTGCCCTAAAATTTCCTCTTATATGATTTGGGCTTGCATATCTTGATTCTGGAAAATTGAAAATTGGGGAAATAAACCCAGGTTGTTTTCTTTCAATTCCATTTTTAGGACTAGCATTATATCCGTATAATTGCTCAAATTTTGAGTCTTGTAGGAACATGTTCTTGCACATGAGATGTGAAACCTATTTTCTTAGAACCACAAAATCTTCATGTTGGAAGGGACCATAAAGGTTCTTTCAAATAGTCCTGGGCTATAAATTCCTGAGGTCAAGAGCTGTGTCAGATTTATTTCTGTACCTCCTCCTGCTGCAACTCCAGACACCTAGCCTAGTGCCAGGTGACCTCGATAAATGTGTGGGGTTGGATTTGGTTTCTCATTCTTAGTGCTTTTTTTGCCCCTTACTCAACTTGTCCAGTCATGGAGGAAGTGTGTGGACCCACTGAGTTTGATGAGTAAGTGAATCGTGGGGTTTGCTGCCTTCCACTAGAGCTCGAGCTGTATTTAGATTTAAGAATGCTGAGTAACTAATAAAAAGCAATTCCAAAGCACTCTACAGATAGAAAGTGCTTCATGTGTAATAAACAGTAATGGTCTCTCAAGATCAGGCATGGCCACAGAAAGAAGTGCGGACCTTGCAGGCTCTAGAAACTTCTGACCTTACAGTGAAGAGTTCAATGTTTTTATTGACTCCTTTCATCATTTTGTAATTAGCTCTTTCATCTCAAGTCGCGTATATCCCTCGTTATGGAATTAATCCTTCTGGTTATCACAGGAGAGAGACCGAAGGAACACCAGGAAAACTGGTGGGGAAGTCTGCAAGGTGACACTTGAATTCAGGGCTTCCCTCCAGTCCTTTCTAGGTCCCGTCCTCTTCCTCATCTGTTATTTCTTTTAAGAAGTCTGTAGTCAACTCTATTTTAGTTTCCGAGCATTGTTGTTCTCAAGAGATGGAAACTGGCACCTTTCTCCAAAGGAGATAGTGAAAGGGCCAGGGCACTCCCAGGTTTTGAACCAGTAGTTCTCAGTGAGGAACCTAATTTGCCTGTGTAGACTGAATTTCCCTAGAGACCTTTTCTGTTTGCACAGAGAGGTCCTGCTTTGCTTCTTGAAATTTCATCTAGGGACTGGCCTGCCTTCCCCTTGTCCTAGAGCACAGGTCCGTCTGATTCAGATTTGGTGAATGTATGGCGACTGCCCCCCCAGGAGCCGTGAACTATGTTTTCACCTGTTTATCCCACCTTATTACAGGGAATGAACTGAAGTATAAACAGAATCTTGCTATTTTTTCTTGGTGACTTTAAAAGCCTCTTTCTTTTCAGCCACAGTGACCCATTCTAGCTGGGCATTATTCATTCAATCAGTAAATATTTATTGAGCACCTTTTGTATTATAGGAACGCGTCTTGATGCCAGTCAGTGAACAAAACAAAGCCCTCTCAAGCTCCGCTTTGAACGGTTTAACACAAGAATGGTTTTTAAAAAATGACTTGGTGGAAATATGCTTAAAGAAATAAACACAACAGCAAGCACACAGGTCTTTCCTTCTGGCCATTCCTCCTACTCTTTCTCTTGCCTCCCATTTTTTTTTCTCGCTCTAACCTAATAACACCCTTATTCTCTCCTTTGCCTTAACAAGATGCTCATATATTCTTCTCATTCCCTTGTGTCCTCTGCATTTGCTTCTGCTGCATGTGGGGATGAAGCAGATGAGGCCTGGTCCCAAGTTCACATCCGTTCCCTGGCTGCTTCTGTGCCCCTCCTTCACCTCCAGACATGGGAAGGTGGGTAGCTGCCCATGCTGTGAGTCACGCCGGGAGGTGAGGGTGGCAGTCCAGTAGCACTGCCTTGTCAGAGTCCTGCTGAAGGGACGGGTGTGACCCAAAGCCTCTGTGCCCCAGGGTATGCCAGCAGAGGGTCTTCTCTCAGGAAGTCGTCCTTGAGTCTCTCCTCCCTCCTCATCTTTGTAATGCACTTATGCCAGAGTAGGAGCTCAGTAAATTTTAGTTTCTTCCCTTTTGTTGAACTTTCATGTCTCTCAATCGGCTTGTCTTACTGGGGCTTGCTTTTTAATTTTGTGGCTGTTGTGCCCACTTATTACCTCCCTAGAAGGGTGGACTATGTCCATGTGTGTTAGAAGAACTGGGGGTGGGGAAGCATTTTCCTCCTGTGAAAGCTAGTTTCTTGTTTTGCAATGAAGATTAGAGCCACATTTAACATCAACCCTAGATTTTAGTGGCTCAAATGCAGAGAGCTGATCTCTATATTGACCAAGTGATTGGATTTCAAGTACCCCTGGATTTCCACTGAAGCCTGAGATTTGCAGGTGCCTGGCCATCCCTGGGTATTGTCATAGACCCCTACCCTGGATATTTGGGAATGGAAGCAGTGGTACCTCCTTAAGGATAACAAGTAGAACTTGTAGGGTGAGATCTTTTCTTCTCTGTCCCTATGATCTAGACCTCTACCTTCATGCTCTACTTCATACCTTTTGTTTCTGTGCTGGAGTCCAGCCCCCAGCCTCCCTCTGGATCATGCATGGTTAGCATGATTACTCATGGTTTTTGCACACACTACATATTAGGCACTTGAGTACGTTGCTTTCCATACCTCATTGCATTTAATTCCCCAAACCAGACTGTGCAGTGGATACTAGTATTATGAATATTGGATGGATGAGGAAACTGAGGTTTAGAAAGGTTTAAGGAGCTTACCCAATGTCACACTTGTAGTGGCAGGGTCAGGGTTAGAAGCCACATCTCTCTGAAGCCAACACTTGATTTCTTAATTATTCTACCCATCCCTGGTTTCCGTTCCTGCCCTCCTCTGCTTACCTTGCTTGGGTCGCAGATGAGGGTCCAGGACCCATGTGGGTGGCTGGACAGAATGCTCTGTACTCACCTCTTTCTCTCACTGGCATCTGTAGCCAGATCCCTTGAGTGTGTGTTATACTCTTCTGACTTCTCACTAGCATCTTATTTGGCTCTCTAGGCTGAGTTCGCTGACAAGCACCTACTAATGGGTTCATTGTTTTTCTTGGCTTACTTGGTTTATTAGCAGCAAGGGGCAACTTGACATTTGCTTCCCTGACTGCTGGATTCAGATCTCCTCTTGGTACTTCTCCACACTAAGCAGAGTCTCTGTGACTGTATGAATTGGCAGCTAGTTTGTTGCTTCATATGTTCTAATAAGATCTAGAGGCATCCTTAATTTTGAGAGAAGTCTAAGAAAGAGTGAGATTTGGAGAGAGGTGGGGCCTGCACATCCCTGGTCGGTTGATGGTGGGCAGAGCCTCTCCACTTGAAACCACCCTGCTCGCTAGGGAACTGCCTCGGCCTCAGGCCCTTACATTATTGGTGCTTAGCATTTTTGTATTACTTTACATTTGCAAAGTGCTTTCCAATGATTTATTAGCTGTTCTTATTTTTAATAGCCCCTGGAGATAAGTTGATATTCAGCCTTCTGAGAACATCAGTGCATAGCAAAGTCTCCTCTCATCAGATATTATTTGTTATGGGGTCAGGATCTGAATTCCTGGGATAAGGCCATGTGGGGTCATTGCCTCATGTGGATTAATAGGAGATCAAGTGGACTTATCTTCAGCTCCCAAAGTGTCTGAGGCACAGGTGGAATGATGGTGGCTATTTAAGGAAACTGTATATTATCAAAAGGCCTGGATTCCAGTCCTGACTGTGCTGTTGAGCGGCTGTACTGACCTTGGGCAGTCACTTTACCTGTTTTTTTTTTTTTTTCCTCTGGATTCATCCTCTGATCAAACAAGGGCTACCCAAGTCCCTTTTGATCCAACACTGTGTTAAATATAATTTTGTGACTTTGGACCCCTTCTCTGAAGGGGTAGCCAATGAATTATATGACAGGCAACATGGGTACAGATCTGAGACATGAGGGGATATGTATTAAAAGGGTGCTCACTTTCTGTTTCCCAGGATCCAAGGCCTGACCACGATAAGCCTCGAGATTCTCTTAAGAAGCGCATAATCCTCGTTCACTATAAAACTGCAATAGTGAGAGGAGGAAAGTCAGACTGCAGCCAAGCCCATCAATCCTGTATCTTATGGGTGTTGTAGAAAGTAATTAGCAGGCTTGATTAGCTCACTGGTTCAACACACGTTTTAGGGATGTGATGTAATGCGAGGAAACATTTAGTTGTCAGATTTTAGGGCTGTATCAAATTTATTCTTGCAGGAAAAGTCTAGTTGTCCTGGCAACCTGAAATTGATTTTCTTTTTGCTCTTGTCAGCTGAAACTGGTCCTCTTTGAATCATTCCTCTAATTTAATATAGAGAACTGTATGTCCTCACCTGGTGACCAAATCATTCTTAGTGACAGGTAACCCCAGTAAATGGTTACTTTCTCTCCTACCTGAGCCAGTAGTTATATTTTATTAGTGCCTTCACTCTATGTTGTTCTCTCTGTGGTGATTTATTTGTCCTCAGAGTCAGGTGTAGACGTAAAGTGGCATTCAGTTAATTAAGAATTTAATCAGGCCTGCAAAGCAGTGATGTAATTGGCAGCCAATCACAGCCTTTCATTTTCAGTTATCTTCTGGGCAGTGGTGGGATTAGAGTGGGCCCTAGGAGAGGGAGTCCTGTGTGGAAGCCTTGCAATCTGTAACCTGGGGGATGATGTATTGGCCCAGATGACAGAGAACATGGAGGTGCCTGGCTATTTTCTGCCTTTGGCAGTCATGTGTCCAAGGGAAGGGGGGTGATCTTTAAACTAGGAAGGGTAGACTCAACATCATTAAGAAGAAATTGATGTCCACGATAGCTGAAGAGGTTGCAAGTGAGCTACATGCTCAACTAAGTGATTGCAGAGGTCGTGGGCCACATACACTGCATCTCCGGATACAGAGGAGAACTTCTGATGGTGGCTGTAGAACTCCTGCCAGGAATTTTGAGGAAACCTGGAAATCAGCAGAAATGCCAGAAGTGAGAGATGAGGAAATAGAGATCAGTTATCAAAAAAAACAGGTATCCGGAGTCTAGAATCTGCTGACCTTCTTGTGATTGCTGGCATAATTTTAGACTGGCTTATTAGACAGGTGATTTGTAAATCTTTGAAAGGAAGCTGTGTTCACCAGCAGCCAGAACAGGGTCACTTAGCCATTTCCCTTTTTGTTTGGGTTAACTGGCTGGTGGATTACAGTGACATCACAGACCCAGTGCAGGCAGTGCAGGCTTTGGAATCAGATTGTCTGGGTTTAAATCCAGGATCTTCTGCTTAGTAGTCTCATTACCGGAGGCAAATTGCTTAATTCCTGTGACTCGGCTTCCCCTTCTAGAAAATGGGGCTAATAGTAGGCCTGAGAAAGGTTGTTGTGAAGATTACATGAAATAGTGAATGTCAAGTGCTTAAAACAACACCTTGCACATGTTAAGCATTCAATATATGTTGCTGTCATTACTCTCAGTGGGAAGGTTCTTGAATTTAGTGAAGCATTTAAAAATCTCTTATTTGTAAATAAGATGGAGACATGTGAACTGGATTATGAAATAGACAGTGGATAAATTTTGAGGTCCATGAATACACACTTATTAATAACTTGGGAAGACAAAGAGTCTGCTTCTTGATTGGAGGAGCCTCAAAATTGTATTGCAAGGGTGAGGATGCAGAGAAGGGGAGTGTTGGTGACCATTTTTACAACTTAGCAAACCCCTTCCTACCCCATCCTTTTTTCCCCCAGGAAGTAACGATCATTGAAAATTTGGTATACTTCTAGTTTTCCGCCATACATTTATATTCCTATAGGTGTATATATTTATTTTTGGTTAAAAAAAAATCAAAACTATTTGTACAAAGTTTGCTTTGTTCTTTCATAAAGTACCAGGACTGTCAAAATTAAAGCAGTCACTTGGAGCTGTGGTGCCCTGTTGACTTGGACATAATCATCCTTATATCTGGAGGCAGAGAGGCTCTTGTATCATTCTCCCTTCTCTCTGTGGCCCGTGGGAGACTTTTCTTTCTTCCTTTGAACTTTCTTTCCTTGTACTTTTGCTTCTCTTCCCTCCTTTTCCCTTCCTTTCCCTTTCATCCTTCCCTGCCTCCCTCCCTCACTATCTACCTGCCTACTTTTCTTCCTTTTTTTATTATTTTCTAAAAATCTCTTGTACTTAGCTTAAATTGGGTCTTAGTTACCAGGTATTTACATGAGGTTAGGCCTTTGGAGAATTAGGCTTTGGCCACCTCAGTTCAGCTCTGAAATGTCAGGTCTCCACCGGTATACTTCTTGGGCTTCTGTTTCACTGTCTAGTCTTGGTGATTGTGATAACTATTCCTCAAGAGGCCATGTAGGAGTATGAGTGATAGATACATGCTTTAAACAATTCCCTGTCCTGTATGCAGGGTGATAGGAGGTTGGCTTACATGCATGCACATTCCCTGGGCTATGGAGCAGTAGGTTTTATTTTGGTGGGGTGCCCCAGAGAACAGTGAGCTTAGAGCCTCTTTCATGAGACTTGGATGTCTTTTTCCTCTTCTCCCAACATCCTTAACATAAGTGATACCTTGTACAGAGCCCTGTGTGATTGACTTCATGTTACCTCTCTGCCTGCTCCCCGGCTCCTCCCTGTCCGCCCCTGCTCATGCTCTTTATCTCATGTGGAGGGCCATCCTGCATGGCCGGCGCTGCCGGACAATAGCCTTCCATACCCAGCTCAAATTGCACCTTCTCAGAAACATCAGCTTTCCGATTTGGAATCAGTGTCCCCCTTCCTACATTCCCTGTCTCATGATTTGTGTGAAACACTTTCACCTACTACCCTGCATTTTAATAGGGTATCTGTTTCTGAACTCTGATCTCCAGGGGGCAGGCTTCTCTGAGCCTTTGGAGCCTAACTCAGTGGTTGACATTTATACTCTGTAAATGTGTGTTAATTTGAATTACTACAGAGGCCTGAGGAGTTGGAAGGTTAACCACAGTTAACTCAAGGAACTAGAAGCGCCCCTGGGATCTGGTTGAGGAGCATTTAGATTTTTTGAGCAGCCGCCAGCTTTTCCCAGGGCTCCTTAGAGGCAGGAGGAAGAGTGGTGTCTGCTGACGATGCTGGTGATGTACCCAGTGAGATTGGGTCAGGATCTCTTCGAGTTCTCGAGTTCTGGAATGTCAACCCTTTTTCGACGAGAAAAGCTTTTTGAAGGGGAAGACGAGGTGTAAGTGATGACCTCTGAATTTCTGACTTGGATAATAAACCTTCTTAAAGACGATTTTGCACTTGTCCATGTTATGAGGAAGGCGGGCATACTAAGGTGCTGCATTTGTAAAACTGAGTGAAATTCCAGCTTCATTTTGTGACCCTAACCTTTGGGAACAGTCCATGGTCAGGCAGTGCTCACATGGTGTGCTCTACCTTAACTTGGAATGTTAACCTGGTTGCTGCTTATGAAATACTTGTTTTCTGACTTACGGTTCAGATTCTGCATGTTCTGCTGAATGTTGCTCCCAGTGACTTGTGCACAGAAAATATTTTACATGCCACAGACTATTTAGGTGGAAAGCAGATGTATAGGCAGGAGAAAGTGAAAAAGAACAAGTCCAGGAATCTGGTTCCAGCTCCAAATTTTCCAGAGACATATTGTGTGACATGGGGCCTTAGTTTCCAGATCTATAAAATGGGACACTGATAATTATTACATTACATAAATTAACTGAAATTGTTTAGGCAAAGCATCTGGCAGAGCACCTGACACTTTTCAACAATAGTCATATGGACTTGGGTATGAGTCCTGGCTCCAGTAGCCATTTAGAATGATTTTTGTAACTTCAATGAGACTCAGTTGCTAAACCTGTCTGATTTCTAGTTTAAATGGATTTTATTTGGGATTAAATACACCTTGACTGCTAACTTGTACAGATTAGAGAATGTTTGTAAAAGGCCTAGCATGGTGGTGTTTCTTAGCATGTGGCCCAGAGATTGACACTCACCATACTCCAGCTGCTCTGGGGTGATGACCCTTTGAGGTGTTCACACTGAAGTTCTCCTCTGTGGCCATGTTTTCTGCTTGTATCCTGTGCACAAAACCTTTCTCTCTAGAAACCAGACATGTAGAAGAGACCTAGTTGTGGAGATACTGATTAAGATCACAAACCATAACATGTATGGAGAAGGGCAGCCAATGTGGTAGAGGGTCTTGTAAGAGCTTTACTATGAAGAGCTGGCCATGTTTTACCCAGATAAAGATGAATTTGGGGTGGGAAGGAAAGGTTAAAATTGGTGATGGAGAGAAGAGTAGTGGTGGTCCAGGGTGGACGTGGCCAGGACAGGGCTGATAAGGATGGAAAAAGGGGCTGGCAGGGGGCTGGAGCAGAAGGGCAATGGGAACTAGGAAGCCCAAGACAACAGTGGAGGGTTTCGGCCAGGGCCCTGGATGCAGAGGTCGTAGACACCACATGGACAACAACAAAGACAGGAGCTTTCTGTTGTCGCCATTCCACCAGGTAAATGAAGGCTTGGTCCTGAGCGGAGTGGGTGTGTATGATGTATGTGCATACATGTGCATGCATATATGTTTTTGCACATGAGTGAGTATTAGTAACGGGACCAAAGAGTTTGGGGACTTACCCAAGGCCATAAAGCTAGGAAACATCTTTCATTTGCTTAAAGTACTGACTTTAGTAATGACTATGAGGGACAGAAATGGGCAGGGGGAGTGTGTAGGGAAAGGGCTTTAGCCCTGTTTCCTGCTGCCTCTCAGGCAGGTAGTGAGTAGGAGTTGTAAGTTTCACTGTTTGATAGCATCACCTCCTCTGCTTTCCCAGAAATTATTCCTCGAAGTATGACTCGAATCGTTACTCTGTTGGGAGATGTCTCAGTTCAGAGCTGACTTTCTGTTCTGGTTGTTTACTAAAGAAATGGTGGTGGTGGCAATTCAGAGATGGCCTAGTCAAGTGGAAAGAACAGGGCATCCAGGGGTTGTGGGCTTTTATCTGAGTGCCAGCCCTGTTTTTAGAGACTGAGAAATTGGGCAAGCAAATTAACTTTGGAGTGCCTCAGCTTTTTCCTCCTGTAAATTGGGAGATAACAATTCCTATATGATAAATTTGTTGTGATCATTCTCCACCGATTGCAATGTTATAATAAAGATAAAGGCTATCTGGACCGGTTCCACTTAATTGTGTGTAAAGAAATGGAGAGGGGTGAATCAGTTACCCCACATGGGTGGGACAGATCTTTACTCTTGAGGTATTGACAGCATTTTCTTTTTCTCTTGGGCAGGAGAGGGGCTTGGGACATAGTGGTTAACAGCTGTAGAATCTACTGACTGCTTGGTTCTACCCTGCCCTGGGCTACCCACTAGTGCCAGCATTCCCCTTCATCACCAGCTGTAGGCTGAGGATTCCCCACCTCCTGTGTTATCTTGGGAGAATTTCTTAACTTCTAAACCTTCATTTTTTTCATCTGCAAAATGGGGATAATAACCAGGTCAGTTTTGCCTGCATTGTTAGGATTTGCTAAAGAAAGGCATATCGTTTTGGAGTCCCTTTTCTTACTCTTCTTCGTTTTGCTAGTGGGCTGAGAGTCCTCTTTGGTCATGAAAAGATGTACTGGTACAGAGAGAGAAATGGTGGCTTATAGAGTACAGTGACTTTCCAAGGTCTCAGAGTGAACTGGAGTTTTTGGGACCTGTGCCCAGCTCTGTCACAGTCTGTCAAATTCCACTGTTCAGTGTGAGCCTGATTTGTTCCTGCCTAAGACTTAGCCCAGAGGGAGACAGAAACTTCTGGAAAGGGCATCAGCTCTTCGAAGCCTGGAAGTGGGTGGGACAAGTCTTTGGTGTGGCTGCTGCTGTGGGTGTTGGGGTTCCTGTTCATCTCCCTTCATGTCCAGCAGTGACTAGTTCCTTGGCTATTTGGTTTTGGGGTGAGTCAGCAAGGCCCATGCCCCACAGGACCTGTGGTGTTCTTGGCAGAAGGCTGGACTCAGTCAGAAGGCAAAACCACTCGTCCTGCCCCGAGAGCCCATGTACTCTACATGAATGAGAAAGTCTTTTCTCACCCTTAGTTGCCTTATCTACTGTAGCCTCTGGAGAATAGGATTTTCTTTTTCACTGCTTCATGTGGTTCACTTAGAAAACAAAGGAGAGAATAATTTTTTTAATAAATAATGTTGCAAGATTCAGATATCATTAGTTTCTACCACTTAAATAGGCTGCTGACTTCTCTTATTTGCTCCATTCTAGAGAAATGTATTGATACCAAAATAGAAAAGCAGTTAAATTCCTGAGGACAGTTAGCAAACAGTCCAGTCTTTGAATTTGATATATGATGTCTGAATTTAAGCCTGGACCATTTCAAATGTATATTAGGTATACGTTGTAAGAGAAGACCATGTCTATCAAAGTGCAAGGTCTAGAATTTCAGGTTCCTACTGACTTGTATTAGCCACCCTGTTTATAATATTCAATTCTTCTTAGACACTGGGGCTTTGGCCCTGATTTTTTTTTTTTTTAATGTAACCTAATGGAGATTGCTTTTCATAGAGACACTCTTATTGGGCTCCAGAAGTTCCCTATTAGGTGACTGAGGCCTGGTAAGGTCACACATTGAGAAAATGGCAGAAATCAAGACTCAGAACCAGGTCTTCAGATCCTCAGTTCCCTGCTCTTTCTGACATAGCATCCTTCCCTTCTGTCAGGTGAAGAGAGAAGCCATATGGTTTGACAAATGGTTCTTGTTGCTGTCAAATCTGCTTCTCTTTTCAAACAGACAGTTCTTACCTTTCCTTTTTTGGGGGCTTGGAGGTTGGGGTGGGTAGAGAAGGAAGGAGGTAGATGAAGGCAGAAAAACATTTTATTGCCTTATGCTGTATGTGGTAGATATGACCAATAAGCTCTCGTTTTTCTGTCAAGAAGCAAAGTTTAGGCAATGAGTGATCATCACTTTGACTTTAAAGCATATACAGGCCTAGAAATGGCAGGCTGTATTAGGAGACAACATTGATTTCATATATATTCTTCTTAAAAAAAAACATGTTTAAGATGCCATATCCATAAATACTAATAAGGCTGTCTGATTCCAATTTTCAGGTGAGATTAGCATTTTATTGAGTATTTTATCTGTCAGATTCAATACTCCATGTACTATCCTCCCAGGCTTATTAGCATAATTGCTGTGCTTAAGCAACAATAAAAAATTCAGCAATAAAATAGCAGTTAGTGCAGGCAATTTGTTATCAAAAGCTTTTACTTAAGGACAGCTCCAGCCTGCATTTATTATCAAGTTAGAGTTATAATTTATTTTTATTTGGAAAAACAAAAGGGGGGGAAAGATTTTTCTTTTTTGTTTTGGAAATAATAGAGAAATTAAAAACATTGCCTCTCTGGAAAATTGTCTGCATTCTCTCTTCCTTTGCCAAAAGCAGCCTGTGATAGGGAGAGACCCCGCTTGTGAGGCACTTTGGCTCAGAAGGCCACTCTGCTCAGCATTGGAATAAACCAGTAGTAATTCCCATTTATGCTTGTACAGATGTTTCCAAAGCACTCTCGATATCTCTTTTATTGCTTAAATCTCACACCAGTCCTGAAGGGCTCTGTCCTGAGAGTAGAAGACTGAGCTAAAATGACTTGTTCCAGATGAGGCTGTTGAATGGCAGAGCTGAGCTGCAAGACCTGGTCTTCCAAACCTACTGGTCCCTCTCAGCATTGCGGCCTTTCAGAGGATTGCCCCCAAATCCTGGTATCGGCACTCATTCTCCTGCCCTGTGCGATGGTTTCATCCTAGCTCCTTTCCATATATATATATGCGTGTATGTGTGTGCATATGCACACACACCTGCATGCACATACTGATAAATACACAGGCATCTATACCTACACATATCTGTGCATGCTTGCGCACACACACACACACACACACACACATTTCCCCCCCCCACCACCAAAATTTACTGATGTACTCTTTTAGCTTTCTTTTGATATCCTGATTAAAGCAATTCTTCTATATAAATTTTCTCTTGATATCAAATGTCTTCCGTTTCTTGCATTTTCAATCTGTCTGTCTAGCCAGTGACTGACTGAGGAAGTGCTTGTGATCACCATCTGTGAAGGACCTGGTGCAAAGTAAACGATTTTAAGAGGTAATGCAGCAGTCTTTGTAGAGAAGACAGAAATACAATTTAAAATGCAGAGATTGGGAAACCATTTTTCTTCTTTATGTGTTGAGAAATATATCAGAAATAAACTACATTAAACTGGGGCTTTTGAGTGTGTTTAAGTCCTCAATTATAGGTAGAATTTTCAAATTGAAGAAAATATTTTGGGGGAAAATGGACAACTAAAACCCCCAAATGTTTAGAAAAGTTCTCTTAGCATCTTAGATTTTCTTTCCTGGCTAAGTTCAGAGAAAGATCATGTAATCATTAACCAAATATCTGTAATGTACCACTGTGGGATTTATAGACTAGCTCAGATAGGGCTGTGGGCTTCAAGACCATTGAAGAGGACATTAACAATAAATGAGGAACGTTTTGCTTTTGAGCAGCCATTATGTAACAGGGTCTCTAGTCGGACTTTTTTTTAGAGATTATGCCATACTCAATGTGAAATAATCTTTTTTTCTTGTAATTAGAACTTTTTTTTTGCCTTTTTAAAATTAAGGTATTATTGATATACATTCTTATGAAGGTTTCACATGGAAAACACTGTGGTTACTACATTCACCCATATTATCAAGTCCCCCCTGTACCCCATTGAAGTCACTGTCCATCAGTGTAGTAAGATGCCACAGAGTCACTTCTTGTCTTCTCTATGCTACACTGTCTTCCCTGTGACACCCCCCCCACACCATGCATACTAATCATAATACCCCTTAATCCCCTTCTCCCTCCCTCCCCACCCTCCCCCAACCCTCCCCTTTGGTAACCACTAGTCCCATCTTGGAGTCTGTGAGTCTGCTGCTGTTTTGTTCCTTCAGTTTTGCTTCATTGTTATACTCCACAAATGAGGGAGATCATTTGGTATTTATCTTTCTCTGCCTGACTTATTTCACTGAGCATAATACCCTCCAGCTCCATCCATGTTGTTGCAAACGGTAGGATTTGTTTCTTTCTTATGGCTGAATAGTATTCCATTGTGTATATGTACCACATCTTCTTTATCCATTCATCTACCGATGGACACTTAGGTTGCTTCCATATCTTGGCTATTGTAAATAGTGCTGTGATAATATACATAGGGGTGCATATGTCTTTTTGAATCTGAGAACTTGTTTTCTTTATCAAGCACCTAATAAGTACTGATCATTGTCATAGTGTTTTGCATACATCATCTCATTTAGTTTTTGTAACAAGTTTATGACATGATGGCAGGTACTGTTATCATTGTTCTTATTGGTCAGATGAAAAACTGAGGCACAGAGAGGCTAATTTACTTGTCCAAGTTACCCAGTTAGGAAGTGGTGGAACTCCTCTGGTCATCCTGTCTCCTAAACACATTTTCTTTCCACTGTGCCACTTGGCAAAAAAGGAGTGAATAGATGCATAGGTAGACAGACAGTGTTAATGAGGAGGACTGTGTAGTTTATTGATGTCAGAGCTGGTGTAGAACCATTTTACAAAGAGTACTGTGCTTGAAAATGGACAAGGGTTCAAATCCTAGTACATTTCTTATTGTTTGTAAAAATCCCAGTTACCTTACCTCTTAGAATCTCAGTAACTTCCTTTAAATTAGGGATAATAAAATCTCTCCATATCATTGTGAGAATAAATTTCCTGGTTCATGCTGGGTGTTCAGCCAGTGTCAGAAGCACCATGAATAGGCAGGTTTATGTACCAGTTATGGACAGCCACCAAAACCAGATTGCCTGGGATTAAATGTGTTCTACCCCATAAATTGTATGACCTTGGGCAAACAACTTCATCTCTTTGTTCCTCAGTTTTCTCACCTACAAAATGGAGTTACCTCATAGGATCTTTGTAAGGGTTAAGTGAGTTAAAAAACATTTAAAAATTTATGTGAGGCATGCATGTGGCACAGTGCCTGACATACAAGTCCTATATAAGTGCTAACAATTAATTAATGAATTAACTAATTAATTAAATCTATGTAAGTGTTAGCTTTTATTGTTCCATCATACTACAATGATGAAGAAAGGTACACAGTGAACAGTTTAGGACCCAGTCTGTTCATTCAGGGGCATTGAACCAGGTTTCATAGGAGTTGCATTTGCATAGCCTCTAATGACCTTGGAAAAGTTTTTGGCTTCTCTGTCCTTGACATTTGCTTATCTGAAGATGAGAGCTGAGAGGGTAAACTTGAGATGGTAGCATGTGCCTGCACAGTGCAATGTATCTACATCCTTGACAGGCTGCTTCCTGGAGAGCTGCCATGTGGCTACGGAGGGCCCATCGACTGGTCAAAGATGGCTTGTAGGTGGTGCTTCTCCTGTGTCTCTGCTTTCCATCAGTCTGCATGTTTCTGGGTCCTGTCCTCAGAGTTGTCTCCCATTTTCCTCCTCTCTAGGAAGCACTGATACACTGGGGCCACCCCCCACTGGGACCATTTCTCCTGCACCAAGAGGAGATGGGTAGGGATTTTGGCATTTCATACTTTGGAGGGTGATATATTCTAACATACATTTCACCCATCTTCAAAAAGTAAGAATATACTGGAAGATAATTAAATTATGCTGTTGAAGGTAGCTCTGCAGTAGAAGATTCTTCGGGATCTTGTACTGTCTTGGGCTTATTGTCTTAAACAACAATTATGCTTACAAAGCTGTGTGTGTGTGTGTGTGTGTGTGTGTGTGTGTGTGTGTGTAGAGTAGAAGATTCTTCGGGATCTTGTACTGTCTTGGGCTTATTGTCTTAAACAACAATTATGCTTACAAAGCTGTGTGTGTGTGTGTGTGTGTGTGTGTGTGTGTGTGTGTGTGTGTGATGCTTCCTGGAAATGGAATTGGAATACTGTCTTGGGCTTATTGTCTTAAACAACAATTATGCTTACAAAGCTGTGTGTGTGTGTGTGTGTGTGTGTGTGTGTGTGTGATGCTTCCTGGAATTGGTAGTGTTGATTTTAGGGGTGGGTTTTTATTATTTTTTTACTTTTTGCTTATCTACAATAGAAACAGAAAGACAAAACTGTTTATTCATGTCATTTGAAAAGTCTTCATAGGAAAGTACTTTACGATAACACCTTACACTGTGTATGGGGCTTTGTGGTTTTCAAAACACTTAAATACACGTTTTCTTAGGTACATCTTGAGCCGTCTCTCTGAAGTAGGCAAGGCAGAACTTACTCTCTCAGAGAAGTTTCTCTCCCAGGGATGATGAAGCAAGTTTTAGTAAAGCAGTAATGGATGCACACCCAAAATCTTCAACTCTGGGATGCTTTCTGCTTCATACCCTGATTTGAGTGTAATGAGGTCATTCTTACCAAGTGTTACCCAGGTTCTATAAAGTTGTAGCATCTAAAAAATGCGCACCTGTATTTTCCTTTTGTGCCTTTGGTTAAAAAGTTAGCCATGATTTGATATTGATTTGCATCTCATCAAATATAAGCAGCAATGAATCTCTAGGACTTTCTTTTAAACCAGCATGTGTTTTTCAAAAATCAAATGTCAAATATTTCCTGAAACTTGCTTTAATGAATGAGAGAGAGGTGAAGCTAAAATTCATTTTTTGTATGAGGTAATTAGGAAACAGGATGTGAAAACTTGCTGTAGGGATTTAAAGAGGAACACTTGTACTGATGTACAAACCAGTTGAGTACATTACAGAGGGTTTCATGCTGGTAGAAATGTTAAGTGAAAGAAGTTCTCATTAAGCGGATGAATTGTTTTTGGTTTCTCTGAAAACCTACTCTGTTCTGTGAGCTGGATCGAAGGGGTATCCATTCCTACAGTCCAAGAAACAGAAGCATGATTTGGATGTCTATATTTTATAGTAAGTTTCCATTCTCTGAAAGCTTGGATGTGTCCTCAGAATACAGAACAGAGGAGTGGAAGTTGCTCTTGAGCTTCTTAATGTCTAGGAGTCAGCACTGCACTTTCTTAGGAGGTGGGAAGGATTGAGTTCTCTTCAGCGAAATGTCATTGAGTCTCTTAGACTCACGGCACGAAATAAGCCCAGTGCTGCATCATGAACCTCATATATCAGGGTATGGGTTAGGTTACATGCATTTTGGAAACCTATTTCTTTCCTTTACACTACATGGTTCCTTAGATGGCAACTTCTGAGTGAATTGCCAGCTTCCTGAGAGTGTCTTGAGAAGCCTGCCTTAGAAGGAGGCAGAGGGTGTTTCAGTTTGGACAGATGCCTCTCTTGACTTTCTGTCTTTGATGATTTCCCAGGTCTACATTACCTGGTAATGTTACTGATATGGGTGCTAGAATTGACTCTGACTTAAGCCCCAAGCTTGTACTTTTTCAGGACACACATAGCTATGAATTGTCGATCTCTATGAAAGTCTGTGTTCCATCTACATTTGTTATGTGATAATTAGCTCCCACTCTATAAACAACATTAGAAGTGAAATCACTAGCATGGCAAGTGAGATGTAACAAGCTGAAGATTCCCTTCTCTGAGTTTCTCTCTCACCTTCAGTTCTGTTTAAGCTGGCATTAATTATGTCCTCTGAGTGCTGGTGTGGTCTTTTCTGCTAGATTCTGAACTCCTGAAGAGCAAGTGTCATATCTTATTAATCATGATGGTTGGTGCCTGGCACATAGTTGGTGCTTATTAAACAGTTGGGGCATATCTTAAGCTGAAAAACGTAGTTTTCCTTGAGAGAGAGATGGTTGTGAGTGGTGTTCCTTCAGTGCATTCCATGCCATGCTCACTACCCTGGGGAAGTCAGAGATGCAGATACCATAGCTCCTTCCTTCGGAAGCCACAATCTGGTGTATCATGTCAGTGAGAGCACTTTGTAAACTGTGAAACTATGCACAGATGGGTCATCCTGATGAGTTTACAGTTTAGAATAGCTTAGGCTATAAGGATCTGCCACCTCCTCCCACGTTTGAGAAGTCCCTCACACACAGCCTCCTTTTCTTCACATGTGTAATGAGATACTCACGGAGGGGCTAAGCAAATCCTCTGTCAACCTGAGTACTAAGTCATTTGCTATTCTTTGGTAGATGGGGGCCCATTTTATTTTTAAATGGTAGGTTGCTGAATGGATAAGCAAGATGTGGTATATCTATAAAATAGAATATTATTCAGCAATACAAATAAATAAAGTATTGATAAGCTACAACATGAATGAACCTTGAATACATTATGGTAAAAGGAACCAGTCTCAAAGGACCCTAAATTATATGATTCCATATATATGAAATGTCCATAGTAGGCAAATCCACAGAGTTTATAGGGACAGAAAGTAGATTAGTGGTTTCTGGCCTGGGTGGGATGGGGATAGGGATTAGTGGCTAGTGGGTATGGGTTTCTTTTTGGGGCAATGAAAATGTTCTAAATTAGATTGTGGCAGTGATTGTAACTGAATATACTAAAAACTGAATTGTAGTTTTAAATGGGCAAATTGTCTATGGTGTGTGAATTATATCTTGAGAAAGCTGTTAAAAAACAAGTAGACTGCCTTTCAATCTGCAGTCTCTGAGGGTTGGTTACTTTCATGAATCAAGGAGTGAATGCCAAGTTTTTAACTCATCTTGATTTGTTTTGGCCCCAGAAGTCATGTGTCCTCAGCAAAGCAGACCACTCCTAAGGAGAAATGTGTACCATGACCAGAAACACCAAACTTGAAATCTATTACCCCCTAACTTTATGAGCAATCTTTTGAGAAGCTTTAAAATTTTATTCTTCCAGTAATGTTGACTAGTGAGATATCCGATAAGAAATAACAGGGTACTGACAGCCCTGATTGTATAAATAGGCGTTTGGGAATGTGTTCATGGTTTGCTTGTCAGTACAAGAGAAATGTGTGATTATGTTGAATGATGGTTAATTTCCTTATCCACCCATTTTAAAAATAAAGGTGTACGACTGGAAGACAGGTGCCCAGGGGAAAAAGGAGCCCTGCAGCTTTGACAATGAACCCTAGAAGGAACAAGTTCCTATTTAGGGGTAGGCGTTTGGGTTGGCCCATTTCAGCTGTAGCTGATGAGTTAGGAAACTGTGGCTAGTGTCTCATAAAGGATTTTTCATTTACTCTTGTGTTTGTCTGGACAGCTTTTTCCCCTCCTCCAAGGTTGCTGTCCCACCCTGTCTGACTAACTTATTGTGTCAATAGAATTAAAGAGCAGCCAGGGGATGCGTGTAGAGGCAGGAGGAAATTTGCACTTTCTAGCTGTGTATGTGCATAGTTCATACACACTACTCTTTGATTAAGTATTCGGTGAAACCAATTCCCATGAACTCCAATTAAACTTTAATGAACAAATGGGTGTATTAATATCAGCTGAGTAATGCAGGCAGCGCATATTCCAGTAAGTGACTCACTTCTCTGAGCAGCTCATTGCCCATGCACGGTTAGAGTTACTAGAAAGCTTCCAGCTATATTTGAGTGGATCTGGTTTGAGCCTTGTAATTCTATCAGTCCACAGGGTTTGATATCTATCTAGTGACAAAACCACAGTTGTCCAGACTTCTGTTTTCAGAGCAAGGATTGGGAATGGGGAGACTTGTTCCTGTTGAGCAATTAGACCCTTCATGGAGCAGTGACAGTCTGGAATTTAATTTTTCCCATGTCTTTTTTTTCGGAATTCTTTTTCCCTTTAACTAAGGGGCAGTATAGGTGAAGGTCAAGGAAGTAAGGTAGAACCCTTAGTTTTAAACAGTTCCCCTGAGTCTCACTTCCCATCTCCATTTGCTGTCCTACGTCAAGTCTACAGGCATCGCTGTGGTTGCACAGACAGCACGCTGTGCTTGGAGTGGCAAGTGTTTCTGAGCACAGACCCTCTTCCTTCTAGAGAATGATAACTGTGTCTACTTTCTAGGAGAGGATTAAGTAAGTAACGAATATAATGCTCTTAGTTTCCTGCCTGGTGCATAATAAATTCTCAGTAGGTGTTCGTTAACTTGTGCCAAAGGAGGAGTGCTGGGGACGGGGAGATGGAGCTGAAGGGGGCTCAGTCCTCAGCAGTGAAGGAACTTCAACTCTCCTAGAGATCTGACTTGCACTTAAAAATACCTTTGTAATCAGAGAGTGTAAAAGACCAAAATCTTGGAAGGGGTCATGAGCAGTAAGGATTCAGGGAATGGAGGTTTCCCTAGGTGGGCTGCATCTGAGAAGGCTGGGCCATCTGGGCCTGGGGCTTAGGGTAAGGTGAGGTAAGGGTTTTGGGAAGGTGGACTGAGGATGGACTAAGAGCATGAGTGCAGGCAGAGGCCTGGATAGGCCCAGGTGCAAGGTAGGTTACACCCAGTGTGGTGAGCTTGGACGTATGTCGGGGCTGCTGGGGGCTCTGTGAGACTGAACTCAGCCTCTGCCTCCAAGCCTCAGTCCCAGCTCCCTTTGCTGTTCTTCCTCCTGTTGTTCTGTAGAGGGTAGAAACCAACTGAAAGTAATGCAGCAGTCAGGCAGCTGGAGACAAAGACTAGGTTGTAGAACAGGTTTTAGGTCTCCAGCTCAGGGGGCTTGCTGACATAACAACCCTGAATCAGTCACCCTCTTCCTCTCAGAGAACTCCTACGTGTAACAACTCCCCCATAAGGGACTGTGCCTGTGAAATGGCTAACCTTGAGCAGAAGGGAGTGTATGCTTCCAGTGGTCAGGAAAGTCCCAGGACTGGGAGGAGGGGCTGAGCTGCACACACCCAGTTCCTCCTCTAACCTCAGTAATTGGGTAAATCACCCATTCCTCCCCTGAGGGAAGGGGTTGGGGCAGAGGGAGGCCAACGTGAAAAGACACAAAGACAGAAAGGACATGTCCTGCTACCACTAGGCTCCTCACTCTAACCCTCCCCCAAATCCCAATATAGTTCCTTTAGGGGAAAAAAATTGGGAGGCTGGAAGGGTAGTTCAGTGCCATATAATGGAAGTAAGGGATAGTTTTCTGAGTGTATATAATTCAATCTCTATGTATTTCAGGCTGGTTAATCTACTTAGGAAACACCAATTGAAGGACACACTTATGTAACTCAAATTGAAGTAAACAGATTCTACATGATGCTGTCAAGGTCTGTGGTGCAAGAATCAGCCCCCATTTCAGAAACAGCAGCCACCCCACCATGTCAAACTTCAGACATCATACGGGAATAGCAGACTGCTTCTCTTCCAGACATCTTTTTAGAGAATGTGTTAGGATGGAGAAATCCATGGGGTGAAGGCATAGATTCCATGATGATAACAGATGGGAGAATCTAATCAAGTAGATGAATTCAATTTTTGGAATTACGAATAAAGCAGAAAGAGATTCTTGTAAATTAAGAATTTAATAGGTTGATGATATAAATGAAAAACTGTATGTTGTTTATAGAAAACAAAGGAATGTACAATTGTTTTTAAAAATACAATAGTTTATTCAGCGCTTAGAGCTAGGCATTTCATTATTTCACAAATGCCAAGGACAATCCTTTTTTTCCTATACTGCTGAGAAAAGTTTGTTATTCCCATTTTACAGGTGAGGAAACAATAGACAACTAAAAAGGTCATTATCCAAGGACACTTGGACTAGATTTCATTAGCCAGTTTAATGCTTTGTTTTATATTGAGCATTTCATGTTGAAATGAAACAATAGGATTTGTTTATAGGGATTCACGAGACAACTCAATTGGACTTGGTTTTGACATCCAAAGGAATCAGGGGCATGTCATTAGCTAAGCTCTCTACCTTGTTTTGGCTGAAGAGATTTGTCATAGAAATTTAGTAGCCATGATGGATTACTCATATTTGCTTTGAGGGCATGTGACAGATTCCTTCCCATTCAGGGTTCATCCAGAGCCTATTGTTGTCTGAACAATATATAAAGCAATAGGCAGAGGGTGTGCTCACCTGCTTTTTCTTCCTGCCCTCTTTTCTCAAGGTAATAAACTGATATATTGTAGAGACTGATTAATTAGCCTTCCTTAGGTGAGTACCTGTTGCAAGCCCATTCTGCAAAACCTAAATCCTGGCCAAATTTCCCTGGTTACCTCACTCCAGGGCTTGCTTGATCCTCTTTTCTGGAGGTCTTTGACAGATCACCCTGCTCTTTTCTTGGGGGAAGCTTTGTGGCACCGTAGGACACTACTCCGTTACCCTGGTCACTCTCTGCCCCTCCTTTTCTCACCTTTGTCCAGCATGAACACAGGTTTCCTACTGGCCACTTGACCTGCCTAGGGACACTAGCCCAGGTACTCTGCTGCTCTGCTTCCTTGTGATTCTCTTGAGCATGTCAGCAATTGCTCTATAAAGCAATAGTTTCTCACTTGAGCTTGTGGATCAGCTTCATATTTTCAGTCTACTTTTCTAAATTTTTGGATGTGGGCCAGGGCATTTTCATTTTGAAAATCTTTTTTGGGTAATTTCGATGGGCACTCCTGCTTAAAATCTACTGCTGTCAGTTTACTTAGGGTGTGCAGTGCTTAGAGTTAAAGCTTTTTTTTGAAGAAAAAAAAAATTCATTGGTTCCAGGATGAGGGAGCCACACTCAGGGCATGAAAAGTGAGTGAGAAGTTATCTAAAGTGGTGTAGTCTCATCTAGAGAGGAAGCTGGACAATGCTACACGGGGGCGAAGGCTCATTGTCCAGCACATCTGCCTCTTTATTCCCCAGGCTCATTCCCATAATGAGTATTTATTCTGCTCATCAACACTGTTGTTCCTATGTGTATGTGCTGTGGGTTCTGTTCTAGAAGTTTCCATAGGAGGAGGGCTGAGGGTAGTTTTAGCTCAGCCCCCCTCAAGGTGAGGCCAATCACGAGGCTCTATTACATTCTATAGGTTCCAACTGTTCCTCAAAGACCTGACTTGTCTTCTTTCCTCCAGGCCCTAAGCAGGCCCAGCCTTTTTCTATACATATTTTCTACATAATTAATCTTTTACCTTTAGTAATGCACCAGATTTTGTCAGAGTCAATTAACTCTTTAGTAAAAAATCCAGACTAGATAGACTGCAGTGTGTTTGCCCATTGGCGGAGGTGAAAGGGAGGCCAGTGTTCTTGGACTGGCATTACAGTCTCCTTGGGCTTTTTTGAGTGCTCTACTGGAATCAGCGTTATAACTTTTCACTCATGTCTTCCCTGTTTTAAAGCTCAGACTTGATCTGAGTGCCTTACTGGGGAGCACATGGGCAGTAAGTTCTAATGGAAAAGCCTGTCAGGTGAATGGGGCAGGAGAGCATCATGGCGGTGCTAGTGAGTCACCCCAAGCCCAGCTGGATTTGGGCTGTGGGGCCTCTTCATCGCTGCCTCTAAACATCCCTCAGTGTTTTATCATCTTAAGCAGCTTTCACATCTTTATCTTGGATTTCCTTATTTAGGTCAGAATGTGTCTTTTTAAAAATTGTGCCTGGACATCCCCTTGATAGATAGGACTGGTCCCATTAGGATAACTGGCTTATATATGTTTATGAAAATAGCCACAGTAGGAAATTTTGTCATTCTTGAGCAGTTTTTCTCTCCCACTGTGGGGCAAGGATTAAGGGACCTAGGTATGCTTACATGTGCAGTCTTTCTGTTTTTCCTTTGTTTTAATAGGATGTTGCTAATTTGGGAAGAAAGCAAAACAGTTTGGAGCCTTTTAGAAAAAAAAAAAAGCAACAAAAAACACAACTATTTTCCTGAGATAAGTGAATGGACATTGTAACAAAGGCAGGAGGGCACCAGGAAACCTTGAGTCAGGTGTGCTGTTTCCCCTTTTTGCTGTATGATCTATTGCTCAGCTATCTGTGGGGATCCTTGACCATACCTCTCTGATCTGTTGAGTAGAACAGATAAGTTAATGCAAGTGAAAATACTCTGTAAATGGGGGAGATGGGGTGGGGCTTCTTATTTATCTTAGCACAGATCTTTTTTCTAAAACAAAACAAACCTTTCTCTTTTAAGTATAAAAGCTATATACATGTATTTTAGGAAATTAAAAGTACACAAAATTATGAAGAGAATTAAAACACCCATACCCATCATCCACCATACCCGTCATTCTATTTTGTACATAAAACTGCTCTTTTTTAAAAGGGGGGGTTCATATTAAACATATTTAATTTTACATGTCTTCATGACATAATATTATATTGTAAACATTTTCCCATGTCATTAAGCATTCTTCAGAAGTATGCATTTCAATCACTACATAATATTGTATTGTGAGTGATGTATTTGCACTTTGTACTGTGATGTATTTGACATTGTTTCCATTTGTAAGTGCTGACTGTTTACCAAGAAAGGAACTTGCTTTAAAAAAAGGCCAGAACACTTGATATTGGTTTTTCAGGAGAGGAATTGGTGTATTTTATTTAATCTTAAATTAATATGTATTGGGCTGGGGTTCAGCAGTACTTCTAGTTAAGATCTCAGTCAATGTAAAGTTAGATCTGTAGAATTTTTAATTTAGAGAAAATTCTGACATGACAAAATCTATTAGGGTAGGTTCTCTTAATACATAATGTTACTTAAAGAAACACTGAAAAATCATATGGGTAGCCTCATGAATGTGCTGCATTAGATAAGTTGCCTTTTGCTTTTTGGAAGATTTCATTTTTCTCTTGTCAAGATGTTATGGTCAATGTGTTTTGCCCAAAGGGTTCATTTTCCATACCTGGGAATATACATAATACTGTAGTTACCACATTTTGATGAAGAGAGACTGTTGGATATTTTATTAAATGGAGATTTAAGGAGTATGCTAGAAGAGTGAGTTGTATTAGTATTTCAGTCCTGAGATTGATCTTTTTGTCATGGGTTTATCTCTTTGCATCTCTTCATGCATTTCTGTGTGTCTGCTTATCATCTTGTCATACACATTTGCCTGAGATTTGCCCATATTCCTACCCATCCATCTAACCACCCACCTTAATAATCTATCCTCTGGCCTTTCTTACTTTTTTTAACACTCTCATTTATCTCTCTCCTTCATCTGACATCTGTTTCCATCTGTTTGCCCCCATATCTATCTTTAAATTGAATGGAGACTAGTTTGATGGGATTGTATTAATTTTTTTGTTGCATTTTACAAAGGGAATCATGGGCCAATGGCTCAATAACCAGAAAGCAAAAATGACCAGAACTTGGCCATTTTTGTTTCATTTGAAGTCAGGAGAGATGTTCAGAACTGACTAGATTATCCATCCTGCGATGCTCATCAGGATGTACTCCATATGATACATTTTGGATGCATCTCATCCAAATATTTTGTTAGAATGTTATCTCATCTAATCTTTTACTAGAAATCAGTCACCGGAGGTAGAATAAACAAGAGCTATTACATAGCTTCTGAGTAGTAAATTCAGAAGGGAAAATGGTTTTCTTGAGCTTGGACTAAGAAAGAATCAAACATGTACAAATGCTATCTTTCCAAATTTATTGGCTTTAAAAAAATATTGTCACATTCCCCGGGGGGTTAGATATATCATACACAGGTATTTATGAGATGTGAGGACCTGTGTCACGCTTGTTACTTGATGAAATGGAAGGAAAGGAACCACATGTTACTGAAAACCTATTTTCTTCTGCTTCTGACAAAGCTGCTTTGCCCTCACCTTATCTTATTTAATTCTCATATCAGCCCTGTGACGGAACTCCTGTTAGGAGTTAGGAGGCAGCGACTCACAGGGCCTAAATGATCTGCACAAGTTTAAATGGCTAACGAGTGGCAAAGCTTCTGTGGAATCAAGACTTATTTGCCTCTAAAACTGTTACTCTTTGCAGTAAACCATACTGACACACAAGCTCAGAAGACTTGTAAAACCTCAGCTGTGTGTCAGCTCTCCACTTTAAATTTTATAGCAGCTCAGCCTCTTAAAAGGACCTGCGAGCAGCACTTCTTTTCTTGAAAGATGAGAGGGGTTGCATATGGACATGGTAAAGAAGACAATTATTAGGGGATATAGATATAAGTTGGAATCTATACGCTTGACTTCAGTATTTGACAGAATGGGGTTTTCCTCATGTGCAGGCTGGTGTGTATGTTTGATTTAACCTGGTTGTCATTAGCCAGCCTAATCCAAAAGACACAAAGGTTCCCTCCACAAGATGCACCATCTGAAGGCAAACAAACCAATGAAATACAATAACAACTCTAAACTTTTCTAAGCTCTAGAAAGCCAAAAAAGACAGCTACGGTAATGTGTTTTGCCAGGCCAGCTGTTAGGATCACAGATGAGTCTGAAATAGCAAAGGCTTTTGAAGACACAGAAAACTTATTCAATTCTTATCTTTTCCATAGGTTTCAAAGTTTGCCCCCTCCCTTATTATCATCGTCCTAAACTGTAGCTTTGCTAGCCACATTCTTTCCTGGGTGGAAATGAGTTTTGACATCATTAATAATGAAGATGGAGGCTGTGTAATAGAGACTCTGCGATAGGACCTGTCTTAGCTGGTCTTGTTCTCATTTTCCATCTTTATGTTATTCTCTAAGCATTTATGAATAATCTACTCTCTACTAGGCTATGTAGGAAGGATATAGTAGAATAGGGGTCAGCAAACTTTTCTGTAAAGGGACAGATGGTAAATATTTTAGCTTTGTGGTCCATACAGTTTCTATTGCAGCTACTCATTCTGCTCTCAGACAATACATAAAATACTCAACTCTACCATGGACAGTATGTAAACAACTGAGTGAGGCTATGTTTCAATAAAATTTTTTACCAAAACCATTCAGTGAGCTAGATTTGTTCTGTGGACCAGTTTGCCGACACCTGTACTAGAATGTCCGTGGGGATAGTAAAATTTGTCTTGTTCATTGCCATGTTATCAGTGCCAGGGCAGCGCTTGGCTTCTCATGGATGCTCAATACATCTTCGTTGAATGAATGAACCAATAAATGAATGAAGGAATCATGCCCAGTCTCTGATCTCTAAGAGCTCATCATCCAGTAGAGGAGATAAGAAGTCTGTGTTTGAGAATATGAGGGGTAGTGGGCACATTTTAACTGGATCCCGAAGGATAGGCAGGTGTGTGTCACCAGCCAGAGATGGGAGAAGCACACTGCAGGCAGAGAAATGCACACAGTACCAAAAGCAGAGCATTTGGTGAACAACGAGAAGTTCAGATATTCTGTGATGGGATTTCCCTGATCTGACTGACCAGTGGAATCACTTGTTACTAGTACCGATTCCCAGCACCCTCGCTGCTGAAGCTGATGTGTTAAGTCAGGTTTGGCCAATACTGGTTTATAGAATAAAGTTTTGAAAGCATGTAGTGGAAGATAGCATTGGAGAGAGATACTCTGAAATAAAGTTCTTACTCTTCCTGCCAAGAAAACTGTATTGGCTGATGGCAGCTGGACCTGAAGTTACCCTGTACCTTCTGTGCAATAAACTAGAGGGGGAGCTGTGGAGGAAACCCACCCTAGTTACCTGCCTGCCTTCATATGTCCCCTGTTGGTCTTTTTAGACTGCTTCAGCCATAAATGATGAAATAACATGTACTTTTTAATCAGTCATGTAAATTATAATGAAAATTCTGTATAGCTACTAGATTTATTGCTTTTGAATCTCTTGTTTGACAGACATCTAAGAGGGAAATGGATTCCAACTACACAGTAGAAAATTTGCTTTCTCTTGCTGTAACTCCAGTTCAGAAAGTAGTTTAATTTAATGCCTAGATTTGTAGACTGGGACCACTGGAAGGGCCGTATGTCTCCTTTTTAGTGATGGGGGAAACTGAAGTCTAAAACGTAGGCAGTGACTTGCTCAAGTTCTGTCACCAAATTATTGGCAGAACCAGGAGTATAATGCAAATGCCAAGTTACTCAATTTAGTTTTCTTTTCATAGTGCCATGCTACATTTTTCAATAAAGCTCCTAATTTGCATATTCTCTCCTCCTTGAATCTCGTAGCCTTTTGCCCACACCTTTTCAATGCTGCTTATTGTAAAGTTATATCCTAATGTGTTCTCCTGGACCAGTACCCCACTGCTACCCCAAATAAAGACTAAGTTCTGTTTCCCTGGAGAGCTTAATATATTTCCTGGCACTTAGCATGCGTTCAGCAAATAATTGTAGACTTGAAATATCTTGAGCATCTTTTCCTTTCTTGTGTGTTTTGACTCAAGTTTCTTTGCAGTTACATTGTCAGAAAAGTCAAGCTCTTCCAGAACTACTGAAATACAAAGATACTTTCTCTTAAGCTTCCTTAGGAAAAAAAAAAAAATTGCCCATTATAGCTGAGACCTTTCTTAACAGCTCTTTTGATAGTTAAATGTCAGCAACTTCTAAAAAGAAATGTCAGTAAATTATTAGAGAAATAAATTGCATATTTATTTGGGTAGATATATTTTAACTGACTACTTAAAATAAAGATTATAGCAAAATCCTGAGAAATTTCATATCTTGCACATTTCTCTTAACTGCCAGAACTATTTCTTTTTATCTGTATCTCTTAGGAGACTTAAGTTTTATTTCTTCTGCATTATGGTTATATGTGTACATTTGTCTCTCACTGTAGATAGTGAGAATAATCTCTGCATTCCTACAAGGCCTAGATCTGTAGGTAGTAATAGGAAGTATGCTTTTACTTAAACAAACATGGTTAGAAAATAAGAAAAGCTTATCTTCACTTACTTAATTCACTCTTAATTTTAATTTGACTATGTGCCATGTTTTGTGCTTGACACTGGTGGTGAGGCTGGATTGGGGTGGGTATATAAAATTGAATAAAAGGTAGTTCTTTCAGGGAATTCTAGTTTGGTGGGAATGTTGGCACATAATGCATAAACGTAATGTGATATAGAAATCCAAGACAGATAGAAATGATCTGTATTAGAATCTGGAGGCAGGTTCATTCTGACAAGGTGAATTAAGGGAGGCAGCAGCAAAGACGCAATGTCGGAGATGAACCTGAAGGTGCCTGAGTCTCTGATTTCAGTCACTGGTTTTCACCTTTGTTAACAGAACACAACACACACGTACACACACAGAAAGTAATGTTTTTCTTTTTCCAGTCTCTTTGACTGTAGCTTTAAGAGTAGAACTATCTTCACATGGGACCAAAGGAAGAGAGGAACAGCTTTCATTGTGTTATCTGCTGGTTTCCCAAAGGCTGAAGGACACAGCTGCCAGAAATTACTGGGATAGTCTTCGTCATTATTGGCATGAACAACAAATACATTGGCCAGAGAGAGATACATACTGTCCCGAACTGAACGTGTTCTTTCCAAGAATTTTTCCATCTGGTTGTTGTTTTTCTCGGTAGTTACATTAAATAGCTCCCTGGGTGGAGGAGCATAGTTTGGCGGAAGAAGTTTCGACTTTGACGTCAGTCAGTTCTGGTTCCATACCTAACCACCATTTCTTATTTATGTGACCCAAGACCATTGCTTATCCTTTCCAAGGTTTAGTTTCCTCATCCTTGAAAACGGTAATGATGGAAAGTACCTTACAGAGTTATGGGGTTAAAAAAGCTAATGTTTGCCAAGCTCCTATTTCACTGCCCAGGACATGATAGGTCATAGGCCTGCAGGGCCAGGGAAATTATATAAAAGAGTGAGTAGGTGACATGTAAGTTTTGTGCCTTCCACACTGACACACTGAATTTGCATAGCTAATACACAGAGATAATCCTTGACTTCTACAAAGAAAATGCATACTTTTCTTGAAACACAGTGCCCTGTTATCCAGCTCTCTTATTCCTACTGCAGAATCTTGGGTACAGAAAATATTTTGTTTTCCTCTTGACTGTAAGGAAGATAACAGTGCAAGTGTGCTGATGAAATGCAACTGGACCTTGGCCACAGCCTGAAATGTGTCTTGGGGCAAGAGCTATAGGGTGCAGTGGGGTGCTTGGAGGGCTTGAGAGGGCTTTCTTTGAAATAGGTGGCATTTGCCTGGCACTGATCAGTTATTGCCATTGGGAATGTACTGTCAGATTTTTATGTTAGATTTTTAAGTTTTAAAATGAGTTCAGCAACTCATTCAAATCTTTTAAAAACACTGTAAGAGATACTTCCACATGGAAGGCGAAAAATACAACTTAGGATCTCACTCATTAGCATTGACTTTGGCTGAAAACAACAGCAGGAAAACACTTTAAAAGTCTGCACTGCACGAGGCGCAGAGTCCATCCAAGGACCAGATTTGACCTGTAGTCCTCCAGGTTCCATCTCTTGTGTGTACTTTCAACTGACAAATGTAACAGGAAATGTTGGCCAGCGTTTATGGAGTCCTTTCCATGTGCTAGGCACCCTGCTATGGACTTTACATATATCATTTGGTTCTTAAAGTAGCCTAAAGAAGTATGCATTACTTTTATTACCTCATTTTACATATAACAACACTGAGGCTCAGACAGATTAAGTATCTTTATTGAGATGACACAGATGATACATAACAGGTGGATTTTTTCAAAGCCAGGCCTGTAGTTTTGAGGAAACCAAGCCTATCTGTGGTTCTCAACCCTGATGTTATGTTAGAATCACTAAAATCCCCTTAAAAATACTGTTGCCCAAGTTCATATCTGAACTAATTAGATTAGAATATCTGGGGGTGCAACCCGAGCCTCGATATTTTTTAAAAGCTCCAAATCAGTAGTTAGAAGTAGAAATAAAACAGATAACACTTCTCCCCACATGAAGCAATCCTATCTCCTATACCCTTTATTATTTTTCTTTAAAGCATTTATTGCTCTCAGAAAATTATGTGTTCATTTGCCTGTTTATGAATTTTCTGCCTTGAGTGGAGGAATTTAGTCTTTTTTCATTCTTTACTGTATCCTTGTCATCTAGATTAGTGCCTGACACCTAGTAGGTGCTCAGTAAATATTTGAATGAATAATTGGTCCTTCACTGCCGAGCGCTTATAGTTTAGTGAGGGAGGCCGACATTCCTAATGAGTTGATAGCACTGATGGCCAGGCCGCCTTTATCAAAACTTGTAAGAATGCTGTTTATCTGTCTCTTGGATGTTAGGATAAATTATTTGGATATGTGCTGAATGGAGCATGGAGCATGTTTGGCCACCTGCAGTGCTAGACTGGATCCTTCTGGGCTGTGGTGTGTCTGTGTGTGTGTAAATTGAGTAATAGGTGACACACTTATGTTACCTCTATTTGGGCCCAATTTTTTTAGTGAGACTCTAGGGATTATAAGCAGGGCATTCTGGGTTTTGTTACCCAAGTATCAGGCTGTAGAACAAATCCAGGACCGTTGGGGAATTTATGTGTTCTCTTTCTAGGGAAGCCAACCTCTGTAAGGTACTCTGCCCTCACCATCTACACCAGTAGTTCTCAGCCTGTATTCGTCGAAGACACTTGCAGTGGATATGAGCACACTGTGGGTGCTGACCAAGGGAAGGCAGCCTGAGGTTCAGTGGAGTGATTGGATGCCCATCTCTAATTCTGCTTCTTGTTCTCCCCCTGAAGAAAGTAAATGGGACTGTAAGTGACCATGCCATCGGGATAACTTTGAAAGAGTTCTAGTTTCTAAACAAAAGAAATTCATTTGGAACTTTAGGACTTTAACAGTGCCACTAACAAATGGCTTGTGACACATCTGACAATTGAGGGACCCTGGTGATAGAGAAAATGCATAACCACTGATATGGCTCAGGTGCTGAACTGTCAAAACTGGTCCACACCTAACAGGTGTGCCACCAAGTACGAGCTGATGGGCAGTCTTGCTACTGGAGGCAAAGCAGTGAAGAGCCAGTGACCTACAGAGGTTTGAGGGCAGCTCCAGGTTGCTCTCACTAGGCAGAGCAGAGAGTGGGAGGGGCCCTTGCTTTAGAATGATGTCAACTTGGGTTGAGGACCTAGTCTTGTGACTTCTTGTTGGGGGCTCCTGGGCAACTCACTTGCCTCTTTGGAGCCTAAATTTCTTCTAACATAGAGGGGGAGAGAAATTTTGGCACCTCTGTTTTCCCAGCTGGAAAGGAGGGGACACACTTGAAAGAACATAATTTCAAGGCAAAGCAGCGGAACCAGGGTAAAGATGACGACTGAGGGAGTGATGACAGCTGTGCGTTTCTCTCCTATTGTAGGCTGACCACCCGGGTTTCTCTGTGTAAATTTAGCTGAAAATGAAGGTTGAGAGGCATTTGGGAGAAAAGGGAGATAGGCAAGGTGGGACTGGGCTTTCTTCTACTTCTCTAGAAGAGTTATGTCCTGCGGAGTCCGAAGTTATAAAATGTGAGCAGACTGTGTCATAGTTGAGAGAGTTTAATGCAATCAACAGGTATAAATAGGCTCATGCCCATATGATATTCATGAAAAGTGCCATGTCTGAGGTGGCCAGGTTGTCTTGAAAATGGGCTGATTTTGACAAAGGGGAAAAATTGGGATTCGTTTACTGTAAATTGCAAGTCAGAAGCAACAGAAAGTTGAATATTAGAAGAACGTGGCTATCGTAAAAACCACACACTTTCACATCAGTAAAACGTGGAGTTCTGATCTGAGTGAAATGTGAAACTCCTTACCGACCACAGAGATTAAAAAGGGGTACTTTTGTTTCATTATTATACCATTGTCCTTATTTCTTTAAATGAGAATTGATGGCAACCATAATAGAATCTTTCTCAAAGACCAAACACAGAAAGAAAGAAAAATAAAACAAAATAAACACACAAAAACCTCACCACCACCATCACCACTAACAAAACCCAGTGCCTTAAGGACGCATTGTCTCTACCAATTGTTAAGTCATTGGGTTCTAGAGAAAGAGGCCCACGTTTCTTTCTACTGGGAGAGAGTCTTAATTACATTTTTTCCTTATTTTTTACCCCTTTTGGAAGACTGACAGAGTTGGCCTTTGTTATTCTGCAATAAGGGCGATCGTGTCCCCCAGTGTGCCTGAGAACGTGAAGCAGTGACTGTGTGTGCACGGGGATGCTCCATGTTCACAAGGCCCCCCTGGGCTGCCTGGTTGAAGCATGGGCTATAAGTGCTTTAGACTATGGGGCTTTCTGGAGGTACTACAAGGTGACCTTTAAAAGGGAAGGGCTCGAGGGAAAGAGGCCCATTCCTGGCCCGCACATGAAATATGGTGAAAAGTCTGTGGAATGGAGATCAGCAGACTGGAGTTCTCATCCCTTTGGCCAAGCCCCTTAGCTAGAGCTGTCCTCTGCTCATCTCTCAGCGAAATATGGAAATTGAAATAGGTGTTTTCCAGTTATTCTCCTGACTGGCATTTAGAATTCGTTATTATTTATTCCACACTTGCTTCATGGGGACTTGGGGTATTGTGACAATGGAAGCTGAGGCCAGAGGCAGAGTGACTGTTGGGTTGAATATATGTGGTTGAGTAGAACAGCATAATAATAATAATAATAATAATAATAATGAAGTATATGTGGTCGGGAACAGCACTACAGTAATAACAACACAACTATTATTGTTTTTATTATTTTGAACATATACTCTTTGCCAGAACTTGGCTAGGGCCTTTATATATGTTATATTACTTAATTTCACAACCATGTGTTGAAGTGTAAATTTTAGCTTCCCATTTCACAGCTGTAGAAACTGAGACACTTCATGAATGAAGAGCTTCCAAAAAGTCATAGCTGTTTAGTAGCTGTCTTAGGCTTAACCCTGGTATCTTTGTCATCCTTAGCCTCATATACCACCATTAACTGCCGAGCTGGAAGGTTGTAGGCCATCTAACTGGCTTCCTTCCTCAGCGTTTGACATTTTCATAGATACTTTGTTGTCTAGCCTTTCTTTAAAGTAAACTAAGAATTAATTTCAATATACAGTACAGAATTAAATACAGTACACCAAAATGCAGTACAGAATTAAAAATTCACCCTAAGATGTATAATGAATAATAAATCTTTCTCCTATTAGTGTCTTATTGCTCTGCTTTTCCCATCCAGAGGCCAACACTGTTGTTAGTTCTTTATTTCTCCTTCTAGAAGTAAACTGGATATAAGCACATATAGGCATACCTTTGAGATATTGTGGGTTTGGTTTCAGACCACCACGATATAGCAAATATTGCAATGTGGGCAGTCAACTGAATTTTTTGGCTTCCCAGTGCGTATAAAAGTTATGTATACACTATACTGTAGTCTATTAAGAGTGCCATAATATTACATCTTAAAGCAAGGCACATGCTTTATAAAAAAATACTTAATTGCTAAAAAAATGCTAACCGTCATCTGAAAATTCAGCGAGTCTTAATCACTGATCACAGATCGCCATGAGAAATATGGTGGATTTGAAAAGCCACCTTTGTTATACATTAAGTATAATAAATGCTTAATCACCTAAAACTTTAATATTTAGGAATTTGCATCATTTTTGGGACCTTCTTTTCCATTCATTTGTCACTTTATTTTATGTTTTCAATTATTGTAGCTGTTTAATTTGTTTTATTATCTAATGGGGCTACTCCACTCTTACTGGTTCCTTTTTCCATATTTTTCTGTCCTTTAGCACTTGTTTTTTTCCTGTGAACTTTAGAATGAACTTGTCCAGAACTAAAATAATGTCCTGTTGATATTTTTGTGGGGATTGTTTTAAATTTATTCATTTATATTATTTTTACAGGATTGTAAAAATGTTAGTCTTAGAACACTGTTGCCTTTCCATTCATTGAAGACTTTTATGTCCTCAGGAACATTTAAATGTTTCTGCATTTTGACTGTGCATGTTCCTTATAAGTTTATTTTCCGATGTTTTTTCTGATTGCTCTGGTTAATGGAATTACTTTTTATATTATACCATCTAACTGTGTGTGTGTGTGTGTGTGTGTGTGTGTGTGTGTGTGTGTGTGTGTGTGTGTGGTAGCCTCTTGATGTCAGTATATTGATTTTTTTATTCAGCGACTTTACTGAATTCTTTCATTATTTGAATTATTTTTAGATGAATTTCTGTGAGTGTCTAGTTAAGAAACTCTATCATCTGAAAGTAACTATAATTTACCTTTTTCTTTCTAATTTTTATAACTCTCACAGCTTTCTTTTAATTATTTTGTCTGTTATCTCTAAACTAATAAAAATAAGTAATAGTTTTGGAGTGAGTGTCCCTGTTTTACCCAGCTTTAGTGGGAACATTTATAATAACCATTATTAGTTGTGATGTTGGCTATTATTTTGATAAATATGTTTAAAAATATCCATTCCCATTCTGAGAGTGTTTCAATTTTTTCTTTAATACCTTTTTATAAACTATGGACATAATTGTACACTGTCTACTTTTTTATGAGTAAATATCTTAGATTTTTCTCTTTTGTCCTTATATTTGGTGAAATAGATACATGTTTCAAACATGAAATCATGCTAGTGTGCTTGAAGTAATATTCACTTTGTCATAGTTCGTAAATTTTTTTTTAGTGTTCTTGGGTTCTGGAGATCAGTAATTTATTAAGAATTTTTGTATCAATTTTTATAAATAAGATCGTTTGAAAATGTGTGGATATATGTGTATATTAGCATTGTCAGATTCTAGTCATTTGAAAATGGTGTGTGGGTATATGTGTGTATTAGTATTGTCAGATTCTAGTATAAATGTTATGCTCAATTCACCATAAAAATAGTTTGGAAGATTTTTCCCCCTTGTTTCTTTTTGAAATAGTTTGAATACCATTTAATGATCTATTCCTTAAAATGTGATAGAATTCCCCTGTGAAACTGCCTTGACCAGGTGCCCTTATTTTTTTTTGGAGGGGTGGAGGCATTTGTTCTATAACAATTTTTAACATTTTTTTCTATAGTAATAGGACTAATTCCCTTTTATAATCCCTTCTATGGTTTCTTTTGTTAATGGTATTTTAAGGAAGTCATCAACTTCAATTTGATTTGAATGGATTTAAATAATTTCTTGTAATTATTTTCATTTCCTTTAGGCTTATGGTTATTTCCACATTATTATTTAAAGTTTTGCACTTTATTTCTCTATCCCATTTTTGATTAGTTTAACAAAAGTTTTACTTGCTATTTATTCAAAAAACTTGTTACTTATATTATTCAAAAAATAAAAGCTCTTGTATTTATTGGCTCTCCTATTCTTTATTTTCTCTTTAAAATAGTCAATAATGTTTCTTCTGCTTTGCGTAAGTTTATTTTGTTGTTTTTCTATTTGAGCTTTACTTCTAAGTCACATCTTTTTATTTATTCTTTTTTATTAATATAAATGAGTTACAAATTTTCCTCTAGGGATAGCTTTAGCTGTATGCAATATATTTTATTAAGTAATATTTTTGATTTAGCTGTTTAGGTTTTTTTTTTAATGGCAGATGCAATTAGAGTTAGTTTCATGGAGACAGGAACCTTATCTGTTTATTCACTTTTAGCTACCATAATGCCTAGCACATAGCAGGTACTAGAGAAATATTTTTGTATGAACACATAAATCCCTGTGAAATAATTATAGGATTTGTGGTGGGTGCCCTCCTGTTGCTTTAGCTCATCTCTGCCCCTTGGCCATTCTCTCTAGGTACCTACTAATGTGGAGGCATTAGAAAATAATGACATCCTCATGTGTTAAAGTTAGAAAAAACAGAAGCACAGTCACTCTAATATTTTCAGAGTATTTTATGAATAGGTTTATTTTTAAAATCTACCAATACAATTTCCCTCCAAATCAATTTAACCTGGATAAAAAGATCTTTGTAAAGATTAGCACAGGGCAATGCATGTTTGAGTAGAATCAGAATGTTAGCAGAGATCGTGCCCATGATTTTTGTGGGCTTGCGCCCTTTGTTCAAGTTAACTCTTGGAGAGAGGCCCAGGTCTAGAATGCAAAATGATGAAAAACAGACCTGCTTGACTGTGGGGAGGCTGCAGAGCTAGGGGAAGCCCAAAACCCTGCTGCTGGCTGCTTTCCCTCCGGACCTCCTCCCCTGTCTCATTTGAAAACCAGTAGTTTTAGTTCAGAAACTCTGAATTTTAGATGAGAACGAAAACAAAAATGCAAAGAAGGCAAATGATTCATTCAAAGTTACTCAGTGAATTAGAGGCATGATGTGGGACTACAACTCCGGCCTTCTGTTTCTGAATCTAGTGGTATTTCCAGGCTGCCAGGAAGCTTCCTGTGCTTTGCTCCAGTGTTCATTTTTTGATGGACCTGATACTTGATTACCTCCCTTGGCAGACCCAATAACCTTAGGAAGGCACAGGCTGCATATTTGCCGAGCCCTGAGGGGAAAGCTGTGATTCAGGCTCTGAAGTCCAAGAATTTCAGACTTAGTTTCTAGTCTCCTGATGAAACTGCTAATCTGGGCATCAATGGTGTTTCTGCTACATGGACACCTGCCCACACAGCATGAATTAGAAATTATAATGATGACGAGGATGAGTCTTCCAGGACACCCACGTTCTTTGCAAGACATTTCTGCTAATAGTCTCTACCAGAGTCAGTTGGAGAACTTTTTTTTTTGTAGTTTTTTTCCCTCTTTCTAAGTCGACTAAAAATGCTGGTCTAATTCTGGCATAGGTTTTAGATGTGTCCTTGCCATTACTGGTGTGTCATTTTTTGTGTAGGGGGTCATGGAACCTTGGGTACCTGGGGCAACAGAAAGCGCCCCAGGCCAGTGTGAGGAGCCTTGGACTCCAGCAATGCCGACAGTTTCCTGTGAGTCCTTGGTGGAGATTACATCCCATCTTTGTAACTTTGCTTCCCCTTCTGCTAAATGGGCGTCTGATTCTGTTGTACCTGATTTACTGGTAGGGTCCTGGGAAGCAAATGAGGTAATGAGTAAGGACATGCTTCATTAACTCAACACCGTCAATGGAGAAGCTTATTATTAAAGTTATTTTTGCATTGTTTGTATTTTAGCCTCTTAAGGTTATATTTAGTGTACTACAACCAGTGTCGGTGTGAGAATGCAGATTGTTGTATTAATCCACCATGGGGAGGGTCGGGCCGGATAAAGGACCCAAATAATGCCTAAATGTTGGAGTATATGGATTCGACAGTTGAACAGAAAAAAATGCTTCCATGAGGGGATGGCACACAGGGAGAAAAGAGGATCTCAGGAACTGGAAGTCTCAATGGTGAAGTACAAATGAAAAATGAGAGGTAGAAGAATTAGGAGACTAGAGTCAGGGTGTGTGATAGCAGAGTAATGATTTAGAGGCGATGAGAGGCAGTCAGACAAATGCCGGTACTGGCTTTGGACCCTGTGTTTCTGGAGTGTAGGAGGACAGGCAGACACAAATAGAGAGGCTGCAGGGAAAACAGCGAGCGCAGAGGGAAGCTCTCTCCCAAAGCCCTGCAAATGCCCAGGAGGGAGGGCAGCGGCCTCAGGGCCTGGAAGAGCCTTGGTTCCTGTCTGGTTCCTGCTCTGTGGTGTGGCACCTGGTTCACGGTGCCTGCCTTTTTTTTTTTTTTTAATTGTTTTGGGGTTTGCTTTTTAAGGTCTGAATGTCTGAAGAATGTTTAGGAGGGCTCTGATAAGAAAGAGCTTAATTGGGTAATTCTGTCTCTCTCTTTATTCACTTATACTCATCCAAAAACTGTTGGGCTCCATGACTGGGTTTCTGTAACACTTGGTACCTTTGTTGAAGGGAAAACATTTTTCTAAAACTGAGATTCAAAAAAAAAATGCCCATGGATATGTTGGTATTTGTTATAGTGCTGAGGGTTTGGGAAGGAGTAAATGTCTCCAATAGTCCTTTTCCTTGATAAGGGGACTTCAGCTTATAAACTGGGCTCAAATTCCTTTAGCTTTTACTCTTGTTATCTATCTAACTACCTGCTTACCTACTGTTAAAAAAAATCAACGGAGTAAATTTGAAAATCGAATTGGCTTTATTAAGTGATTTGTAAATCAGGCTGCATCCCATCCAGCACAGAGAGATGCTCTGAGGAATTTCACTAAATGGAGTGTTCTTATAGGAAAGAAGGTGGGGCAAGAAACTTATTAGCCAAAAAAAAAAAATAGTTTTATGCAAGGTCACCATCCCTTAGAGGGAAGAGAAGAGGGTTGTGTCATGTGGATTACCTCACCTTGTTTTGGGGGGATAGAGAAGACTCATGTGACAGATTACTTCAATGGTACTTACCAGAAAATTTCTGATTAACTATTAAAAGGTCACATTACTGGAATAGGTTGAAACTGTAATTAAGTCTTGATATAGGGGGCAGTTGGCTCCATTTGGGCCTCTTTTTTAACGCTACCTACCTATTTCTGGAAGATGGAAGAATTTAATTTTTCTTATTCTTTACTCTTTGGTTGATTTGCTCAATCAAGTAAACTGAGTTGAAGAAAAACTGACTTATGAGATTTGAAGGAAAAAAAAAATCATGATTCTTTGAGAAAAGGTACTTTGCAGGCTGTGTTAGATAGTTTTACAGACGCCTGGATTGGGCACTTACTGGTCGGGATGTACAGACTCTGAAAACCCTGTGAATGTGTTGGCTAAGCTTTTTTCTTTCTTAGCAAAGATGGAAAAAGTTTTTTTTTCCCAGTAAAACAGAGCCAATATAACCTTTGCAACCTTCAAACATGATTTGGGGAGATGATTCTCTCTGTAAAGCCAGTCCAAATATGACAGAATATTTTTCAACAATTAGCAAAAATGTGAATTTTTAAAATTACAAAGTTCTTTTTTGGCAAATTTGGCCTTTCTCATTCTATTCCTTTATTTATTTATAATAAAAAAGAGTCTGTTTAATTGAACTAATTTCTAGCTTCCAGTGAACCTTTTAATCAGATGTATTTGAAATGCTTTTTAATTTATTGTAAGAACAAAGAAAAACAAGAAGCCACTTTATGTAATGCCTTTTCTTGTACTTCAGTGTTGTCAGCTCTTTTCCTGATCTAAATTTTGGTCTGAATGGAAGCAGCCTGAGGTTCTTCATGCCCTAGTAATGTTTTCCTGGTGAGGTACCAAAACGGTAACTAGTAAGAGTAACTGGGTGGTAAGAGAGGTCCTGTGTACTCCTCACCCAGCTTCCTCTAATGTTAGTATCTTATTTAAACAAAGTACCCTTATCAAACCTAAGAAAGTATCATTGGTACAAGTTGGCTAATTAAACTACAGGTGCATTCAAATTTCCCCAGGTTTTCCTTTAATGCCTTTTATCTGTCCATGATCCAAGTCAGGGTACAACTGCATTGAGTCGTCATGTCTTCCTAGTTGGTTGGTTACCGTTTTTCAACCTCCCCTCGTTTTTCATGCCCTTGATACTTTTTAGGTGTACTGGACAGGTATTTTGTAGACTGTCCCTCAATTTGGAGTTATTGGATGTTTTCTCATGATTAGAAAAGAGCTGGTGGATTTCTGGGAAGTCCACTATAGGCATGAAGTGCCCTTCTCATGGCTTCGTAAGTGAGAGTACTAGGATGTCAAGAGGACCTATTACTGAGATGTTGGTCTTGCTGGTGATCAGTTTTGTTTTATGTTTTAGCTAAAGGCCCAGTGTTTGGGACTACTAAAACTCTGACACTTTTGTAAATTAGTAGTGACAATCATTAACTAGTCTTCAGACTACTTGCTTCATTAATATAGAGGGCCAGAAACAGGTGGCCCCCAAAGCTCAGTTAGCAAAGGTGGTTAGGATTGAGGCCCATGTTGGGGCTTGCTACAGTCTGTCCTACAGGTGTAACCTTGGGGCCAGCCTGAGGGGAGAGCTAAGTACTGATCTGTGTATTCTTACCCATTGAACAACACAGGGATTGGGGCCTACCTTAGAAATGAATCTCCAAACAGGAAGAACACTAGGGAGAGTAGGAAGCAGTGAGAGGTGAACCCCATCCATCCTTCCCAGTGATTTCTGGGGATGATCATTCTCTTGATTAATATGACTTAATGGATGTCAGCCATTCAACTATCAGGTAAAGTCATCCCTCCTGCTAGGGTGGAGGAATAACTGATGGAGAGTAACGGAGGAACAGTTGACAAGAGAATTAGAATTTTATGGATGATTTCCACCTATGCAAAATATCCATGGACCAAAACCAGAAGATGTGAAAAGGTTAAGAGTCTCTCACCTTTGTTTTTTTAGAAGCTTCACATATTGATGCACTGCATACTGACTGAAATTTAACTTACCATTCATTTTTCTCAGAGGACACGCAGTAGAGTTGGGTAGACGAGGTCTTATGGCTGAATTTGGGAAACGAATCTTCATTCAAGCCACAAAAGTTTGAGGTCCTGTATGTGACGTTATCAGCATCCCAGTGTGTAAAGTGGCTAAGCTGCCATTTTATTGGTAGTAATTCTAGGTCCTGTTTGCTGTTCCTTATCCTTACATATGGTATGGGGCCATTTTTCCTTTCTTTTGTTTGCTACCAGTGTCCTGTACTCTCTTGATCTTGAGATCTTATAGTTGAGAGAAATATTTAGTAATATTGGGTGGGTTGAATGTGCGTTGGGAGTCCATATAACCTGATATCTATTGTAAAGCCTGTCTCCAACAAATGTTTTACTTTGTTCACTCACCAGGAGGTGAAGGTTGAGGAGAGGTTGGAGATGTGCTGTGTAATGTCATAGCCAGAACCCACGCGAACACTGAGCCCTTGACATGTGGCTTGTGCCACATGTTGATTTATTTATAAAATAAATTTCTTTTCACTGTTCTTTTTAAATGTGGTTATTATAATATTTAAAATTATGTATGTGGCTCACATATTTCTGTTGGACAGAGGCTAGAGCCTGGGTATGGGCCACAGTAAACTGGCCTTATGTTCTCCCCTGAGTTCTAATGATGTTGGCACTAAAGGGAAAAGCTTCAATGGTCACAATTTTCATTAAAAAAGTCTAATTCAGAAGAATTGGCTCATTTTACAGTATTGCTTAGACTGGAGAAGAATCTGACATTTGGTATTTTCATAATTGAGAACATAACTTGCTGACTTAAAAAAAAAAACACAACATTTTGTGCCTGGCCTTAGGTACCAGACTTTGAGCTCTTTGAAAATAAAGATTGTGTCCTTTTCTCTTTCTACCAGCCTTCTCCCCCAAACCACACACTAACTAGTACATAGAAGGTGGTTAACTGGCCTTGGTTGAAAAACAAAGTAACTTAAAAAAGAGAAAATCTTATGAAGCTACCCTATATTTATAGTTGGAAGAGAGAAATATCCACCTTTATAAGGTAACTCTTTTTCTTAAGTCAGCCACCAGACTTAAGGAACATTTATCTAAGTGTTTATTTACTTCTTGATTTAATTACCATTCTCCTCAGGTGTCCCTGTCATCTCTGCTTATGGTAAAGGATCTTTTCAAAATGCTTAATCTCACCAGAGAGTAAGGGGAGAGTAATAAAAGGATGCTGATTTACACATATTAACTCTCACCTTGTTCAAGTATTATACCTAAAACTATCTAGCCTGGAGCCTCAATTATTCTTATTTTCCCTCTTGTTTGATCCTTTCCAACATCTACCTATATTGCTATGGAGGATGTGGGAATAATAATCAAAGGTAAGTTTAAGCTTGGACTATGTTACATTTTCACTAAAAAAAAAAAAAATCTGCTTTGTAATGAACTAGAGCATCTGCGATTCCACTTTTGGCATCATGCAGACTGAATCCAGCTATAGTCAAGAACATGTTCCTTGGTCAGAGGCAAACCTTAAAGAATCTATGATGGCTTTTTTGCTCACCATTCCTAGAAAAGGCTTGTTGGAGGTCTGATTATATACAGCTTTATCTCTAAGAAGTACTTGAAGCTTGGATTCTTCTGCAGAACAGAATGGAAGATTGTGCATTCTCTTGAAAGTATGTACAGGGCAGCTGTGATGAACAGGAAAAAGGATTGGCATTGAAGTCAGAAGACCTGTGTTTACTTCCTGTCTCTCCTGTTTTCTAGTTGTTGAATTCTAGACAAGTAACCTACCATCTCAGATTTAATTTCTTCATCTGTCCAAGTTGGATGGTATCTACTTCACAGGGTTGTCATATATTAATGTAAGAGGGGTATCTATTTTAGGGACCAATATTTAGGCTTTATAAACACTAAAGAATTGGTTTTCTCACACATGTCTTGTGACTTTGTTGGTGATGGACAAATAACCATCTTGTCTTCATTTTGGCCGTGGGGGAGGAGGGCATTAGGGTGAATGTGGTAAAATCCACTTTAATTCTAGCTGTGAGAAAAAGAGTGGGGAAAATGTGGTAAGCAATTGCTTCTAAAAAGCTTGGACTAAAAGCACTTGATGGATTTGTGCTGGCTTCCCGGTAGACTCATCTCTGTACTGCCCGCATAGCACAATTAATAGTTATTACTCAAGAAGGAACAAATATAAAAAAAGAGAGCAGGCATAAAAACATCCTTTCATCTTCCTGACCATGTTCCCCTTTGTCAGGTCCGTGGAGCCATACCTGTGAATCATCCTGGGAAAGCACAGTGTGGGTGATTAGAAGGAAGATCTTGTGGCTCATTTCTTACCCACTTCCTGGGCTGGGGAAATGTCTAAGCTCATCTTTTTTTATCTGCTGATGTCTTGTCAATATCCACTACCGTTCACTGTGCATCTTTACAAATGAGGGCCTCTTTCTCACATCCTCACTCCAAACACATCACTATGTAGAGAGCCAGTTACTCTCTGGGCAGAAAAAGTTGTAAAGGAAAAGCAGAATAAAGTTGTGAGGGTAAACACAGGGCCGTGGAGAAGCACTGGAGAAGGAGTATAGATACGTGCGTCTGAGCATGAGCATAGAAGACTCAAGCCATTTTGTTTTGTGAGGGTATGGAATGAGTTACTGTTTTGCTGTAGACCAGCCACCTGACCTTGGGTACTTTACTCCTATGCTACTAGAGTCCGTGGATCAAATTTTGTCACTTGCAGTCTTGAAGCTTGGTCAGACCCCCAAGGGAACCTGACTTTGAGGATGAATGCCCTCACATGGGCATCTGATTCTCCTATGGATTCAATTTCTTAGGCAAATTGAAGTGAAGGTCATGGATTTTTAGGCTCTATTCCTGTGTTTGAATCCAGCTGAAGCAGGAATGATTCTTGGTGAGCTACATAATGTCTCTGAGTTTCAGTTTTGTCATCCATGAGATAGGAATAGGGTTGTTATCAGACCTGGAGATACAATGCATGTTTGGCACAGAATAAGCTCCTAGTAATGATTGTTGTTGTTACTGTTATTATTACTGTTATCAGTCACCATAATATTTTTCCTTGGCCCTGTCTCATAACAATAGACTGTGGCTACAGGAAATACCAGTTGTGATCTAGCTTTCTGGTAGATAGATAGAAATTACCTACATAGTGAACAATATTGTTAAAGAAATTTTGGAATCAATTCCACCACAGTCTTTTTTATTTTCACTAACAGATTATTTATCTTCATCTTGAAAAGTATCTTTTTTGACATATCTCTTGGATTTTTCCCCTTTTCTCTAGTCCATCTATTATTACCCTACAACCAAGCTCTCATTGCCTCCTGCTCTACTGGTGTTCCTACCTCCAGACTATTCCTAGAGCCCTGGTTCTCAAAGTGTGCTTCATGGAACAGGAGCATTATGAACACGCCTCACAGCTTGCTTAGAAATGCAGCATCTCAAGCCCCATGCAGATCTGCCAAACCATGGATCACATTCCCCACTATGCTATAGGGCTATGTGCAACCCATTTTGTATCACCTTTACTCAGAGCTGGTGATGGCCAGTGTGTATTTTACTTCTAGAATATTTACTGATTTTGATTGCTTCCACTACTTCTTTTGCAAGTGGTTAAGCATGGGGCCATGGAAAAGCCCAAAGTAGGAGAACAGTGACTCAATCCTGCTCACCATCCATTGTCTTGCCTATGGCAGTGGAGTCTCTATACTCTCATGATTCCCCTGTGGCCTTCTCTAGCCACATGGAGAGGTCTTCTGAAATTGTTAATTGGATCATATCACAGCCTCCACTGTACAGTGACTTCTGTAGTATCACCGTATAGTATCTAGAATCATTGAAAGACCATTCTTGGCCTGCAAGGACCTGTGAGGTGGACTCTGCCTTTGACTTTACCTCTCATCCCTAACCACTTTCCTCACTAACCTACAGACACACCGTAAACCTCGTTTCAGACTGTGTATAAGCCAAGCTTTTTCCCACTTGGTCTTCCTCTGGTTCTGTGTATGGCTGTCTCCGAGACTCAGTCCAAATGCCATCTCCCAGAGAGATCTTCTTTATAGCTCAGGTAGCCCACCTCTACCCTCGCCACTGCTTCCTCCCATTACCTTGCTGTCTTATCCCACCTAACACTCAGGGCTCTCTGAAAGCCTGGGTAAGATGCCTTTGTTTTCTTTACGCACATTGCAAACCTTTGGTGAGAAATACCTTAGTTATGATAATAATGGTGATGATTTGCTGAGTGTTTACCACATATTAGGCACTGCATTGTGTAAACTCTTAACGCATCACTTCATTTGGATTCATTTCATGCTCTTTCATGGATTATTTATCTGCGTCTTTGTGGCCTTCTTGTCTTGGGACGTCAGCTCCCAAAAGGTGGAGACCAGGTCTGTGTGTTGCCATGTTAGCCCCAGCCTGTAGCAGCTTGCTTGGCCTAGGAGAGGTGCTCAGAGTGGTTGTTTAGGGCATGAATGGGTCCCAGAAGATTGCCATTTGGGAACAACTCTACGAGGAAGGAAAGAACAAAGAGTCACTCCTCCCTTATTCCAGATATGTTCCAGGAGAAAATAACCTGAAGTTGATCTTTATCTTTATTCTAAAAGATGGAGTAGGCATTGGAATTTGATTTAAGATCTGCTCTAGTGGCCTCGGTCATGGATGTAAGTCTTGATGATTTGGGAGAGAGGTTCCTGAGTGGCACCTTGATGAGAACTTCTTTCTACAGACTTAAGTTTGCTCTTTGGAGTGGTTGGAAAAACAGGGCCCCCTGACTTTTACGTTCTTTGTGCGCATGTTGTCAGTGTGCGTATGTGAACCTTTTATTATTATGGACTCAGGCGGCAGTAACCATGGTGAGTAGACCTATCACACAGCATTTTTCTGAGTCAGTTTAAAATGCTGACAATTAAATATACCGTACTCTTTTAAGCAATCCATCAGTCTCCCTTGTTGTCATGGTGACCAGAATATATTTAGAAATGTGACAAGTACACTGAGTTCAATTGCACTTTTGCCAAAACATAGTTTTGCAGCTAAAATTGAATTTCCTGATTGAAGATCCAAGTGCTGTTAAGGGGGCATGATCATTTCTATACATTATTCTGGAAGCATAACTTACATCATTCTGTTGTATCATCAGTTAAAGTCTTATCAGGGTAGTAAGATATTGACACTTGAAGTGGTTGTACTTAAAGTTGATGGAATAAAGTAAAATAAAGGTGGCATCATGTCTTTTCTTTTAAAAATGAAGTTGGGCCTCCCCAATATAATTAGTTATTAATTTATTTATATCTCTGTAAAGAAATTGAAGGCAAGTGTGCCTGTGTCTTTTCTTCCAGGTTATATTTTGAATTTAAAAAAGTGTATCAAGGGCCTCCTCTCCTAGCTGTAATCTATTTCTAGCAATATGAAGGCATCAGTTTTTCTTTTGGCTTGACCTTGGGTTGACAAGCACCCTTATTTTCCTCTAACTTTATTCCTTTCAGGTTTTAAATGAAGTAGAGTAGAGATAAAATGAACATGAGTTTTTGCCCAAACAAACAACAAGCAAAAGTCCTGTGCCTTGTCTAATCAGGAATTTGGTTTCAATCCTCACTTCCCCCTTGTCCTTTGTCATCACTACAATCCTGAGAATGGTGCTGAGTGTGAACTGCTTTGTCAGAGAGCTTAGGTACTTAGCAGTGCCCAGGTTATTATTATATCACTGTTTTCATTCCTGGCCAAAGACAGGCTCTTTGCTCTTGAGGTGAGACGTGAGGACTCCTGGGTATGTTTGCTTCTCACATTTCATGGAGCTGGGTGTGTCAGCAAGTGGGATAGATTTTGAGCCCCTGATAACATATGGCTAAATTGTCTTTATTTCTTTTTTGCACATGGCAAACAATTGTAAGAGACATCCCAGTTATAGTAACAATGGGTGAGATTTACAGTTTTTACTATATGCTAGGCACTGTGGATAGTGAGCGCTTTAATGGAGCTTTCACTGGAGTTGCACAGTAATCTTATAAAATAGGTCCTAAAGGTCTTATTGGCATTCTTATTTCACTTTAAAGAAACAGGTTTCTTGGCCAAGAGGGTACCTCAAGTAGTAGGGGACTCTGGAGTCTGTTCTGAGTCCCCTGTTAAATACCAGTGCCTTTTCCATGGAAGACACACAACAGATATTCGTTACTGATGAATGGCCTACTTCTTAGGCAAGTCATGCAGATGTTTCAGTTTCCAAATGTTCACTGAAGCCTCAGCTGCGTAAAGGTGAACAGGTAGCAGGGTCTGAAAGTAGAGCTGAGCCACTCTGTGTCTGCCCTAATGGTTTAGAACCCAAAGAGATTAGTACCTTGCAGGAAGGGAGCAGACATAAACCCCATCTAGTCCAGTGGTTTGGTCTCAGCATCTTTTGTTTATGTGAGTTATAGCTAATGATGGTCATCATATTAACAATTAAAGCAGAAATGAAGATATTTTAAAGAAAAATATTTGTCTGAACCTAAGTACATTTTCCATAAAAAAAGAAAAGTGAGAAAATGGCAGCTGGATTTGTATTTCTGCATTCAGTTTGTTGTGATTAGTGTTTTGATCAAAATTAATGAAGAAAATCTAGAAAGGATTTACAGAAGGATTGGAAAAGGAAGTAAAAAGGAGGTGATTGTGGGGTTCCTTTTTGATACTACACCAAACCTTGACAAGTTTGTTAAAGTGCAGTTGCAATGGGGAATCTGAAATCCTATCAATACACTTCTTAATACTCTGTTAGATTAAAATCCATTGATCTGGTTTTCACTTTGAATTGATCTCCACCTATGATTGTGTAACATTATGCATTGGTCATTTGGAAAGTATTGGTTTGCTGAGTTCTGCATGTCTTCCAGATGTTAACATGTTTCATTCTGTAACATAAAAAAGAACAACCACATTCATTAATTAATATCTGCTGATTTCATCAAAAAAGTATTTTAGGTATTAGGAAAATTTCAAGGGTACAATAGCAGACACAAGATTTTCAAAATTCTCATTTTCACTTTAAAACTTGGATTTTATCATTGACAATAAATACTATTTGTTATTTTCTTTCCAATGATAGGCTGTCTTGGTTTCTTTTTTGAGAGCATGCCTGACATGACCAAGTCTGAGCGACCATGTTTATCAGTTATTCTTTCAAATAAAAATGGTATTCTAGGCAAAGACCTGTTAGTTTAGATCTCAGTTCAGTCATATGAGTGCATTTCCTGGAGAAAAACATGGTATTTGGGGATTCAGCAGAAGTGTTTCGTGTGTGCTTCCTATTTTTCCATATAGAATTTAAAAAAGATATGTACTCAAGGATTGAGATTTAATAAAATTAATGCATTGAGGAGAGTCTTAAGTAAGACTGTCTCCCCATCCCCTTTACTGTGGGTGCTTGGTGGTGAAAAGTATAGTGATTATCAGTACATTTTGGTGCCACTGCCTTGATTCATGTTGAAACTCCAGCTACTTTTACTCTCTATTGCTTCTGAACCCTCGGTGCGAATGTCAACTCTGTGAAAAGGGCTCCTCACATCTCACTAGTTAGTGTTACAGACTTGCAGACCCCTGAAAAGGGCTAGAGGAATCCCTTCTGTGTAGACACCCAGAGCCACTGATGGAGTCCAGTCCTTTGATTTTACAGGAGAGGAGAGGAGAGGAGAGGAGAGGAGAGGAGCACTGGGGAGACCCATCCAAGGCAGCCGCACTCAGTAGTGGGGGCACTTGGACAAGACCCACGAGTTAGCCCGTTCCTCTTTTTTTCTTTTGATTTCCTGTATTTTCAGGAATTTCAAGGTATATGTTTCTGAACTGCTTTGGGAATATGGTGATGCCAAATATATATAATTATTGATCTTATTTGGGAAGACTTCCACAGTTTTTGGCTTCTTAAACCTTTTGTGTATTTCCCCTCCTCTGTCCTCACCACTGCTCTCTCTTTTGCTTTTTAACAGTAACCACTGCTGCCTCTGTCAACAGAATGTGCTTTTTGCCTTTGCCAAGACTGAGAGAAGTTGAAGGAGCAGTTGGCTTTTGTTTATTTTCTGGTTTAGAATTCCAGCCTTTGGGGAAAAAGGAATCAGTGAGTTAGGGCTTAAGCAGCCACTCCCTTCTTCACCTAGATGAACTTAAGTCCTAGGAAGGGAAATTGTCCGTATAGTATAGCCATTATCTGTTATGTCACTACAGGTGATCTGCTGGACAACTTCTTACCCCCTCCCCATTCTCTATTAAAGGTTCTCCCTGCCTCTCTGCTTTTCATTCCTTATGGGAGGGAGGTTATCCAATAAAAAATTACTCTTAACTTTGCTTTTGCTCATGTTATATTTTATGTAATCTGTTTTCTTCAATACAAACTGGTCAGACTGGGAAATCGTAAAGAAGGATGTTGAGGAAGGCAATAGAGCTAACTGGACCCAGATATTACATTTTCTCCTTAATACTTCTTTCCTGCTTTAGAGTAGCTTTCTGGGGGGTTGGGGGTTGAGAGAGGGTACACTGTATAAAAATGAGTAAACCTCATAAACCCCTAATGTAAGCCTGCAGAGTCTCAAATGTATTGTTCTCTCATTTTCAAATGTGTTTAGTGTTCTTTTGCAACATACCATTTTTTTCCTGTTTCTCATCCAACATTTGATTGCTTTCTCCCACCTGTGAGCTTTTTGAGTTAAACTTTGTTTTCTAACATTCTTTTGATTCTCCCTCTATGTCTTTCTTGGTTACCCTAAAGTGAATCTGATTTGGCCTTTGGCCATCCCTGCTAATCAGCTCTTCCCTAAACCTGGGCCTTTGGTGACTTCCTTTTCTTTCTACAAAACTGATACGGTCTTCTGTTGGTTACCTGCAAACCATTTCTTCTTTCTTTCTTAGATTTCTAGGTATGGTTTTTCCTAGTCACTTATGAGGCTCACAGATTTCCTAGCAGCAGTTCTAAATCTTCAGCATGTGTTCTCTGCTTCCTTGTCTAAGCTTCTGGAGCATGAGGACTGTCTTGTATTTGGTGCATCAGAAGTGCTCTACAGATGTGTTGAATGGATGGTGTTTTAATCCAGGGGTCTCTTCTTCAAAGGGCATTCTTCAAATTGTTACCTAGAGATCTGAGCTTTTGTTTCTCTCTCAGTGTTGGGCAGCTAGATCTTGGAAACACAAAGCTATGACGGCCTGTCTTTTAGTGCAGACTCCCTCCCACTGCCAGGATGTTACACATGCCTTCCCTGACAGATGGCCATTTAGCCTCTACTTGAACACTTCCAAATCTTTGTGAGGCAGTTTGTTCTACTGCTGGATAGATTCATGTTTAAAGTTCTCCTGTGCTTTGCTCTTAAACTACAGGGCCCATTGTGTCAGCCTAATAGTTCTAACACTGCATATGTCTCAAAAGTATAATATGGCTTACACATGACACATCCTTAGATATTCAAAGATAGGTCTGATCCCTCCATCCTCCTTCAGTCTTTTTCTTGCTGCCTACGTCCTGGGGCTTAAAATGTTTAGATGCTCATATTCTTTATTCCTTCTCTGTGTCTGCATCATTTTCTGGATTTCCATCATGCCATCCAACTCTTTCAAGCCCACTTCTTTTCTCTGTTAGATACTAGGAACAATCTGAGTTGTGGGTCTAAAAGCTGGGATACAAATTCTAGTACCGTAATTTACTAGATGTGTGAACTCAGATTACTTAATCTTTCTAAGCTTTGATTTGCTAAGATGAGAGTGGATATAATAGTGACTTCAAAGAATATTTTTTAAGGATTAAAATGTATAAAATGCTTAGCTCAGGTACAGAAACATAGTATGTTTTATAAATATTACTTTTAGCTTTGTTAACTCATTTATCTTTGATCTATCCAGTGATTTCTTTTTCTTTTTTAACATACATGACTTGGTTTTAGAATTAATTATTTCAAGAATTTCTCCCTGCCTCTTTCCCTTTCTTTCTCTATTTTTTCCTATTTGAATTTTATTCATATTTATAATCCTAAAATAATTCCTATCATCTCTAGATAGATTTCCCCTTTTGTTTTGTAATTTTGTCTAGAACTTAACATGGTTTTCTTGACAAATACTGTTTTTCTCTACGCAGATTTTCTCAGCTCCTGCTTACATTTCTACTCATATGTCCAGCCTTTGTTATTCTTCTTGTGAAAAACATTTCTTCACTGTTTTAACGGTCTCCTGATGACTGAGTCATTGCAGTTGACCTAACCGCTCACCAAACCTGTCACTCAGCAGCTTTTAGAATCATGTACTTGAACAATATATTTTTGGGAATTAAATGTTCAATTAATTTCAGTTCAACCCAACATTTACTAAGCACTTCTGAGATGACATGAATTGAACTAGGCCTTCTAAGAATTACATAGAACAATGTTTGCATTTGTTCATGCATTCATTCAATAAACATTTTCTTGAGTAGCTGCTAAGGGCTAGATGCTGGGTTTGGGGTTTGGGTTCAAGAAACTGAGTTAGGTTAAGATTACTGTCATCAAGACACACAATCAAATAAAAGTGGTAAACCAGTGTGATAATCTGAGTTATCTAGATATGGAATTAGGCATATGATAGTCTGAGAAGGGCCACTTCACCAAATCTTTCTGGGTCAGAAAAAGCTTCACAGCAGGGGAGATGCTTAAAGTTTGAGTAAGTGATCAGAGTCCAGTGGAAAGAAAAGACCCATACTAGGATGTGGTTACGTTTGCTTATAAAGCCATTTTGTGAAAACTAACGTCTACATTCCATGTGTTGCCCCCAGCAGCCCTTCCCCTGCCCTGCATGTAACCTTTTTCATTCTTCTGTTTAATTTAGGGGCCTTAGAACCAGTAGAATAACTAAAAGGTAGATGTGATCAATTATAGACTCACTTTCAGGACCTAATTACCACATGAATGCACATTTCCATATTCCAAAGCAGGAATAATAACATAAATACACAAAAATTGTCTCATGATGGCAGGACACATTACAAAGTGCTTCTCTGTCTTTTCACTTACTTCTTATAGAACAGCTCAGTGCTTGTGGGTTTCCTAAGTTAGCGTCTTATGCACTGTTACTGATAGATATTAGCACAAGAATTAGCACTGAATAATTAATTATGTATGGGGGATTTGCCAAGAGTTTTTTCTCTCTTTACTTCAAAGTGATCATGCTGTATTTTCTGATTCTATTTAGACAACAAGACCAGGTCTGTCTATAACCAGGGTCTAGGAATGATTCCCTTTCCCACTCTGTGCCTCAGCTTTGCCACTTGTCAAATGGGAATATTGCCACCATGACTAACAGTGATACTGGCTTCACCTCACTGGACTGGGTGAAGAGTAAAGCTGTGTGAGAGTGCAATCTGTGTGAGAGCATGAGATATTTACCTGGACACAACTGTAAATGCAAAGTGTACCTTTCAAGTGACCAGATTGTCAGCTATGTCAGTCAAAATGAGTTCAAGTTAATTAATTTTTACTTGTTCCTCCCAACTTTCTGAGGTAGCTTCATGTCTTACTGTCTTCTGTTTACCCAAAAGTGACTGCTGGCAAGTGCTATATGTTCAATAAGCACTTACTGATATTTTTTTTTAAATAATTTTTTAAAGCCCAGTGCTGGAAATTTATATGCTATATAATATTTTTGCTTAGGATTCCTTAAGACTTTCCTTTAATCTCTAGATTATAAATTCCATTGATAGAACCCTTATAAATATCACATTAAGAAGCTGAGCATTACCTTTAGGCCAAAGCAATTTACTTTTTAAAAATCTGATTAATTTCAACACAATCAGCCAGCATGTCAGGAGATCTCAGTGCCTCTGATAGACGCTGACAGGTGAGGAAATTAAAATCAGGGAGGGAAGCAATTAAAAGCTGGCAAACATTACTTTAATGAGACAACCAAATCATTCATATGCCATGGAATATGTTGTATTCTTGATAAGCATCTTGGGGTGGCGGGCATAAGACTGCATTTAAAAATATTGTGCATATGGGATTTGATGATGGGAGTGGTGGACATTCTGTGATTATTAGCTAATGCCTTTGGCCTAATCTAACATTTAGTTGCTTTTGGGGACAGACTTCTTAATAATCACGTTTAAGATTATGACATTGTTTAATTTAAACAAATCTGAGTATAAGATTTAAGTAAATCAATCATTTAAAGAAGTCTTAGTAATTCTCTTCCCCTACCTCAACCACCACAGAAAACTTACGCAAATGCACAAAGTCTAGACAAAATAATTCTTGGCCTTTTCACAGTGATTTAGGGATAACCATGGCCAAGACCTGTGAAAAGGAAAAAGGAAGAATGTGTATTTCATAAAACTTCTACTTCAGAAGATTTGGGAATTGTAGTGCTCAGAGCAGAACCTAGGTATCAGTTCCCATTCAGGTTCTCTTTTCAATATAACACCCCTTATTCAGAACATCTGGGCTAAAGAGTTGACCCGTTTATTGGCTTAGTGAAAGTTTTAACAAGGCTCTGTCATATTGCTCATTTGTACTATAATACTTGTAATGTCTTTACATTGGTCTTATCCATTCTGGTGCCAGTTGGTTGGGATCTTTGTTTCTAATGTTAGGATCATCATCCTAGGATTGTGCTTCTTAAGAATTGTCCTGGGTTACAGCCGTCGCTTCAAAGGATAACGCTGGCTTGTGCAGCTGGTGTCCAGCTTTCTCTGCTCCCTTCATGTCTGCTCTCTCATCTCTCACAAGAAAGTCCTTTCATTCTTCTCTGCACCTTTCCTTATTCCCCATTATTTTTCTTCCCTCTCTCTTTTTTTCTGGGTTTCATTCTTTTCTCTCCTGCTTTTCCCAAAATAGAGTATAAATTACCAATTATTCTATAACAGTCCCAACTACGTTTGGTGAGTCTGCTTTTGCAGAGATTCAAGGTAGGTCGAAGTTTTCCAAATTCGAGGTTAATTATACAGGTTTCTTTATTTTTGGTTGGAATTGCTTCTGGAGATGAGAACATTTTTCTTGGGAGAGGATGGGTGGTTTGACAAAGGGTGCAGACCCACCAGGGTCTGTGTCGGTAGTCATAAAATACGGAGGCAGCTAAGGTTAACTGGATTCATTACTGAGAAGCTAGAATGGGATTTGTTTTTCTAAGAGGCTTTTATGGTTCTAGTGGAGAATTGCAATGCATTAAGAAATATCCAGGAGTTACTGAGGGCACATGGCGCCCAAAGCAAGTGAAGAGGGCTGGTGAACTTCTTACCTAGAAGGCATCAGCTTTTCTACTGCTTAAGATAAGACTTAACTGGTGAAAGCTGCTCATGAAAATTCGGTGGTACCAACTTCTGTTGTTTCTGTGGCTTGTGTTTTGATAGTTTGCAAGGTTGTTGCATCTCTGAAACTGCACTGTGGAGAGGCTGAGAAAGTATTCATGGTAACCCTGCATGGAACACTCCATCTGTCTCAGCTAGTAATGTGTCACCTTCTGGTTAGACCACAGATGTGAAGTTCTCTCTCCTTTCACTTGCCAGTGAGGCAGGACTCAATGCTAAATGTGCTTTGCTGCCTTGACAATAGACTTTTATAGTGTACATGCTCTTTTTTCCTTTCCCTCCAAATAGGGCGCTCCCAAATGGGAGGCTGCATCTTGTAGATGAAGGGACCTTACTGGTTTTGGTATCAAGGTACAAAGTATAATTTTTAAATTCTCCATATTAACCATGTGATGTTTTGAAGTTTGATTTCCTTATTGATACAATTGGTGAAGTTGGGTAGTGAAGCTGATTAATGTTTTCATTTTGGTGACATCTGACAAGACTTTCTTGTAGAATGTATCAACCATGTTCTGTTCTTCACCTGGTTTGAGTCCCAAATGAGAATGGGATATATGAATAAAACTTTCCAGAGTTCTCACATTTCTCAATAAATGTTATCCATTGTATTAAATACCCTTTTTCTGGCAGTCCTTTTGGAGCTCTGTCTCTGTGAGTCATAACCTTTAGAATGATCAATGTTATACCTGGAGGTCTTGTACCTAAAGCAGTATCTCTTGTGTTTTGGGGTTGATTTAAAAACCTCTTGATTTTTAAATTTTGAGAAATTGTCTTTTGCAACAAAAGTTCTTTGTCTTGTTAGGTGAGGCCATGTGAGATGGACAGAGACAAATAATGTGGTATTTTAAAACTAGGGACATGGATCAAAGAAATACCCAAGAGATATTCTGTAGCATCATGTGCTTATAACCACATTCTTTGATCATATAAGCATGGGCTCAGGAAGAAATGTTAATGTTTTAGTGGTTTGCATACCACCATTATCCATATCTATAGATATGAAGTAATGGAGGAAAATCTTGTAAGTTTCGCTGAGCTTTGGCTATGAAGTAGCTTTATAATCCTCATTTACATATAAGGATTGGCACTCAGAGAGTTTAAGTAAATTCCCTAAGGCCACTGGTAAGAGAAAGACAAGTCTGACTGGCTCTAAATCCCATGTGATTTTTCCTCAGTCTCCTGTCAATCACATAGCTTGTTTTATTTTGTTATTCCTTCCTCCACCAAGTATAGTGGATCAAGTCAGTGAGTTGTTGGTCTTTGTGCTTTTACAGCCTGATATCCTAGGAGAGGCTAAGGTAAAAGGAAAGCCCCTGGCCTGGCAGGCAGAGCCTGAACTCGCATCTTGCCATGTATGTACTGTGTGGTCTTGGACACGTTACGTAGCTTTCCTGGACTTCAGTTTCCACATCTATATAATGAGGACAGTAGTACTCATTCACGTGGTATTTGTGAAGTTAATCGTGAGAGAGATGTTAGTTCCTTCTCCTTCTCCCTGTTCCTCTACCGGCTTCTATTTCCTCGCCTATGATGTGAGTAGAGTAATCTCTTCCTGTTCTTCACTGGGCTGTTCAGGGGTGAAAAGAGATAATGCATGTGAAAATGTTTTGCAAAACTGGAAACTGCTGTATAGATATAAGAGTTCATGGTGATTTATGAGTAAATAAAGCTTAGTCCCTAAGAGTAACTTTTACCTATTTCATTTGTAGACACTGGCTTTGCAGTTTGCTGACCTTTGTGTCCACTGACGGTTCCAGGAGTTAGCTGTTTGAGGTAGGAGATCAGCATCTTCATGTTGGTGAAATGATAATAAGCATCTTAGCCAATCATGTTCAAGGTTGATTTCACTCCCCACAGAAGAAATAACAGAGGTATTCCATGAACACAAAAACCTGAAAAATGGTCAAGATTCGTGAACGGCCCTGCTTTTATGTCTTCTTGATTTGATTTTCCCTTTCAATTTCTAGCCCTTAAGGTATGATATCAAAAGCACAAAAATTCTGGGCAACACAGGAAATATTTACATTCCCATAATATATTGTGTACCAGGATGTTTCTTATGTTTTATCTAATTGTATCCCAGCTAGTATGGGCAGGAGCCCTTTTTCTCCAGTTGCCAGGCCCTTGGTGAGTGCAGTTCTCACTACACTGTGACCTGGCCAAATGGTACCAGTTGTCTGTCATTGTCTCTTTGTTGCCTCCCCCTCCCCCCCGCCAAATCTCACAAAGGCAGGATTCTAGGCTATACCAATAACAAAGCAACCATAAGAATACAGAAAATGAGATGGAGTCTTTTGAAACCCTGGACCCACTGTGCCTGTGTGCCCTTCTTCTGGGGAGCCAGGGTGAAGGAGTAGGCTTTTGGCCGAAGAATGCATTTGTCCTGAGTTGGAATATGTAGCCCAGTTTAAAAACTAAAATAAAGGAAGCATAGTAGTTGTAAAATTTGCAAAATGTGAGTTATCTCCTATAGCTGCCCAGTAGATAACCTGCACTTCCCAGTTAGCTCTGCTGTGTTCTATGTTATCTTTTAGAAGTTTTAGGCAAAAAAGAGGTAAAGCAGTCAATGGTGTTCCTAATTGCAGGTTCTGAAGAATAGCAACTTGCAGAAGGATTTGATATTAGCATTTTAAATCAGTATCAGCATTTAAAGTAAACATTTGTTCTGCTGAATATTTCAATAATCCCTTTGTTATTTCCAACATCTTGAACTGTAAACAAGACTTACTTACATAGACCTTTGAAGGAACTGGTTTGTTGGCACCACCCCGTATTTGTAGGAGTTGACAATTTAGAGCTGAGTGGAAATTATGGTGGTACATTAGCACAGTTTTTTTGTTTTTTTTTTTTTGTAGATAATTATTTTTTTATTGAAGGGTAGTTGACACACAATATTACATTGCATTAGTTTCAGGTGTACAACATAGTGATTCAACATTTATATACATGACAATTCTGGGTGCCAGCTATCACCATACCAAGCTGTTACAATATCTTGACTATATTCATTACGTCCCGGTTACTTATTATTTTACCATTGGAAGTGTATACTTTTTTTTTTTTTTGTGAGGGCATCTCTCATATTTATTGATCAAATGGTTGTTAACAACAATAAAATTCTGTATAGGGGAGTCAATGCTCAATGCACAATCATTAATCCACCCCAAGCCTAATTTTCGTCAGTCTCCAATCTTCTGAGGCATAACAAACAAGTTCTTACATGGAGAACAAATTCTTACATAGTGAATAAGTTCTTACATGGTGAACAGTACAAGGGCAGCCATCACAGAAACCTTCGGTTTTGCTCATGCATTATGAACTATAAACAGTCAGTTCAAATACGAATACTCATTTGATTTTTATACTTGATTTATATGTGGATACCACATTTCTCTCTTTATTATTATTATTTTTAATAAAATGCTGAAGTGGTAGGTAGATACAAGATAAAGGTAGAAAACATAGTTTAGTGTTGTAAGAGAGCAAATGTAGATGATCAGGTGTGTGCCTGTAGACTATGTGTTAATCCAAGCTAGACCAGGGTAATAAAACATCCACGTATGCAGAAGATTTCTCTCAGAACGGGGGGGTGAGGTTCTAAGCCTCACCTCTGTTGATCCCCAATTTCTCACCTGATGACCCCCCTGCGACTGTGCCTGTCTTAGGTTGTTCCTCCCTTGAGGAATCTTACCCGTCTCTGGCTAACCAGTCATCTTCCGGGGCCATACAGGGAAATGTAAAGTTGGTAAGTGAGAGAGAAGCCTTACTGTTTGAAATGGTTAGCTTTTTATTTCTTTGCATATTTATGTCCTGTAGCTTCTATGCCCAGCATTTGTCTTGAGGTATCTTTACCACTTGGAAGAATTATGATACTCAGTAACATTAGCACAGTTTTTAATGCTAATATTCACCATATGCATCAAGTAAGAACACAACATGTGCAAACAAGGTTGGTGATGTAGGGACTGTGAAACTCCTCTGTAGTTAGATCAGGTAGAACAGCCACTTGTGTTGTTGAGATTTTATTTTCATTTCTAGAGAAGAGAGGATTATAAAAAAAAAAGCATCCAAAAATACAGGAATGACTTCTGCCCATTTTTGGCCCCCTTACAGTCTATAAAATGCCATAGCAAAACCCCCTTTTTCTAATATATTTCATGTATTTTCATGAATACATAAATATCAGCAAAGAATGTACTGTAGACATGTAAAGTCATAGTTTTGGACAGCTCCAATAGGCAGAGATCTACTTTATTCACTTAGAAGTTGTACTTATATTAACTTTTCTCCAAATGCCGGTTGCTAAATATTAATAGAATAAGCTTTGAAAAATGGTTAACCATGCCCCCCTTCTGTACTGAAACCCATTTTGAAACTACAAAGTTTAAGCAAGACTCAAAAGGTTATGAAAAATTGCTCTTGAGAAAGAGAGATTTCATCTCCATCCATCCATCCATCCATCCATCCACCCACTATACATGGGGGATGGTGAGAAGTGAAGGATAAAAACTTCTCAAATAACCATTGGAAGGTGGAGAAGTAAATGTTCTGGGGGCATACTGTAGAAATACAAAATAATCTTGTGGTAATAACTGATATCAGTGGCAGTAATGAAGAAAGAATAGCAGTTTAAATAAATAATTAGACTTGACAGCAGATATGTCAACAGGTACCCACTTAATGAGTGTAATCATTGTTTTTCTCTGCTTTCAATGTTGGTCTACTGACTGTGGTGTGTTCCCTGTTCCATTTCCAAACCAAATCTATTTAAAGCTGCACTCCATGGAATCTGAAATGGTATACTCTGTTTACTATTTAGAGCTGATACCCAGTGTTCTTTAATAGGCAAGGTTTGTGCTCGAACAAGAACAGGCTTCTGGCCTCCTCTAGACTGTTGATTATCTCTGTTTTCCACAGGGTGATTCATTAGTAAGGATGAATAATACTGAATTAATTCTCCTGGACTTATCTATATTGCTAAAGTGAATTGTTTATTGTAATTTACTGGACATAGCCCTAGTCTTCCTTGAATGAATCAGTTTTTGCTTTTTGAGGTGGAGGTAGAAGCAATAGTTATAAACAAATTCTTTTCTTGGTTACCTGGTTAGAATATCATTGTTTTGGGGAGTGAAGAAATGTGTTTTTTGCTGTATTATGTGAACCAGAAGCCATGAGAATCTAATTCTAATCACAGTGCTGGCTGTATCTCTTTGGCAAGTCACTTTCTCTCCAGGGTCCATTTCGGTATCTAACAACAGAGAGAGTTGAATCAGTTGATCATGGCATTACTTCTAGTCAAATGTACTATTATCTGTGATTTTATTTCTTAGTGATTCCTTTTTTACTCCTGCTGCCACTTCTTCAAAGTCATAGGAAAGTCCTATGACTGTTACAGAACCAGTGTGTGAAAATAGTTGTTTTTCTATTTAACTTTCGTTTCCTTTACATACTAGAAGAGTGGTTAGTGATTTGAATGACATATGCAGACAGTATGATATGGCATTTCTGATTGGTCATCCCCTACCTCCAGCAACATTCAGTTTTTGGTTAGAAAGGAAAAAAAAATCCTTCTTCCCCATGTTTTTCTATTCCATCTTCTGGGTTTCATTTTTAGAGGATCTGGTAAACAGAGCCACTGGTAACACTGAGGGGTTCTCTTCTGCTGTTTGACTTTTCCAGGCTGAGTCACTGACCTGTAAGGAGTCACTGACCTGTAACCAGAGAACCTTAAGAACCAATCTTGCCATACTCTCTTTGCAGAGATGGAGATTTTGGGGGTCGGGGAGGGAATCCGATTTAGTCTAAGGTACTAGTGACAGATCCTGGCCTAGAATTCTTTCCTCCGGCTCCATAGTTGTATCTCTGTTTTAGGAGAGAAGTCTCTTTCAATAAACTGTCCTTTCTCTTCCCACAAGTTAAAGGGCCCTTGTCTTTCAGACAAAACCAGTCTCAGTGTCAACACGAGGGCATAGCATGCCCTTAAAACACAAATGGATTCCAGACATCTTCACTGATTACATGGGCAGTGGAATAGAGGATTCTAGCTGGATTCTGCTCCCTGTGTTTATTGGGGGACTGTGGGTTCCTCTTTAGTCCCTTCTGTAAGAGATTACTTGACTCTGATATCCTCACTGTTTCATCTACACGCCTCTTGCCCTTTTCTGATCCAGTGAATTATAGGAAGCTGAGGATGAGCTCCTAGTTGGCCTATGTATTGTGAATAGTTGGGAACATTAAGAACACAGATGAAAGACTGATATGCAAGAGGACAGAAGGGTAACAGCCAACACAGGGAAATCTAGTTCAAGACCTGCAGTTCTCAAGTGCTGCGCTACACAAGATTAATAGCAGCATCTCTCATTCTTTCCAAACTTTTCTCTGCCTGCCTTGTTCTTGTGGGACTGGGCTGGGACAGGGCAACACGTGGAATGATTTTGCCAAAATCAAGCACATACTTTCATGAGATTTGTAGGACCAGAGAAGAGAGTAGTGATTATCCATCAGTTTAGAGGATAATTTAGAGGCCAGTGGATCTAAAACTTACCTTGGGCCTCCTAATACTGAGATGCAGAGCATGGAAGTTTGTTTACTGAGTCTGAGTTTGAGTTTGAGTTCTGGCTCTAATTAATTTAACTTTGGTAAAGTCATGGCTTTCCTCTGGGTCTCAGTTTCTCTATCTATGAGATAGGAAGAGATGACAGAGCCCCTCCAGCCCTGGATGTCATGAGTCTTTGATTTGCCTCAGGTCACCTAGCAGGCTTGTAGTAGCACTGGGTCTTGAATCCAGACCCTCTTTTCTGGTTTGGAATGCTCACCATGATAACTCCCACGGCCCTACTTTATATACAGTGTATTTGCATCTCTCAGCCCCTTTCTATTAAGTAAACTTTTTTCTCCAGTTGACAGGTCTCTTCCTGTCAGGGACTTGCCTAAGGCAGTACTTCTTACTGTGTGTGTGTTTAGTTGTAGGGGAGAAGATTATAAAGTACTTGGGAACTTAGATGAGTCAATGAAATAGTTAGAAAATATGCATCTCTGTAGGATATTGTCTCTGACTTCAGGAGGTTCCTAGACCCACACTGGTTCTAGGTTAAGCAAAAGATGTTTTCCAGTGAGGTGAGTCTGAGATGATATTTGGGCAACATACATTTTCTGTTGCTGTTGGATTTTTCCCACAGTTCACCTACTGTTCTTGTGAGTGTCAGCCTCATTTATGAGTGTGACTGTGGACATTTATATGTCTCAAACTGTTGAGTGACATTTTAATATTGAAACTCCTATTCTTCTCACTTCCCTCACTCACTCAAATTACTTTCAACCCAAAATCTGCTAACTGCTAGCCATTTTAATACATTATTTCACTTGATTTCATAAAATAGAAAATTATTTGTTTCATTTGTCATACAAAGAAACTGAGCTCAGAGAGGTTGAGTAGTTTACCCAAAGTCATGCAGCTAATAACTAACAATGCCTTCAGAAATCACACTGAATATAAAGACAATGAAACAATTCTATAAACTGTAAGAAGTCCCTGGCAGAAAATAATCAGTGGACTCTAGAGGAGTACAGTGAATGTGTGCTGTGTGCTCTGGGAGTTCAGAGAGGGACACATCACATAATCCTGAATCATTTATGTGATAATTCATTAGGTAAATGCTTATCTGACACCTTAGGGCAGAATAAGAAAGGTTGGACAGTTATATAAAATGCATTATAAGTAACTCATATTTTTCCTTTTTTTTTTCTTCAAGCTTCTATCAGCTTAGATAGGGGAGCTGAGATGGTCTCAATTTCTCCATTTCGTATAGTGAGGTGAGGAGGAGACAAAGAGCGCCTAGGGTCATAGTGCCGTGATGGTACTGTATGTTACCAACTGAACTGGAGTTTCAGTGCTTTGGGGAATCCATTTGTTGTTTTCTCCCTGTTATATTAAGTGTGGGATTTTTAATAGAGATAGACTTCTGACCATGCATAGCTCAGCACAAATGCAGATGTAAGCAGCTAGGATTTGGATCCTGCCAAGATGTAATGATTGCCACATGTGTGAAGCTAATGTTCAGCACTTGGTGACCCAGCAGGAGCCGTGAGAGTGAAAGCCAGTGTCAGAAGTGGAAGAGGCCTGAGAGATCATCAGAGGCAATGCCTTCACCTCACAGATGGGGAAAAAGAGGCAGAATAAGAACTGGACTTCATGCCAGCACTCTTTAGTAATATCTACTTAGATTTTCTGCCTTCCACCTGCTTATTGCTCACAGTGAGAAGCCTGATAGGCAGAAATACCTGGACTGTGAATCCAGCATTATTAGCTATGCGATCCTGGATACACTATTTGATTTCCTTGGGTCTCAGTTTTGTTGTCTGTAAAGTGGAAATGATAACCTGGTGACAGGACTGTTGTGAGAATAGGTGAAATGCCAGTGTGCTGTTCAATACACATGTTAATATAATGAATAATCCTCATCATAGCCTACCGAGACAGGCACAGTGGTCCTATTTTTATAGATTCTGTAAATCTCTTGTATAGATTCTTAAGTTTGTTTTGATACTTTCCCAGTCTTTGCTTCTGAGAGTTTTGTCTGAAGACCAGGAACGCTCAGTATCACCTGGAAGCTTGTTAGAAATACAGACCTCAGGCCACACTCCCGGCCCCCAGAGCCAGAATCTGAATTTTAACTAGATGCCAGGTAACTTACACACTCAGTAGAGTCTGGGAAGCATTGTGCGAAGCCTGAGAACTGGATTCAGTGAGGAGCACACCGCCAGGATTCTCAGGGCGTGCCTTACCAAGCCTAGGGAGAGGGGAGGGAGCCCCGCGGGGTCGCTTCCTGGGAAGAATGGAGGCTGGTGGAAGGGATCCACCAGGCTTTATCTTTTCAAGGCCCTTCATTTCCTTAGAAGTACTATTCACCGGGGGTCAGACTGGGATTAGATCCCATCTTCTCCCAAAGTCCATGTTCTTTTCATTAAACTATGATGTCTCAGGCAAGAGGAATGCCAGGCTATGTGTATGATAACTCTTCATTCCCCATAGTGTGAATATTTCCACACTGGCTGTTTTACTCTATTACTCAATTCCTAGACGGGGAGAAATAAAAAAAAAAAATTAAAAAGCTTGAGTTGAAAGCCAGGATCCTGCAGCTTAATCAGTTATTTTCATTTTTTAATGAGGGTGACTATTGTGAAATAAGTAATTATTAATTACTCCAAACTAATGAAATATTTTAGTTTCCTTGCTAAAAAAACATATGGAAGCTAAAAGAAAGCATATGGGTGTTTTTTGGGAAGCATATTGGTGAATGGACAAATTACAGTGGTGCCAATATGCCTTTGCTGTCTGGCTGGGGCCATCACTGCATGTGCTGGCATCTGAGTCCTCATGTGTTTAAAGGGATTAAAAAAATCCCATCTGATGTGGGCCTTGGGTTGCCTCAGGAGTTGCACAGTTCTGTCTCATACATTTTACTGCCATGCTTTCGCTCTGACATTCCTGGTTGAGTGTCATTCAGTATAAAACTATTGCTCTAAGTGGCTGCCATGCTCTCTTTCGAGATGTCTCTCATCCTTTGCAGTAGACTCAGTGGGCCTGCCCAGCTGATGGCTGTGTATTGAGACTCTGTCCATCTGACAGTTTCCCACAGTGGTAAAAGTCCCTTTTAGACTGTAGAACTGGACTGCCTTGCTCCACCGAGGACTCTCTGTGAGACCCTGGGCCAGCCATTGACTGACTCTCTGCACTGCAGATTTCTTCCTAGTAAACTTGGAGGAATAATACTAGTGCTCCTCAGCCCACAGGCATGGCTCTTTATCCAGTGTGTAGTACATGCCTGTTGCTCCTCTCCTTTCCTTTATGTCCCTTCTCTTGCTACATACTTTGCCAGTTTGGTGAACAGCTCGATGGATTTGAGGGTCATTGACACTCTTCTGACTGCTCTGGAGATCGCACACAAGGCTTGGGATGACGAGAGGCAGCATTCTATGTTTGAGAAAGTACTTGGCCAAGTGTCAGAAAACTGAGGTTCCAGACCTCCCTGACTTAATAAGCATTTACTTAGCACTTACCAAGCAAGGTGGCTTGCTAAGAAATTGACAGAGGGAGCTGGCAGATTTGTGGAGGTGAGTTTGATTCAGCGCCAGCTAAGACTCAGTGTGATGTTTGAGCTCAGTAATTATACTTTGTCAGTAGAGTATTTGGGGAACTCATTCTGCCTGTGTGTTTCTTACAGAATTAGGGACTGGCATTGGTTTTGAAAGGTGATTAAATGGGCTGTGATGGGATATTACAGGGAGCAGAGGGGAAATCTCTGGAAGGCAGCTTGAGACAAGACCCATGTCCAGACAAGTGGGCTTGACAACAAAGAGCAGTTGAGAAAAATCACGTCTTTTCTGATGGGACTCAGTTTACTCATCTGCAAAATGTGAGCTTTGGACAAGCTGGTTCTCAAGGAGCATTAAGAACTCCAACCAGAATTCTGCACTAAATCTCCTACCCTATAGCCAGATGAGCCATTTAGTTAAACCCTGGCAGCTGAAAGTGGCAGCAGAGCAAAGCCCAGAGCCCAGGTGTTCTGCTTCCTATTTCTGTGCTCTTCCTACTACCCAAAAATCACATCACGATGATGGGTGGGTGGGGTGACTATTATTATTCCAGCCTTTAATGTATGAGGCACAGAATGTTAAAATGACCTGGGACATAAAACAAGTAAGTCATTGAACCATCTCTGATACCAAAGACCCTTCTGCTGCAGAGGGCTAGTGCTTGTAAAATGTCACCTCCTTCCATTTTGCCTGTGTGGACCTTGCCATCCTGCCTGAAGGACCATCACCTAGTCCTTCTCTTAAGAAAGCCATCTTTCTCCATCCCTTGGCTCTGAAATACAGTCTAAGCCTTGGACTCTGTTTATAATTAAACTTTATTTTATGCCACCATCTTGTCTTGTGTCCTCTCACCCCCTACGCCTGCACACACAGATTATCAGGGTTCTGAATCTAAGGACTATTCATGGCTTCTCTCAACTCCCTTTAGCTCCTGGCACAGTGCCCTAGACTTTATGATTAATAAGGAGACGCATAACTGTTCTTCACCAGTTTTTCCCTACACTTGTTGCTTGTTTTTAAGATGGCTATGAGACTTACAGGATATAGAATTTCAGAACCAGGAAGGAACTTAAAAGCAATGTGTCTTGTTGAGCCCCTTCCCAGGCTACAAATGACTTATCCTACTTTACCTGCCCGGTTAGTGGCAGGTCTGAGAATGGTGCCCCCATCTGACTAAGCAGCAGAGGGATGAGTGGGGCTGAAGCTCCTGTTCCGCACGCAGCCACTGTGGCTGGGCTTCTCCTTTTTGTGAAGACCACCGGGAATGAAGGTGGGATGCATGCTGCTGCTGTGTGAAACAGATGGAAACAAGCAGATGCTTACTGGGTATCTACTGAGGGACAGGTGCTTTCACATAGCTTAGCCTGGTCAGTCATCATAAACTAGGATTCCCACTCCTGGGTGAGGGAGACAAGCTGTAACCAGGACATTTGGCAAAATCCTTCCCCATAAACTCTCAAGGTTGCATCATAGAGGATAGGTGTTTTCCCCCTAGAACGTGGGCGTCGGGCTCTATACATTGGCACATATAACTGTTCCAAGGGTCACTGATCGTGAAGACAGGTGAAAGGAAGCAGAGGTTGTGATCAGGACTGAGACGCGGGGTGGGGGGCTGGTGTCCACTAGTGAATAAACTCTCCCTGCTCTCCCCCCCACATGCTTCTCTGAGGCTTTGGGGAACTTGCACTTGAGTGCCTCACACTTGAGTGTTTATCGTTTTGGCTTGGACTTGCTCCTTTTACATCCTATTTCCTCCCCTCCCCTAGCTGCCACTGAGTAAGGTTTTCTCCCTCCCGTTCACTCTCCTTCTCCCCAGTCTTCTTCCTCCTGAGTCAACCCTGGGTGGCCTAAGGTCCTGAAGGCTGTCCAGTGGCAGAGTCCTCTGTACTGGGCTGTGAAAATGCTGGCAGGGAAGACGATACGCAGACTTGTTAAATACACAGTAAAAATAGCTTATGATCTATGGGACTGGGTATTAAGCAAGACGATATTAACGAGGTCTGAGTGCTGTTCTGCAGTGGTGGCTGCACAGCCTGTTGGCCGCTTCTCCTCCCTGCCTCTGGCCGCTCGAAAGCGGTGTTTCCATGCCGCTCCTTGGGCTCTGTTTAAATCAGCTATTTTCTGAAAGAGTCCCTGACCTTCCCCACAATAGAAACCATTGATGTGGTCACGTCAGTGCCTCTTCAGGAGCTGCGTGACTGGTGAGCCCCTGGTTGTCACTTGAAAACTACTGGAACTTTAGGAGCAAGAAGGCTTTTAGATATCCTCTACTCGTTTGATGGGTGAGGATACTACTCCCACTGAGGGACAGTGACTTGCTCAAGGGCACAGATTGAAGTAGGGACAGGGCTGGGACAGGAGCTCAGCTTTCCTGATTTCCATCCCCTAATGTCCCACCGTGCCACACTTACCCCTTCCTGAGGGCCCTTTTCAGCCCAGAAGGCTGAGGATGGAGATGAGCCAGGCCTGGGACATCAGTGTCCCTAGGAATGGGCAGAGGAGGTGAAGAGAGGGAAAGAAACTCAGTGCAGAGGAAGGAATGAGGAGCTGAGGGGGAGTTATGCATAGTGTGGGGGACATAGATGCCCAGGGTAAATGCCTGAGGTGCCTCTTGGCAGTGCCCATCTATGAGACTCTTTCCTATCAGATGCCACAGGGTGATTCATTGAGAAGTAGATGCTTAAAGGGGCAGGGGAAAAATCATGGCATGTTCTCTATTGCTCAGAACCTTTTCCTGACCTCATGTAAGATGTCACGTAAAACTACCATACAAGCCATCGTGAGCACCATTTTTTTTTTTTTTTTGCTTCTTTATTATATAGTGTTCAGTGTTTTTCGAAGAGTTCATATGTGAAATGCTGTCTCCTTCACAAGATTACAGGGTCCTAGAGGATAGAAATCGTAACCTAGATAGACGTTTCTCCCTTCCCCTTTCAATCATGGCACCTGGCATAGACCAAAATCACATATAATGAACATCTAAGTTTTTGTTGAATTGAACGTAGTTTGATTCAGATGGCCTCTTAAATTTTTATCAGTTGATAGTGAAATTTGGCAAATTATGATTTTGGGGAAGAGTATTCTCACCAACTTGGATTCTATAAGATTTCTCATATGTTCTTAATTTTTATAAAACCTGGTATGCTGTGCAGTATTATCCTAATTTTACAGTAGGGAAATGAAAGTCAAGGGACCTGCTCAAATTAATTTTAAGTAATAAGTGATGGAGATTTGATTTGCGTCTGGGTCTTCTGCCTTCAAATATTGTAATGTTACTTCTGCTCTTCCCCCTTACTTATGGAAAGGGTTTTACACAGATAGTGGTTCAAGGCACCTCCAATCTTTTAGGGTTATAACCTATCCCCTTAAAATTTGGGAAAATAATTATGAGGACTCAGGGTCAAACAATGATATATTAATGTTTTTTGGATAACGTTTTAGCTGATATTTTTCAGTAAGTGAAAGGAAATATAGTACATCTCTATTATTTGGATTTGCTTAGTTATGAAGTAAACTTTGGATACATCCAGATTATAGGGAAGGCCTTTTTCCCTAAATGAATGTCTAATTTGGCTAAAAACAAAATTAAACCTTTTTTTGTTTATTTTGATTACAAAGGAAATATACAGGATTTTGAATGCTGCTGCTAAAGCCTAGATTTTGGTTGATGGTAATGTTTTGTAGTTTGTTCAGTATTTGCCATATTCATTAAATGGTATCCATTATACTTCTCCAGTTTTTATAGGATTTGGATGCATTTGATTGGTAACATTCTGTATCTTTTCTGGAAAATTATGAATGTGGAACAGTCTTCTTTTTTCTAATGTATATAGTTAGGAAGAATACTGTTGCCTAATTTAAATTTCAGTATGAGGCAAAGCTTATTTGTAGTGAATATAATATCTTGATATATATATAGATCTCATGTTTTCTTTTTGTATTTAACTTTGCAGGTGTTCAAGGAGGAGAATGAGTTGAATAATAATGGTATAATGTCCAGAGAGAAAGTTGACTACATAAGACAGATTTGCTTATGGGCTTGTTGCTGTATTTATTATTATTATTTTTATTATTATTATTATTTTTTTTATTAAGGTATCATTGATATACACTATTATGAAGGTTTCACATAAAAATCATTGTGGTTTCTACATTCACCCATATTATCAAGTACCCCCATACCCCACTGAAGTCACTGTCCATCAGTGTAGTAAGATGCCACAGAGTCACTACTTGTCTTCTTTGTGCTACACTATCTTCCCCGTGACCCATACACACCATATGCACTAATAATAATACCCCTCAATCCCCTTCTCCCTTCCTCCCCATCCACCCTCCCCCTGCCTCCCCTTTGGTAACCTCTAGTCCCATCTTGGAGTCTGTGAGTCTGCTGCTGTTTTGTTTCTTCAGTTTTGCTTCATTGTTACACTCCACAAATGAGGAAAATCATTTGGTACTTGTCTTTCTCTGCTGGGCTTATTTCACGGAGCATAATACCCTCTAGCTCCACCCATGTTGTTGCAAATTGTAGGATTTGTTTTCTTCTTATGGCTGAATAGTATTCCATTTTGTATATGTACCACAACTTCTTTATCCATTCATCTACTGATGGACACTTAGGTTGCTTCCAATCTTGCTATTGTAAATAGTGCTGCAATAAACATAGGGATGTATATGTCTTTTTGAATCTGAGAAGTTGCTTTATTTGAGTAAATTCCTAGGAGTGGAATTCCTGGGTCAAATCGTATTTCTGTTTCTAGTTTTTTGAGGATCCTTCATATTGCTTTCCACAATGATTGAATTAATTTACATTCCCACCAGCAGTGTAGGACAGTTCCACTTTATCCACATTCTTGCCAGCATTTGTTGTTCCTAGTTTTTTGGATGTTGGCCATCCTAACTGGTGTGAGGTGATATCTCATTGTGGTTTTAATTTTCATTTCCCTGATAATAAGCGATGTAGAGCATCTTTTCATGTGCCTGTTGGCCATCTGAATTTCTTCTTTGGAGAATTGTCTGTTTATATCCTCCACCCATTTTTTAATCAGATTATTTGCTTTCTGGGTGTTGAGGTATGTCAGTTCTTTATATATTTTTGATGTTAACCCCTTGTCGGATATGTCATTTACAAATATATTCTCCCATACTGTAGGGTGCCTTTTTGTTCTACTGATGTGTCCTTTGTGATACAGAAGCTTTTTAGCTTGATGTAATCCCATTTGTTCATTTTTGCTTTTGTTTCCCTTGCCCAAGGAGATCCATTCAGGAAAAAGTTGCTCATATTTATATTCAAGAAATTTTTGCCTATGTTTTCTTCTGAGAGTTTTATGGTTTCATGACTTACATTCAGGTCTTTGATCCATTTTGAGTTTACTTTTGTATATGGGGATAAGCAATAAACCAGTTTCATTCTCTTAACATGTGGTTGTCCAGTTATGCCAACACCAGTTGTTGAAGAGGTTGTCATTTCCCCATCATATATCTATGGCTCTTTTATCATATATTAATTGACCATATATGCTTGGGTTTTGTATCTGGGCTCTCTATTCTGTTCCAATGATCTATGGGTCTGTTCTTGTGCCACTACCAAATTGTCTTGATTACTGTGGCTTTGTAGTAGAGCTTGAAGTCCAAGAGCATAATCCCCCAGCTTTATTCTTCCTTCTCAGGATTGCTTTGGCTATTCAGGGTCTTTTTTTTGTGGTTCCATATGAATTTTAGAACTATTTTCTCTAGTTTGTTGAAGAATGCCATTGGTATTTTGATAGGGATTGCATTGAATCTGTAGATTGCTTTAGGCAGGATGGCCATTTTGACAATATTGATTCTTCCTATCCATGAGAATGGGATGTATTTCCATTTATTGGCATCTTCTTTAATTTCTCTCATGAGTGTCTTGTAGTTTTCAGGGTATAGATCTTTTACTTCATTAAGTTTATTCCCAGGTATTTTATTCTTTTTGATGGAATTGTGCTCTTGATTTCTCTTTCTGCCAGTTTATCATTAGTATAGAGGAATGCAACAGATTTCTGTGTATTAATTTTATATCCTGCAACTTTGCTGAATTCAGTTATTAGTTCTAGTAGTTTTGGGGTGGATTCTTTAGGGTTTTCTATGTATAATATCATGTTATCTGCAAACAGTGGCAGTTTAACTTCTTCCTTACCAATCTGGATTCCTTTTATTTCTTTTTGTTGTCCGATTGCCATGGCTGGGACTTCCAGAACTGTGTTGAGTAAAAGTGGGGAGAGTGGGCATCCTTGTCTTTTTCCTGATTTTAAAGGAACTGTTGCTGTATTTTATGTGTGTGTGTGGGTGTGTGCATGTGTGTGATTACCTCATGGTATATAAAGTTGTTTATACTATGAAAGTACATAATAACTTTTGAATTACCAATGAAAAAATTGAAATAAAAACTTGTGGGATAAATCTTTTATCTTACCTAGACTTGTAGGTAAAGGGAAAATACAGAAACCTGTATTGTTTGGTATTAGAAGGAAATCAAACATTATATATTTTTTTGACAAGAAAGTTTACCTTGGGAGTCTGAATATTCTTGCAAGCTTTCTAAACTTCAGCCCCCACTGATGTGCATACTTTAAATCAATTAATTCAATTGGTTGGTATAATTTGAATGAAGACTTAGGGAACATTTTGTTACTATAAGCAATGTACATACATACCAAATAAAGAAAGAAAAGGAGAAAAAAAGAAAAAGCACTTTGCACCTTTCTTGCATGTTTGAAACAGTCTGCCTTTAGAATTGCATAAGTGTTTGTCTAGTTCTCTAAATAGATTGGGAACACCCTGTAGAAAAAAGAAATTTTTTATGTATGTTTGTGACAGTGATTTTGTGAATTCAGGCTCAGTAAATTAAAACAACTTTTACAGTGTCCTTTGGCTGGAGTTGACAGGCTTATTCAGCGTCTCTTTAGAAGTCATCCTGTTTGAAATCCCTCTACTTCATAGACTTTCTGTGGAATGAAGAAACATTGTCCATCTGCCTACTTACAAAAAAAATGGATAGTTTGGGAGTGTAATAGCCTGTTTACATACTGACCCAAACTGTCACTGTATGAAAAGGTTTCGTATACTCTAAAATGTTACAGAGCTAGGAAAAATATATACATGGAATATGCAGAGTGCATATATGTGTGTATGTGTATATATATATATGTGTATATATGTATGAATAATCTGTTCCTTGTCACAATATTTAACCCAATGTGCTATTTACAGTAATGAATCAAAATGTCAGTTTTTAAAAATATGAAGTGTCAAAGTGTTCCCACATAGCAGGAAAGTTTGATATGACAGTTTGTTAATCATGTGACTATTACATCAAACATGTCTCACAGTGTTTTTTGCTCAGTGCTCTTTCCTCTGGGCTCTTCACACTTCTTCAGTAAATTCCTAGTTCAAGTTACTAACCCAAGAGCCCATGTAGGTTACGTGTCTCCCACACCTCACACAGATGCTGCTATGTTTTTCTGTACTTAAACCTGACTGGCTTTCACATCATTTTAGAGTATACAGATTTTTGTGCCTGACATATTTATGTGTCGTACCTAAAAAAGAAAACTTTCCTAGTGTAATTTTGTTAATTTCCCTGCAGAACCATCATGTGAAATGTTAATATATAGAATGGACGTTTTGTGTTTCTCCTAGTTGGGTTTCCCAAGGCATAACTTAGCCGTCCTTATGTGCTATTGGCCTACTCTTGAACCTTGGGCACATTTTAAATTTGGCTTGGCACGTTGATTATACTGACTTCTCCAGCCCACTAAAGGGAACAGAATCATAGAACATAAATATTTTATATTTTAGAAAAGCAACACAGCTTCTTTCAGGTCAGTCTATGGCTGTGCTACTTACTAGCTCTGTGTCCAGGGACCACACTTGGTCTTTGGGCCTCAGTTTCTTCTGTAGAATTGTTGAGGCTGAAATTAGATTAGATTGGTACATTCATGCTTCAACCAGCCCCAGGATTCTGGGTGGAGCTATAGCTTCAGATGATTGGGCGCAGGGCCAGGGGTGAGGACTCTGGGTCCTTCTACTTGAGCAGTTCCATTCTCCAATTTATTGTGATTTAGCTTAATATACTATTTCATTAAAGAAAGGGTTCCAGTGCTTAAACGACTGAGTTATTTACCTGTTGGCAACCACTCTCCTAGAGGTTCTAGAGTCAGCATTCCCTGACTCTGGCTCATTTCCTGGGAGTCCGCAGTGGGCAGCCACACCAACAGGTTTGGCTACTCCAGCCTTGGGCTCTGCCTGTGCGCCTGTGAGACCTCCGTGGACGTGCTCCCAGCAGCAAAGGATTCTCCATACTGAGACTTGAGGGAAGGGCCACTAACTGAGATCACATCTATGTCTGATTTTAATCCTTGCATCTTTTTAGTCATAATAAATGTAGTTTCCAGTTTGGCACAGTCTCGGGTCTACGAAGACCATTATTTAGAATGAGTACAGACAGAGGAAGATACAGACATTTGTCAGGTGCTTCATCTGTTTCAGGTCAAGAATATGAATGTTACTCCTGAAGTTAGAGAGTTTCAGCTAGTCAAGGGAGGATGGGCACCCTAACTTGAATTTTTAAATTATTCATTACTTTTTCCTCCTTTCCACCCTGTATACATGCAACCACCACCACTTTGACCCATTTTGCAGGGTGCATCCCTGCATGTATGTACTTGAATGCATGTGTGTATTCCCCCAGAATGCCAGGGCAGGAAAATAAAAAGTTGTGAATCAGCAAATCAAAGCAAAGACTGTAAGTATGACAAATGATCAGGGCTATGACTTAGTAATACTCTAGGGAAGACTTTAAGTATGAACATAATAAAATCAAATTAGAGAAAATATTTCCCATAGGTTAAAAAAATATTCTAAAGATGGGAGAGAAGAAGAATGTCTATTTTGCCAATGCAGAAGTACCATTTTAAGAGTTCCTCAGGAATTAAAGTGCAGGATTAGTTTGATTTATCTCTTGTGGTAGCTGAAATCCTAAAAGGAGAGAATGGTCAAGTCTACAGTTTTGTGTCTGGCACTTTCTTGTAGAGAAATACTCCTCTGGTAACAAATCTCAGAGAAATGGTGTGAGGCCAGAAGCAGCAGCTGAGTGCCAGGATGGAATGTTCTTCTCTTGAGTCGCTTACCAGCTGGGGGTGCATCTGGGTTTATAGGGGTGGGAGATTGATGATCCAAGATACATGTATAGGATAACTAGAAAAAAAACCTAGAAGTGATTTCTGGTTCATTCCCTGAAGAAATGGTGCGACGCAGCAAAAATTCTAAACAAATATTGAACTCTAGAGATGAAGTCTTGAATCAACCAGGGAGCATACTGTGTATAGGTTTGGTCACAGTAGAAAAACATAATGGATTGTTGGGAGGGAGGGGATGACGTGAGGACAAACCAACACATAAAGGAAAACTTTTCTGTTTAGTTGTTTTTCTTTGACGTTGTCCCCCTTCAGCCTCCTTTCCCTCCAAGTTGGAGTGTAAGGACCTTGAGTTCAGAGTCTTGTCTGTCTTTTTTGTTTCCCAGTTGCCTTAAGTTATGCCTAGCTTATCATGAGCTCAATATAGATATTTATATTTGTATGTAAATGGATGAGTGATGCTGTAAGGTAGCATTATTGAGGGAAGAAAGATGACATAAATCTGGAAAATTTGGACCTGGTCACTTCTAAACTCCCTGGGACTTTTACTAAATCCCTTCTGAGTTAGGCATTATTCTGAGCATTTTGCATCATTAATTAATTTAATCCTCACCACAGCCCTCTGAGGATATGCTATTCCCACCAGTTCACAGATGAAAAATTGAGAACCAGAGACTGCACCCAACTTGTTTGAGGTCACATGGTTCATAAAGGGTAAAGCCAGGACTTGAACTCAGGTAGTCTGGCTCCAGAAGCTATTCTCTTAGCTGCTAAGCCGCATTGTCTCTGTACAGTGAATGTAATACCTGCCTGTTCTACCGCCCAGCATGTGGTGAGGCTGAAACAAGATCATAGGTAGGAAAGTATTGGGGAAAGGGAGAACCAGCTGGGGAAGGTGAGACAGCACACATGTAAATATAATTTAAAACAAAGCAGAAAGTTACTGAGAAAATTCAGAAAAGAAAAAAGAACCATCACTTCCAACTGGAGTGGAGGGCAGGGAATTAAGGAAGGCTTTGTGGGCAAAGTAGTATCTGGGTAGGCTTTGAATGAGTGGGATTTTGATAAACGGAGATACTTTCTAAGCAGATAGGATGAGCTATGGACAGAGGTACCATTGTACGGGGTAGTGAAAACGAAGGTGTTAGTTCATTGACTGATGATTAATTTAGTGGATCCTTTCCAAAACACTGAACTGAGGAAGGGGAATGGAAGGGGGCAGTGGAGGGAGGGGAGCAAACAGTGAGTGGGGAGATGCGTGGAAAACCATAACAAAAAATCTTTACTATTTGCACAGTCTTTCTGGGAGTCAACTCTAGGTACAAAGATGACCCCTGCCTTAGGTCTATCCTACTTTGGCTGAACATTTCCTCATGCATGGTCCACTCTGAAAAGAATGGTTGCCTAAACCTGGAAAATGCTGATACTCTGGAGCCCTCTCAGGTGATGACGATGTACATTAACATGCTGGGTTGAGCTTGCGTGGGACCACAGTCAGCTTACTTCATTGGACTCACAACTTTGTTTTTTACCTTGAGCAGCCCTGGGATATCCTCTAGAGGACATACTTAAGAGTTCCTGCAGCCACCCTGCTGGACTGGTCTAGGACCACCTTCCAACAGATCATCTAAGAGTAAAACTAGATCCATTCTCACGGCAGCCAGAGGTCCCATTCTGAAAGAAGAAGTCAGAGCACCTTTGCCTGTAGAAATTGTTGTGTGTCATTTAGAAAGAAAGCTTTGTTCAAGGTTAACTTGAGAATGTGCAGCCTTTCTGAAAAAAGTGAGAGTGAGAAGCAGGAAGTGAAGGAGCCTTAGTTCTTGAAATGGAATGTGCCTAAGTGTGAGAGTCACCAACCACAGGACCTCCCCTAGCAGGCTGCCTGCAAACATTTTATGAGAAAACATCACTAACGTCAGTAGCTTATCAACTAGCTCCAGAAGGGTGCCCACTGCCTGCTGCATTCTCTCACCTGCATTGGCCTGAAAGGGACAGAAAGTCAGCAGACTGCTCTGAGTGTCCATCGGACACAGCATTAAGAGCAGTCACATTAAACTACCTCACTTAATCTGCTCAACGATCCACCTAGGCCAGCAGTATTCATCTCTTCTTTTACAGATAAGGATTCTGGATCCCAGGGTGGCTCATAGTGCTGAAGAAATCATGGTGTTTTACATCTTGGACCTTTGCCATGTTCCTTTCCCTCCTTGTTTGTTCCATGAGCTTGTGCTCCTCCAGGTTGTAAAAGAGGTTCTCCTCTGAAGAGTCTCTGAAACCCAAGTGACCTCTTGTCCTGAATTGCATGGTGATCTGGTTCCTTCTGTCTACATACTTTCTCTCACGATTCAGGACTGGAGTCTGAGTGACTGGAGAGCCCACAGGCCTGTGTCGCACCGTGCTGCCTGCAGTCGGCATGCTCTGCAGTGTGACTTCACGGTGACTTTTTAGTTCTAGTCCTTTGCGGGACACTGCCTCTCCAGCCCATTGTGCTAGACCAGCTTTGATGATGTATTTTGCAAAGCTTTCTGGATTCTGGGACTTCTTATTTTTAATGTCATTCCCCCCACCCCCTTCCTGGAACCCACCTGTTACCCTCTTGTTCTTTGCTCTAGTCCTATATTAACTTTCAACTAACACTTTTTAGACTTGCAATGTGCTGTAATCGACTGGGAAATTTCACCCTCAGAGAGATTATGGCCCAGGAGGGCTGAGAACATAGTTTGGGAGAATTTGTATTTCTGATAAGCAACTAGATGATTCTGAAACTGTCAGTTTGTGGGCTCACTTTGATTAGTGTGCCTTTAAAGTACAGTTCAAGATCCCTGTTTTCCAGGAAATTTAACTGTCTTAACCCAAAGTGGTTTCTTTCTTCCTTTCTGTCTCTTCCTCTCTCCCTCCCTTTTCTCTCTTTATCTCTTTACTTTTCTTTTATATTCTCATGGAACCAATCTGATGCTCTATCTAAATTAGATAACTTTTCATTCATGTAATTCTCAGGAGCCCCTAATGGACTTATTGACTTTCTGTATCTGGTTAAACATTTTAGAAATGAGATACTTTGTATAAATAAATACAAGTCTGGATGGGGAACCTCAGATCCTGAATTCACATATTGTCATAGCGTCTTACAAGTTGTGTGTTTTGGGGCAAATCAGCTCTTGTGGAGTTGAGTTTTCTCATCTCTAAAATAATTATCCATTTCCTCCTGCTGCAAAAACTCATGGAAAAGATCAAATGAGCCAGTGGGTATGTAAAGTACTATACAAATGCAATGTTGTTCACAGCAAATTATCATTGGTGTTTTATAGAGTTGATTCACTTACAATATCATTAATGATGAGGCATGAAGGAAATGATATTGGATCAATGAAATGTGGAGTAGAGAGGGTGGGGCTGAAGGGATGTGGAGATTTCAGGAAAGCTCTTAAGCCAGGAAATGATTCTCACACCAACAGTTATGAGCCTTTGCTCAGGTCAGAAAGGCAAGGTACATTTATATTGTACTTCTTCTTCACATAGACCATGATTACGATTGTGAAAATTGTGTTCATATTCTGAACTTCACGTGTAAACTTCAGAAAAGCAATGGAATATTAGTAGTGGTTGTCATTTGGGGTTTGTAGGGTGATTGCTAGTGGATAAATTTATAAATCCTTAAATCTTTGTTTTCTATAAGAAGAATACCTAAAAAAGGAAGTGCCGTTTCTAGGTTTTCTAAGAAGGCATATCCCTTCCTTCTGTGCCTACTAGGCAAAACCTAGCCCTAGCATTGAGGAATTAAAATATGGTTAAATGTACTTTCTTATTTTGCAGAGTTTACAATCTAATGGGAGACATAGGCACATAAAGAGCTAGCTGTTTTATAAAGCAGAGTGACCTGGGTGACAGAGGAGAGGTACCTGGTACCTGCTGTGGGAACCTGGAGGAGGATTTCAGCAGGGTATGGCCTGCGAAGGGACTTCCTGAAGGAGATGGTATTCAAGCACACCTTTAAAAATTGCAAGGATTTCAGCAAATAAACTTTAGGTTGGAATAAGCCAGATGAAAAGGCTGTGTGTTGGTATTCCAGACATTTCTTTTAGTGTGCCATCACCAAGGTTATGGGAAAAGTATCAGTGCACAGAAATATGAAAATACCTCCTTTGAAGACACTCTGCTGCTATTCTTGTCCACCTGACTACACTTGTTTTATTTCCTTTAGAACATTTGTTCCCTCCTTTAAAGATTACTCTTTTCTGCCCTTTCTCTGCTTGGGCTTTCTTTCCTGCTCGTTAGACTCTCTCTCTTGCAAAGTTGGCTCACCCTCATTACCATATGCTTTTGGACCACCTCTTTCTTTCTCTTGTCACCAAGTATCTTAAAACCCCCATCCATCCTTTACTCCTTGGCTCTTATTTTGATTTGCAGCATCAGTAGCCTTGTTTTTATTTCCCTGTATTGATTACATTGGTGTGTTTGCAGTAGGAAGACAGTGACTATCTCTTCTCCAGACTCTTAATCATTAAGCCCACAGTGCCAATTCTAGTCAGTCCTTACGTGCGTACAGTACCTATGGTGGCTGAGAGAAGGTAAAGTCACAGTGAAAGCAAACAAGTTGTTACAATCAGTTGGAACATCGGGTGTCAGGCTTGTCTGAGAATGCATTGTAGACTTTACATTCTGTGGCCCCCATGTTAGAAGCTTTTGATGTTCAGAGCCTTATATTTTGATGCTTTTAATAATGGAGTATAAGTTTACATCAACTGAATCCAGGCAATTTCACCATCCACTACATTATTAATTCCAGATGGGAAATTTCATTAGAGCTCAAATTCTGTTTGAGGCCCAACTGTTTCTTAAATTATTATTACAATTATTATCTACTTATTTTTTTACAACTGATGGGAAGGGCAATTTAACAGCTGTGTGATTAGCAGGGCATGAAATTAAAAGTGTTTTGCACAAAATCAAGAGGTTGTTTACTACAGAATTCCTCATCTGAGAATTACGTATCATTAAGATTGGCCACAAGGTGCTCTCTTTCACCATTGAAGTTCGGTTTTTCACATCCAATTCTTTGCTAAAAGGCCTCTAACCTTTTCTGGAAAGAAAATGCTGACTAAATCCTCCCAAAGCATTTCTAATGTTAACAGTCAAGGTAACAACCACATTTCTGTCATTCACAAAATACCAGTCCAACTAGAAGTTCGGTCCCACTGCCCTCAGCAAAGAAGTTCCAGTTTGAAGAGGTCAGGTAAGTTAGACAAGGCTTCAGTCTGAGCAGTGGCTTGATCTTCCTCTCTCCAACTTCAAGAGAGTCACTTTTCCATGAATGCAGGTGCAGGTGTCAAGAATGTGATGTTTATACTCACATTTTCCTTTGCTTGTATGGTGTCACTTCTTGGGCCATTTTGCAAAAACCCCTCCTCTGAATGGGTTACAGAAAGTGCCCCATCCCACTTCCTTTGTGTAGGATGTTGGCAGGCCTTTGCAGAAGCAATAGAGCTCTGTGGCCAGGCACATTAGCTGGAGTCTCTTTGTTGAAGTTTGAAGCCACTTCTTCTGTTTACCTGGGCGAGTTGCATGAGGTCTCTGCAGTTCACTGGCTCCATTCCCTTATCAATGGAGGAAACAACAATGCCTACTTCGAAGGTTCCTTGGAGTATTGTAACCGGAGTTAATACCTGGAAAATGTTTAAAGTTCTGCCTGACTCATAGCTGATGCTCAGTTAATGTTAGCTGCCTCCATTTTTTAAAGGCAAAGTATGTGTGTTCTTTGATCTGGGTTCTGAATGCTGGGTAGAAATTGACCTGATAGAAAAGGGGAAAAGATTTTCCAGGTTAAGTGAAGGGTGTGAGCTGCCCTTGATTTTTTTTTTTTTTTTTACACCCCCTCATGCTGCCCTCTGGCCGCCCACCAGGCCCTGCGGAGCTTTATTGCAGGTGGGACCTCAGTTGGAAATTCAGTGAGTGTGTGAGTGAGGCTTTTGTGGTCTCTGGGTTATGTATAAAATACATACAGAGAAGCCAGTCCCATGGCACATTCTAGCAAATGTCTTTTAAAGAGGCTTTGCTTTTATGTGGAGGTGTGAGAGGGGAAGGATAGGAAAGACAGAGCAGGAAATGTGGATGGTTATTGAGGGGTTATAGTGAGGGCTATTCAGTGCTCCTGATCATTCTCAGATCACTTTTAGGAGTGATATGCATGCTTTTGCTTCTTCTTTCTCTTTTAGTGTCAAAGTGTCACTTTTTTTTCCTTATCTCTTCTTTTTTTTCTAGGACCCAGTATTAAAATCACTCTCGTCTTGTGCCCTTAAAAATAAATGTGGGTGGGATTAGGCAAGACAGTATTTCCTGGAATACATTACATGCTGGGCAATGGTTCTGGGCATTTCAGTACTTCTCCTGCAGAGGACCACCACAAGAGTTGGGGTGCCACCAGCAGCCCTGTGGTGGCTGGTGACTGGGTTCCAGCACCACGGCTGCCCTGCCTCGCTCTCTGCCATGTCAAGGTGGTTTTAAATTTACGGTCACTTTTTTAAGTGACCTGGTGAGGCCCCGTAATGTGCATGTTTCTGCCCAAACATTACATGGCATGGTCGCAAAATAACAAGACGCGTTTTAGCCAACACCCTGGAACATGTACTTGCCAGGAGTAGAGTTATCCAAGCAGTGCTCTTTGCGGGGGTGGCATTCTGGCACAGGGAGCATTTGTTCCTGTGAGTTGCTGCCATTGCTCAAAACATCCTTGGAATTGCCTTCACAGATAATGATAAGCCATCCTCCCCACCCCTGAAAAAAAAAAAGGAGAAAAAAAGGTCACAGAATTGTAAGATGTGAAATCCACTTACTTTTTTCTGCATGTGTGAAAATGATGGCCCCAAGACAAACATTGATGTGTACAGGGGAGTCTGCCCCTTAGATGGGGGAAGCATCAATGCTCACCTTGCTAGCTCCCTGCCTGTTATTTTCTCATTGTCTCCCTACCTTAAGTAAAATTGATTCTGAGTTAAGCCTATAATTAGAAAGAAAGAGAGAAAGAGGAGATTAAAGTTCCCCTTAGCATTGCCTAATACCACAGAATGTATCTGTAGCATAGGGAAAACTCATCACTCTAGGAATGAGGCTCCTTCTATATTACAAGAGAGTCTCAAATATAAATCACTTTGTCAAAATTTTTAGTTGGTTATTTGCATTTATTGCAAAAACTGCTATAGATAAAGATGGAGTTAAAAATACAAGTTCCTAATTGGATTGTAGACCTTACCTTTCAAGGATAGGAACGTTGTCAGGGATAAAGCTATGTCCTTGTCATAATCCAAAGTGATTTTCAGGCATTTCCTAAAATGTGCTCCCTGGAATACTAGCTCCACAAATGGTCAATCACTTCAGGAATCATTTGCTTTTATAGTTACCCATTTTGGAGATCCTGCATGCATCTTTATTAAGATTACTGCTGGATGTCCTATAGATAAAACATTCCTTTGTGTTATGTTAAATTCAGGGTTTGTCAAACTTATTTTATAAGGGAACCATTTTGTGGACAATTTCCCAGACCTGTGTTCTGTGGAACATTCTTTGGATAGCATGGCTTTATTGTTAAAACTCTTAGAGTTCACATCTGTCATCTTGTTATAATCTTGTGTGAAATATAAAGTCATTTGGGCTAAACTGTAGATCTCTATCTGCCCTTCTTTCTTTATAGGAGAAATTACAGGTTTATTTCAGGATCAAACACTTTTCAAATGAAATGTTAAGAGAGAAAAAAAAAAACTTTTAGAGCCTAATAATTGCAGAAAGAAGATGGTGTTATACCAGTAAAACCCAATTTTGTAAATTAGGGTTTTGACTCAGAGAGTTGTTCCTGAAAATAGCTTGTTTTTAAGCAAAACTTTGTTGGCTTTAGGTTGTAGACTTTTTCACCATCAAAGGCATGACTATGGGTGACTTTAAACTGTGACATGTTTCTTGCATTCAAATAGGGCTTGTGGAAGAAACAGCATTTAACTTGTCTGAAGCAGTTGGCTTGACCGTCGTGACATTTTCTTCTGTTTATTTGGGATATTCACTCTTTCTTTCTTAAGCTGGAAGGGTCCTTGTTCGTCTTGTCCAAGTCTGCTCTTGATGGATGAGGAAACAGAGGCTCAGAGGCTTTAGTAACCTTTCCAAGTCTCTCTCTTAGTTCGTGACAAAACCAGAACTAAAATCAAGATCTCTCACTTACCTGTTCAGTCTTTTAAATATTTTTTTTCTATTTTTTTATTGTATTCTCTTTTACAAAGAAAGAATTTAATTGCTTCTCTTGATGTATGGTAGGTAGATAGATACATATGCATGTAGATGTATACATACACAGTTGATCAATAAAAGTCTGTAATTAGAAACTATTTTACCCTCAAGATATAAAAAGACCCTCTGTAGTCCCTTGGCTGTCTCCTTTCTTAGAAGGACTTCAGCCACCTTAGGCCTGTCCTTTGATACTGTTCACTTGAGAAATTGATTCACTTCAAAGGAAGAGGTATGTGTGAAAGAGAGGGTCATGCCCGCATTTTATTTCTCTGTCTTATTTCAGGCTGAGAGATCCACTACTGCGTGGCAGTGTTGAGTGTTTTCTACATAAGGTGAAGAACTGGCTCATCACCAGGTGCTTAAGGGATACGGCTTAGTTATAAATCACTGTATGGTTATTTCTCCTCTTCCCTTCCCCTTTCTCCCAGTTTCAGCCTCTCTTCTTTCTACACTGCTCATGTCTTCAGCAGGAGGGCTATTTTGTTCCATAGACAAAAAAGAAAGCTCAGTTCCAAGGACGATATTCCTTCTGCTAGGCTTAACCCAGCTGTAGGCAAAGCAAAATAAAATTCTCACGCCTTTGAGTTTCTTCCATTAGGTAGAAGGATTTGACAGCTGAGAGACTGCGGGAAATTCCTCATTAAAGAGTTACTACAGAATCTGTAGTCTGGTGCTTGCTCTCTCCGTGGTGTAGTATCATATGAAGGGAAGCACATTAAACTCAGTAATGGGAAATATGGGCTCTGGGCTACACTTCTCTGTCAAACGGCTATGGGATCCTGGGAAAACCAAGAAACCTCTGAGCCTTGACCCAGTCTCTTCATTTGGGCTTGGGAGTCATGATTCCTGGAGGTATTCTGCGGGTTAAGTGAGATAATGGATATGAAACGGCTTTATAAATTATGAAGTACCCTGTACATATGTGTAAGGCATTATTATTATCAATAATAATAATAAAAATAAACACATCATACGATTGCCTTTGAGCAAGCCGGATACCATTTTAAGCATTGTATGTCTATTAGCTCACCATTCTGGCAGCAGCTCTGTGTGTGAGTGGACAGCACAGGGCTTCGGAGATCACCGGGCCTGTCTGCCCACCTGGATCAGCTGGTGATTTACTTGGTGGTCGTGGGCGCATCTCCTCCCTTCCCTGGGCCTGAGTTGTACTCTTTGTAAAAGAAGCACTCGGACTCTGGTTGAAGGTAAGGGCCCTTCTGTTCTGGCACTGTGATTCCCTGAGGCAGTTTTTTGCTCTTCAGAGTCTCAATTACTGATTATTCGTTAGAGGTCATATTTAACTGAGGGCTATCATAATCTTTGTTTTACAGATGAGGGCACACTTAAGCATAGAAAGCTCCTGTAACTTTCCCAAGCCTTACAGCCAGTGAGTGGTAGAGCCAGGATTTTAAACCTGCTCTGGTGCCCCAGAATGACATCAACTAGGTAGATTTGGGGGACTCTTGGGTGATCCTGGCTGGGTCATGTTGGCAGACTTCCCCTTGAAACAGCCTCACGGCCATCACTGGGCTCTTCAGGCTGTGGTGGGTGCTTGTCATTTGAGTTCACAACTAGTTTGCAGCATCTGAATGCCTGAGCTTCAGTACTGGAATGTGTCTTTCTAGTATCTGAAGCAGGGCTTGGCACACAGTAATTTTAGTGTGCACAGTTTGTTTTCTGCCTAACTTTTAGATTCTTTGAACACCTCAGAGAGGCCTACCTTTGGCGTCTACCAGAACTGTGTTTGGCAGAATGACCTTTTCACATCAGAAGCCACTTGAGGCAGCTGCTATGGTGCGACTCTGTACATGTCCCTGTAGGGTAGAAGGCTTCAAGCTTTGGCCTATTTGTTTTCTGCATGACCTGTACTCTCTGACTTTCTCACAGCCACTTAACTCTACCAATCTTCTGGCTACCTCGGCTTGGTTTTCTCATGCTTTGCTTGGATACAACGTAAGATTTGTAGTCCATTTGCATCTGGGCAAGAGTCACACCTATTGGAGCTGGGAGAAAATGGACTCTTAGAGCCCAGGGAAATTGGCATCAATCTTAGATCACGGACATCTTCCATTCTGACTCTGCCGTCTGTCTGTGAGTGGGGCTTATTGGGGCCAGTTTTCCTGGAGGGTTACCTTTCATTCCTAATCCACTCTGTGCTTATTTTATCATTAGCACACCAGGAGTTACCTCTCCATTCCCCACCAGTGACCCACTATGCAGTTCACTTAGTCATTCACGTATACACGGATTTTGTGGTATTACCTATGTCATGGACATTGGACCAGGCACAATAGGTGATGCCAAAATGAATTAGACATAACCTGTTTGTAAGGATCTTGAGAAGGGAGATTCATTAATTCAATCAGCAACTAGATCTTGTGTGCCCACCATGACCAAGTAATAGGCCCTTGACCAGAATTGTGGATACGAGGCAGATACAAGCTCTCTCGTCACAGGGCCTCTGGTCTGGGAGTGACAACCACCATGTTCATAAAGTCAAAGATAATTACGTAACTGTGGTTGCAGTAGGTGCCACAAAGCAAATGTACAGGTATGTGGGAATAGTAAACTTCTCTTTTTTCTGGTCTAGTTTGTGAGCAAGGTATGTTTCTCCGAAGAGGTGGAGTTAGCCAGATGAAGGTGGGCAAGGGAGAGTAGGCTTGGACACACACCTCTCAAATAAGGTAGAAAATGGTCAGTGCTCAGCTCAGGTGTTATGGAAGCTGAGAGGAGGAAGAACATTTTAAAAACTGAGTTGATATTAAAATTCCTTTCAGCGTATTTTCTTGCTGTCCCCTGTAGAGATGATGGGCTTTTGTAGTATCACGGCCTGTCTTAGTAATTGTATTGACATAAGAAAAAAAACTTCTCTGTTTTTCCTTAATACCTAAATATGTTAAAATAATTCATTACATTTCATACGCACACCCAAGGTACTTGTATCCAGTTAGTAAGGAAGACACTCTTCATGTCATTGTTAGGTAACATAAAAATAAATAACTGGTAAAGAAAAACCCAAATGCGAATGCCTTGAGCTTTCTGCTGGAATCTGGGAGTGTCTTGTAAGAAATGGTTTCAGCCATATGATTTTTTTTTCTTTTGCGTTTATTTATTTATTTATTTATTCTGCCTCAGTGGGGTAAGTATTTTACTGGGCTGTTGGAGGTGAGAAGGGGAGGGGTATAGGCAGAGTTGCTGCTTATGGCCATTCAGATTATGTCCTGCTTGAGGGCAGGAGGGCAATGTGGAATTCAAACCCTGCCCATCACACAATTCTCTGAGCCAAGACTGGGCATGTTTTTCTAACGTGCACAAAGGAATGCTGTGGTTAGCAGAGGGCTGGATGTGGAAATACCTGACACGGATTTGTTTTTCTTTGAAAGCACTCATAGTTTAGTGCTGCAGACCTAACACGTAGGGGGAGGCAGATGTGGGATAACTAAACACAATTATATTGCCAGTCAGAATGAATTGAAGTATTTTAATCAGGGGTACAAATAGCATTCTGAGGGGGTCTCAGTGGAGTGATTTTAACTCTGTCAGAGTTGGCAGAATAAATTTACACAGCACTGGAAGAGCCTAGTTGGTATGGTAAGCTCTTTTTTTTTCTCTCTTCTTTTTCTTTCTTTATAGCTTTATTGAGATCTAATTCATATATCATGCAATTAACTTTTAGGGTGTACAATTCAATGGTTTTTATTATATTCACAGATTTGTGCAAATGCCACCATGGTCAGTTCGGGAGCACTTCATACCCATTGGCAGTCACTCCTTATTCCCCTCAAACCTCTCTCCTGGGTCCCAGCAGCCGCTAGTCTACTTTCTGCTCTGTAGAGTTGCCTATTCTGGACATTTCATATAAATAGATTCATATAATGTGTGCTCTTTTGTGACTGGTTTCTTTCACTTAGCATAATATTTTCCAATTTCATCCATGCTATGGCATGATGAGTATGTTTTTTTATTGCTGGAGAATGGAAAGAAGTTCACCCAAAATGATACATTAGGGTGAGCTAAGAAAAACACCTTCCTTAGAAATAATGGGCTGTGTGTGAGAGGTTGAAAGTCAAATACGTGTTAGGTCTGCAGAGTAGGACCTCTGCAGAGGAGGATGCTCTGGGAAATGCAGTTGGGAATGTAATTTGGGAACAGATTATGAAGATCAGAAATAACTTGAACATTTTTGGGATGCAGATATTTCGGAAAGGAGAGTGCTATGACTTGATGGATATAATATGAAGAATACTTGATAATTAAAACGCTAAGTTCACTCAAGTTGGTTATGGTCAGCCAGGTGTGAAATCAGGAGCATGTAATTGCCAAATACTTTTTTCCTCATGTTTTACTGCTTCTTAACTTTTTATGTTTGTTAGCTGGAGTAAGGAGAAAAAAGCACAGATGACTTTTCCTGTTAGTTATTTTCTAAGCCATTAGAAGCATATGAAAAAATTAACTCAGACAGGTTATAATTAAAAATGTTGCTTGGGCATTTGGGATGAGACAGCATCTTCTGGCTGGAGTCCACTGTGTGTGTGTTCTCTCGTGATGAGGAAACATGTCCTCTTCTGGCCCCTTTGGTTGTCTTTGCAGGATCCTGTTCTGTTCTGTATGGATACAGAGTCAGTATTAGTCAGTGTGGGCTGCCGTAACAAAATACCATAGTCTCTGTGGCTTAAACAATAGAAATTCATTGATTTCTCATGGTTCTGGAGGCTAAAAGCCTGAGATGTGTGTCTCTGGATGGTCAGATCCTGGTGTGGTTTCTCTTCCTGGCTTATAGATGGCCACTGTCTCCTGTCACCTCAATGGCAGGTGGGGAGAGAGAAAGCTCTGTTGGTCTTTTCTTATAAGGGCATGAATTTTTATAATCAAGGCCCCACCCTCATCAAAACCTCATGACCTTCCCAAAGCCCCATCTCCAAACACCATTACATTAGGCCTCAGGGCTTCAAAATAGGAATTTGGTGGGGCGAGGGGTGCAATTCAGTCCACTGCAGTCTTTCTCTGGTTTGATTTCCTTTGGACTTGTGGCCCTGGATGTGTTCCTTATATTCGCTTGATGGATTCTCAAGTGGTTTGTGTCCCTCCAAAGAGGAAACATCATTTACATACTAACAGTATTGTTGTTATTATTGTAGCAGATTTTTTTTAGAGTTTTTCCCAGAATTTGGTAGGATTTTAACTTCAACTTGAGGAGTTTATTCTGTGACTTTATTCGTCCACTCTCTTGTGTCTTACCCTCTGCATGTGTGCCATCCTCCCACCATCTAAGCTGGGAATCTCCTGGTATTCTTACTGTGCTCCAGCAATAATGCCATTAGTCTGCTGACACTTAAAACTCTTAGCGACATAGAGTCCAACCCGCTCATGGAAAACTAAGGCCCAGAGAGGTTTCATCCATATATGGTGAAGTCAAGTATGGGTGCTGGGTTTTGAATGATGCCCATTCTGTGCTTTCTACTGAAGCTAACTGGTATATAGCTCCTTGCCTTAAAATTTTTTTTTTTAAGTTTGTAGGATGAATTACTAAATTTTGTCGCATATCAAAATTTTATGAGGATTCTATTTTTTTTTTTTTGTAGATAATTATTTTTTTATTGAAGGGTAGTTGACACACGGTATTACATTATATTAGTTTCAGGTGTACAACATAGTGATTCAACATTTATATACATGACAATTCTAGGTACCAGCTATCACCATACCAAGCTGTTAAAATATCTTGACTATGTTCATTACATCCCGGTTACTTATTATTTTACCATTGAAAGTGTAAACTTTTTTTTTTTTTTTGTGGGCATCTCTCATATTTATTGACCAAATGGTTGTTAACAACAATAAAATTCTGTATAGGGGAGTCAATGCTCAATGCACAATCATTAATCCACCCCAAGCCTAATTTTCGTCAGTCTCCAATCTTCTGAGGCATAACAAACAAGTTCTTACATGGAGAACAAATTCTTACATAGTGAATAAGTTCTTACATGGTGAACAGTACAAGGGCAGCCATCACAGAAACCTTCGGTTTTGCTCATGCATCATGAACTCTAAACAGTCAGTTCAAATATGAATACTCATTTGATTTTTATATTTGATTTATATGTGGATACCACATTTCTCTCTTTATTATTATTATTTTTAATAAAATGCTGAAGTGGTAGGTAGATACAAGATAAAGGTAGAAAGCATAGTTTAGTGTTGTAAGAGAGCAAATGTAGATGATCAAGTGTGTGCCTGTAGACTATGTGTTAATCCAAGCTAGACAAGGGCAATAAAACATCCACGTATGCAGAAGATTTCTCTCAGAACGGGGGGGTGAGGTTCTAAGCCTCACCTCTGTTGATCCCCAATTTCTCACCAGATGGCCCCCTGTGACTGTGCCTGTCTTAGGTTGTTCCTCCCTTGAGGAATCTTACCCGTCTCTGGCTAACCAGTCATCTTCCGGGGCCATACAGGGAAATGTAAACTTGGTAAGTGAGAGAGAAGCCTTATTGTTTGAAATGGTTAGCTTAGCTTTTTATTTCTTTGCATATTTATGCCCTGTAGCTTCTATGCCCAGCATTTGTCTTGAGGTATCTTTACCACTTGGAAGAATTATGATACTCGGTAAATTTGACATGAGGCACGAATTCTATTTAAGGGTTGTAATTAGGAAGGAAGAAGAAAAGCTATAGAAGTAGCAGGCAGAAGAAAACATGGGAAGATTGATTATTTCTTGGACATATCTTCTTGTAGAGTAACCTCAGCATGTATAGGTTTTAAGCTACTACTTAAATTGCGCACACACATTAACATAATAGGAGTATAGTTACATAACCAAAGCATACCTGTAATTACCAGCCATCTCCAGTGAAACCAAGAAAACCAGTTAGGCACCTTAGGCATTTGTGAAAACTTATCTATGATATGGTGGATATTGTCCAACTGAACTTGAACAGTCTGAGAGAAATCAGACAAATTAAAACAACCCATTCCTGGGGAATGTTCACATCCCTTATGTTCTTTTAACAGTAAATAGTCTGTAGTTGTAAGATTTTGGAGCGCTACAATTTGCACTTCTCCTAATTCTTGATTGAGTTCCAACAGTATAGATCCAGTCAAATTTGTTGTTTTACTGTATGCACAGGCCAGCTTAGATATCTCCTTCCTCATTCCCATGGCAAGTCCAGGAGCTGGTGGGATGAGTGCATCTACAGCTGTAGCAGTGCGTGGATCTTTGTTGGGGTTTTTTGATGATCATCTTCTGGCATGAGTCTTCCAGAGAGTGCTGATGTTGGAAGTTCTTTTTCATATCATATCTTAGTTCATTTTCGGGGTAGCCCAATTAGGCTTTGATCCTCTGTATAAACACAAACAGACCCTTTGCCTACACTTTTATATGCCCTTTATACTCTTGTGTAGAACTCATTGGACGTTACCACACAGGAACTGCCCTTTTTTTTTTGGTATCACTAATCTATACTTACATGATGAATATTATGTTTACTAGGCTCTCCCCTATACCAGGTCCCCCCTATAAACCCCTTTACAGTCACTGTCCATCAGCATAGCAAAATGTTGTAGAATCACTACTTGCCTTCTCTGTGTTGTACAGCCCTCCCATTTCTCCTACCCCCTCCATGCATGCTGATCTTAATACCCCCCTACTTCTCCCCCCCCTTATCCCTCCCTACCCACCCATCCTCCCCAGTCCCTTTCCCTTTGGTACCTGTTAGTCCATTCTTGAGTTCTGTGATTCTGCTGCTGTTTTGTTCCTTCAGTTTTTCCTTTGTTCTTATATTCCACAGATAAGTGAAATCATTTGGTATTTCTCTTTCTCCGCTTGGCTTGTTTCACTGAGCATAATACCCTCCAGCTCCATCCATGTTGCTGCAAATGGTTGGATTTGCCCTTTTCTTATGGCTGAGTAGTATTCCATTGTGTATATGTACCACATCTTCTTTATCCATTCATCTATCGATGGACATTTAGGTTGCTTCCAATTCTTGGCTATTGTAAATAGTGCTGCGATAAACGTAGGGGTGCACTGATCTTTCTCATACTTGATTGCTGCATTCTTAGGGTAAATTCCTAGGAGTGCAATTCCTGGGTCAAATGGTAGGTCTGTTTTGAGCATTTTGATGTACCTCCATACTGCTTTCCACAATGGTTGAACTAACTTACATTCCCACCAGCAGTGTAGGAGGGTTCCCCTTTCTGCACAGCCTCGCCAACATTTGTTGTTGTTTGTCTTTTGGATGGCAGCCATCCTTACTGGTGTGAGGTGATACCTCATTGTAGTTTTAATTTGCATTTCTCTGATAATTAGCGATGTGGAGCATCTTTTCATGTGTCTGTTGGCCATCTGTATTTCTTTTTTGGAGAACTGTCTGTTCAGTTTCTCTGCCCATTTTTTAATTGGGTTATTTGTTTTTTGTTTGTTGAGGTGTGTGAGCTCTTTATATATTCTGGACGTCAAGCCTTTATCGGATGTGTCATTTTCAAATATATTCTCCCTTACTGTAGGGTTCCTTTTTGTCCTATTGATGGTGTCTTTTGCTGTACAGAAGCTTTTCAGCTTAATATAGTCCCACTTATTCATTTTTGCTGTTGTTTTCCTTGTCCGGGGAGATATGTTCAAGAAGAGGTCACTCATGTTTATGTGTAAGAGGTTTTTGCCTATGTTTTCTTCCAAGAGTTTAATGGTTTCATGACTTACATTCAGGTCTTTGATCCATTTTGAGTTTACTTTTGTATATGGGGTTAGACAATGGTCCAGTTTCATTCTCCTACATGTAGCTGTCCAGTTTTGCCAGCACCATCTGTTGAAGAGACTGTCATTTTGCCACTGTATGTCCATGGCTCCTTTATCAAATATTAATTGACCATATATGTCTGGGTTAATGTCTGGATTCTCTAGTCTGTTCCATTGGTCTGTGGCTCTGCTCCTGTGCCAGTACAAAATTGTCTTGATTACTATGGCTTTATAGTAGAGCTTGAAGTTGGGGAGTGAGATTCCCCCTACTTTATTCTTCTTTCTCAGGATTGCTTTGGCTATTCGGGGTCTTTGGTGTTTCTATATGAATTTTTGAATTATTTGTTCCAGTTCATTGAAGAATGTTGCTGATAGTTTCATAGGGATTGCATCAAATCTGTATATTGCTTTGTGCAGGATTGCCATTTTGACGATATTAATTCTTCCTAGCCACGAGCATGGGATGAGTTTCCATCTGTTAGTGTCCCGTTTAATTTCTCTTAAGAGTGACTTGTAGTTTTCAGAGTATAAGTCTTTCACTTCCTTGGTTAGGTTTATTCCTGGGTACTTTTTTTTTTTTTGATGCAATTGTGAATGGAGTTGTTTTCCTGATTTCTCTTTCTGTTGGTTCATTGTTAGTGTATAGGAAAGCCACAGATTTCTGTGTGTTGATTTTGTATCCTGCAACTTTGCTGTATTCCGATATCAGTTCTAGTAGTTTTGGGGTGGAGTCTTTCGGGTTTTTTATGTACAGTATCATGTCATCTGCAAATAGTGACAGTTTAACTTCTTCTTTACCAATCTGGATTCCTTGTATGTTTTTGTTTTGTCTGATTGCCGTGGCTAGGACCTCCAGTACTATGTTAAATAACAGTGGAGAGAGTGGACATCCCTATCTAGTTCCCGATCTCAGAGGAAATGCTTTCAGCTTCTCGCTGTTCACTATAATGTTGGCTGTGGGTTTGTCATAGATGGCTTTTATTATGTTGAGGTACTTGCCCTCTATTCCCATTTTGCTGAGAGTTTTTATCATGAATGGATGTTGAACTTTGTCAAATGCTTTTTCAGCATCTATGGAGATGATCATGTGGTTTTTGTCTTTCTTTTTGTTGATGTGGTGGATGATGTTGATGGACTTTCGAATGTTGTACCATCCTTGCATCCCTGGGATGAATCCCACTTGGTCATGGTGTATGATCCTTTTGATGTATTTTTGAATTCGGTTTGCTAATATTTTGTTGAGTATTTTTGCATCTACGTTCATCAGGGATATTGGTCTGTAGTTTTCTTTTTTGGTGGGGTCTTTGCCTGGTTTTGTTATTAGGGTGATGTTAGCTTCATAGAATGAGTTTGGGAGTATCCCCTCCTCCTCTATTTTTTGGAAAACTCTAAGGAGAATGGGTATTATGTCTTCCCTGTATGTCTGATAAAATTCCGAGGTAAATCCATCTGGCCCGGGGGTTTTGTTCTTTGGTAGTTTTTTGATTACCTCTTCAATTTCGTTGCTGGTAATTGGTCTGTTTAGATTTTCTGTTTCTTTCTGGGTCAATCGTGGAAGGTTGTATTTTTCTAGGAAGTTGTCCATTTCTCCTAGGTTTCCCAGCTTGTTAGGATATAGGTTTTCATAGTAGTCTCTAATAATTCTTTGTATTTCCGTGGGGTCCGTCGTGATTTTTCCTTTCACGTTTCTGATACTGTTGATTTGTGTTGACTCTCTTTTCCTCTTAATAAGTTTGGCTAGAGGCTTATGTATTTTGTTTATTTTCTCAAAGAACCAGCTCTTGGTTTCATTGATTTTTGCTATTGTTTTATTCTTCTCAATTTTATTTATTTCTTTTCTGATCTTTATTATGTCCCTCCTTCTGCTGACCTCAGGCCTCATTTGTTCTTCCTTTTCCAATTTCGATATTTGTGACATTAGACCATTCATTTGGGATTGCTCTTCCTTTTTTAAATATGCTTGGATTGCTATATACTTTCCTGTTACGACTGCTTTTGCTGCGTCCCACAGAAGTTGGGGCTTAGTGTTGTTTTTATCATTTGTTTCCATATATTGCTGCATCTCCATTTTGATTTGGTCATTGATCCATTGATTATTTAGGAGCGTGTTGTTAAGCCTCCATGTGTTTGTGAGCCTCTTTGCTTTCTTTGTACAGTTTATTTCTAGTTTTATGCCTTTGTGGTCTGAAAAGTTGGTTGGTAGAATTTCAATCTTTTGGAATTTTCTGAGGCTCTTTTTGTGGCCTAGTATGTGGTCTATTCTGGAGAATGTTCCATGTGCACTTGAGAAGAATGTATATCATGTTGCTTTTGGATGTAGAGTTCTATAGATGTCTATTAGGTTCATCTGCTCTACTGTGTTGTTCAGTGCTTCCGTGTCCTTACTTATTTTCTGCCCAGTGGATCTATCCTTTGGGGTGAGTGGTGTGTTGAAGTCTCCTAGAATGAATGCATTGCATTCTATTTCCCCCTTTAGTTCTGTTAGTATTTGTTTCACATATGTTGGTGCTCCTGTGTTGGGTGCATATATATTTAGAATGGTTATATCCTCTTGTTGGACTGAGCCCTTTATCATTATGTAGTGTCCTTCTTTATCTCTTGTTACTTTCTTTGTTTTGAAGTCTATTTTGTCTGATATTAGTACTGCAACCCCTGCTTTCTTCTCACTGTTGTTTGCTTGAAATATGTTTTTCCATCCCTTGACTTTTAGTCTGTACATGTCTTTGGGTTTGAGGTGAGTTTCTTGTAAGCAGCATATAGATGGATCTTGCTTTTTTATCCATTTTATTACTCTGTGTCTTTTGATTGGTGCATTCAGCCCATTAACATTTAGGGTGACTATTGAAAGATATGTACTTATTGCCATTGCAGGCTTTAAATTTGTGGTTACCAAAGGTTCAAGGTTAGCCTCTTTAGTATCTTGCTGCCTAACTTAGCTCGCTTATTGAGCTGTTATATACACTGTCTGGAGATTCTTTTCTTTTCTCCCTTCTTGTTCCTCCTCCTCGATTCTTCATATGTTATGTGTTTTGTGCTGTGCTCTTTCTAGGAGTGCTCCCATCTAGAGCTGTCCCTGTAAGATGTTCTGTAGAGGTGGTTTGTGGGAAGCAAATTCCCTCAGCTTTTGTTTGTCTGGGAATTGTTTAATCCCGCCGTCATATTTGAATGATAGTCGTGCTGGATACAGTATCCTTGGTTCAAGGCCCTTCTGTTTCATTGTATTAAATATATCATGCCATTCTCTTCTGGCCTATAGGGTTTCTGTCGAGAAGTCTGATGTTAGCCTGATGGGTTTTCCTTTATAGGTGACCTTTCTCTCTCTAGGTGCCTTTAAAACTCTTTCTTTGTCCTTGATCTTTGCCATTTTAATTATTATGTGTCTTGGTGTTGTCCTCCTTGGATCCTTTCTTTTGGGGGTTCTTTGTATTTCTGTGGTCTGTTCGATTATTTCCTCCCCCAGTTTGGGGAAGTTTTCAGCAATTATTTCTTCTAAGATACTTTCCATCTCTTTTCCTCTCTCTTCTTCTTCTGGAACCCCTATAATACGGATATTGTTCCTTTTGGATTGGTCACACAGTTCTCTTAATATCGTTTCATTCCTGTAGATCCTTTTATCTCTATGTCAGCTTCTATGCGTTCCTGTTCTCTGGTTTCAATTCCATCAATGGCCTCTTGCATCCTATCCATTCTGCTTATAAACCCTTCCAGAGTTTGTTTCATTTTTGTAATCTCCTTCCTGGCATCTGTGATCTCCCTCCAGACTTCATCCCATATCTCTTGCGTATTTCTCTGCATCTCTGTCAGCATGTTTATGATTTTTATTTTGAATTCTTTTTCAGGAAGACTGGTTAGGTCTGTCTCCTCCTCTGGTGTTGTCTCTGTGATCTTTGTCTGCCTGTAGCTTTGCCTTTTCATGGTGATAGGAATAGTCTGCAGAACTGGGACGAGTGACGGCTGGAAGGACTTCCTTTCTTGTTGGTTTGTGGCCCTCCTCTCCTGGGAGAACAGCGACCTCTAGTGGCTTGTGCTGGGCAGCTGCGCGCAGACAGGGTTTCTGTTTCCTGCCCGGCTGCTATGGAGTTAATGTCCGCTGTTGCTGTGGTTGTGGCCTGGTTCGGGCCCCTGCTCCAAAGTGGTGGAGTCGTGTTGGAGGGGGAGCGACCTGGAGGCTATTTATCTCCGTAAGGGGCCTCCCTGCTCCCTGCATCCCAGGGGTTAGGGTGCCCAGAGATCCCTGGATTCCCTACCTGTGAATTAAGTTTCCCATCCTGCCCCTTTAAGACTTCCAAAAAGCACCCGCCAAAACAAAACAACGACCACAAAAAAACAAACAAACAAATTTAAATTTAAAAAAAAGTGGCCACTCGTTTTTCTTTATTCTCTGGCGCCAGCCTCAGGCATCTGCTCACCGGTCTTGCTGCCCTGTTTCCCTTGTATTGGGGGCTCTATCCCTTTAAGACTTCCAAGAAGCGCTCACCAGAACAAAAAAAAAAAAAAAATGATCGCACGTTTTTCTGGTGTCCTCCGGCGCCAGGCCAGCGGTGCCCGCTCACTGTTCTTGCTGCCCTGTTTCCCTAGTATTGGGGGCCCTATCCCTTTAAGACTTCCAAAAAGCGCTCACCAAAACAAAACAGCAAAAAAAAAAAAAAAAAAAATTGTCGTGCTCTTTTCTTATGTCTTCCGGCACCCGGCCTCCGGTGCCCGCTCACTGTTCTTGCTGCCCTGTGTCCCTAGCATCCAGGGCCCCCTGGGCACGTACTGTGTCTGCACTCTGGCCCGGATGGCGGGGGCTGGGTGTTCGGCAGTCCTGGGCTCCGTCTCCCTCCCGCTCTGTCTATTCTTCTCCCACCGGGAGCTGGGGGGAGGGGCGCTCGGCTCCCGCGGGGCCGGGGCTTGTATCTTACCCCCTTCGCGAGGCGCTGGGTTCTCTCAGGTGCGGATGTGGTCTGGATATTGTCCTGTGTCCTCTGGTCTTTATTCTAGGAAGGGTTGTCTTTGTTATATTTTCATAGATATATGTGGTTTTGGGAGGAGATTTCCGCTGCTCTACTCACGCCGCCATCTTCCGCCCCTCCGAGGATTCTATTTTTGACTCTAATTCCATTTTATTCTAACTTAAGTTGCATTCTTTTTTATCCTGCTGTGGTACATTTGTTCCTAGACATAATCAGGGATGACTCCAGAAACAGAAAATGTTTCATGATATGTAGGTGGAAAATTTAGTATGCTTGTATTTTCATGTTGAACGTAGATGGTATCTACACATATGATCCATTTTAATTGCTTTTTTTGGGTAAGTATTATTCCCAATATTCTTCTATTTTTTTCTTCACCTCCCTAACATATTTTGCCACAAATAAACATACATTTTACTTAATAAAATATATTTTCTTTACCAGGGACTGTGTAAGGTGCTTTTTGACTTGAACACTTAAGGTGTAGTTCTTGCCCTCAAGGAGCTTTACATCTACTAGGAGAGATAAATACTTTTAATAGGAAGGTTCTAATATTAGCTGGACTAGGACACACCCAACATTGAAGACACAGAAGTATGTATTAGAATTACATGAAAAGATTACACTTGAATGGAATTCTTGTGAAGTTGCCAGTGTACTCATCTTTCATTGTATATTTAACTCCAAAATTCCTTCTCTCTGTTAAGGTGGTTCTTTCTTATATGTGATAAAAATATATATGTTGTAATTATATTTTAAAATTATAATATATTCCTCTCTCTATATATTTTTATATATTACATAAAGTTGTACCTGGCTTCTGACTCATTTTAACTCTGTCTTTCAATATTATTTTATCATGATTTAAATATCAAAGCAGAATGAAAGATTCATACTTATTTTTAGAAGGTGAATAAAAATATGAATGATAATTAGTGTATATTTCAATGTTGAAAATCCATAGGAAATAGGGAGAAAGGTTGGTAGCTTATGAAGAAACAAGAAACTATCTCACCAGTTGCCAGAAGTGGTTGCTCAGACTTGTAGAATGTGTGTCTTCAATAGATAATGCTTGAATCATAACACACACACACATGCGCACACATACACACACAATCTCTTTGCCTTATTAACCATTAATTCTTGACTGTCTTTTATTTGATGGTTTCTTTTGGCTTGTTGCTTTCTAAATATTATCTCCACTGGAACCTAATTAGAACCGCACACAATACACAGAACATTAGAATACGTGTGGGTTCCAAATGTTATCTTTAGCATTAAAGAATATTATAAACTAATTATGGTTATTCATTGTGTATACAGGTATATAAATACCTCTTCTGACAATTTTGTTGTCAGTGAGAAAAGTCAAACAAATAGTTCTCATGAGCTTTTGAATTTCAAAGGATTTTTGTGTCCCAGCCTGATAATATTACAACTTGAAGTTAACTTTTTATTAAGTTAATGCATAACTTAGCACCAGAATTGTTTTATGACTATATGAGGGAAGAACTATTTCTACAAAAGTTGGCGCTTTTTTTTTTTTTTTTTATGGCCCTATATCCAGTTTTACTTTTATTAGAGATTTAATTTGGGTTAGTCTCTCTTATTTTTTTATTTTTTATTTTGGTATCATTAATATACAATTACATGAGGAATATTATGTTTACTAGACTCCCCCCTTCACCAAGTCCCCCCCACAAACCCCATTACAGTCACTGTCCATCAGCGTAGTAAGATGCTGTAGAATCAATACTTGTCTTCACTGTGTTGCACAGCCCTCCCCCTACATTATACATGCTAATCTTAATGCCCCATTTCTTTCCCCCAACCCCCCGCCCCTTAATCCCTCCCTTCCCACCCATGCTCCCCAGTCCCTTTCCCTTTGGTAACTTAGTGCATTCTTGGGTTCTGTGATTCTGCTGCTGTTTTGTTCCTTCAGTTTTTTCTTTGTTCTTATACTCCACATATGAGTGAAATCATTTGGTACTTGTCTTTCTCCGCTTGGCTTATTTCACGAGCATAAATACCCTATAGCTCCATCCAGGTTGTTGCAAATGGTAGGATTTGTTTTCTTACGGCTGAATAATATTCCATTGTGTTTATGTACCACATCTTCTTTATCCATTCATCTACTGATGGACACTTAGGTTGCTTCCATTTCTTGGCTATTGTAAATAGTGTTGCGATAAACATAGGGGTGCATCTGTCTTTTTCAAACTGGGCTGCTGTATTCTTAGGGTAAATTCCTAGGAGTAGAATTCCTGGGTCAAATGGTATTTCTATTTTGAGCTTTTTGAGGGACCTCCATACTGCTTTCCACAATGGTTGAACTAATTTACATTCCCACCAGCAGTGTAGGAGGGTTCCCCTTTCTCCACAACCTCACCAACATTTGTTGTTGTTTGTCTTTTGGATGGTGGTGATCCTTACTGGTGTGAGGTGGTATCTCATTGTGGTTTTAATTTACATTTGTCTGATGACTAGCGATGTGGAGCATCTTTTCATGTGTCTGTTGGCCATCTGAATTTCTTCTTTGGAGAACTGTCTGTTCAGCTCCTCTGCCCATTTTTTAATTGGGTTATTTGCTTTTTGTTTGTTGAGGTGCGTGAGCTCTTTATATATTTTGGATGTCAACCTTTCATTGGATCTGTCATTTATGAATATATTCCCTCATACTGTAGGATGCCTTTTTGTTCTACTGATGGTGTCCTTTGCTGTACAGAAGCTTTTCAGCTTGATATAGTTCCACTTGTTCAGTTCTGCTTTTGTTTCCCTTGCCCTGGGGCGATACGTTCATGAAGAAGTCGCTCATGTTTATGTCCAAGAGATTTTTGCCTATATTTTTTTCTAAGAGTTTTATGGTTTCATGACTCACATTCAGGTCTTTGATCCATTTCGAATTTACTTTTGTGTATGGGGTTGGACAGTGATCCAGTTTCATTCTCTTACATGTAGCTGTCCAGTTTTGCAAAAGTTGGTGTTTTTGTAGAAAAGATATATTTTCATGCCCTCTCAATGGCAGTGCATCAAAAAAAATTTGTAGGGTTTTTTAAGCCATTGCTGCTTTAGAGATGTTATTGAATATTATTTTATTTTACTTATTTGCAATATATGAAAATATTAAAACGATCACAGAGTTGGTTTGCCCTTAGAAAAAATGGCATCACAACGTGTTGTTTAGGAAAGAATACTAATTCTCAAGTCTGGGACTTGGTTCTAGTCTCAGTTCTGCCTGATCTGTTGATCTGTTGATCTGTTGGCCTTAGAGCTGTCAGTTCACTTGTTTGAGCCTCATTTTTCCACCTTTAATGACAAAAGAATTGCAGACTTTAGATCTGGAGGGCACCTAAAAACTTGTCCTTTTTTTTTTTAGTTTTATAAATAATGTTGCAACATTGTGTCAAACCCAGGACATTTAGTAGGAAATATGTCACCCATAATTTCACCACCTCTGTATAGATACAATCCATCATTTTTGTGTATTCCCTTCTAATCTTTAACTATTAGCATAAATTACCATAATGCTGTGTATCACTTAACATCATACATTAAGCATTTTCTATATTGCTCTTACTCTTGAATGATTACAATTTTAATATCTGTTAATATTTCATTGGATAATACCGTATCTTACTTAATTATTTCAATTCTGTTTATATATTGCTGTGATACCCATTTTTGTGCATGGATATAGTTTAGTCCAACAAAAATCTTAAACATGATGTCAGAGTTGAGATATAGGAGTTAAAGGTTAACAATTTATAGTTATTCAAATCCATTGATGACTTACGTTCTAAAAAGGGATGTTTCTGTAATTCTGCAGCAGGAATGTATGGGTGAGTCAGTGTTTCCCCAGCTGAGCCAACATTAGCTACATTGTTTTCCTGGTAATAGCATTTCTTTGGTTATTGTAAGGTTAATCATATCTTCTCATGTTTCATTGGCAGTTTTGTTTTGTATTTGGCATTTAAAAATGAATACTTTGTGATCTTTGGGAACCTATTCACAGCAAAATAAGAGTAAATATTTTAGTGAGAATTGTGCGTTGCTTGTATAAAGAGTTTCTAGAACTTTTTGAATCATAAGAAGGACCCCTTGAATAAATATAAAGACATACCTATTAAGTAATTATTTCCCTGTACATTTCATGTAATTTGAACACAGCTCTCAAGTTAATTGTTCTTCCATCTTAACCAAAAAATTTCTAAAATTGTTTTGATAAAGAACAGGTAAAACAGCTAAGAGAAATTTGAAAGACAAGTGTAAATGAGGAGCTGGGACTACCCTGGCCAGATGCTGAAGCACATTATAAAGTAACCCTAATTGAAGTGGTGAAGTGTTGGTGCTTGAATAGATACAGACCACTGAAGGCACATAACCTACCAGAAACAGCAACTACATGTGGAATTGAATATGCAGGAAAGGGACTACTTTGAGACATTCTGAAAAGGAAGGATTATTCTAATGGCATTAGGATAACTGACAAGCATTAACGAAAAAGATTTATATGGCAAATATTTATCAAAATAGACCCTGACATGAATTAAAGGTTATGCTAACAAAAAAAGTACACAACTAGTAAGAGGCTTAAAAAAATAGATCGTTGTATCTGTAGTAATTGGAAACAATAACTTATTTTTAGTTTGGACCTGGTGTTTGAAAAATTTTTCTCTAAGGGGCTAAGTAGTAAAGGTTTTATGCTTTAAGGGCCAGATGGTCTGTGTTACAACCACTCAACTCTGCCATTGTAATGCCAAAGCAGCTATAGACGAGTCATACGTAAAATACATAAGTTGAGAATACTTCTGTTTATAAGAAGAAGCATAATATTGTGTCAGTTTCCCCACACATCCATTCCCAGAGTGAATTTTATGAATCTTTAATTTTTTTGCCAAATCGTGTGTGAGAAGTATTATCTCACTGTTACTTTAATTGAATTTCCCAGAGTGCCATTGAAGTTGTGTGTGTATTTTATTTGTATTTATTTATTTATTTAGCTATGTTTGTTTGCCATTGAGGTCTCCTCTTTGGTGGATTATAGGTAGGGTGACTCCAGCCCAGCAGTGCAGACCAACAGGGGGCCATTATGCTTCATCAGTTATAACCCTTCCTGTGACTTTGTGCCTCCAGCCTGGTTCTCGATTTTCTGCTCAGATTTTACCTGTGTCTTACCTGGCTGCTTGCCAGTGGACTGAGGCTGGAGGATTGCTTGTCTCTCTCAGTCCTGAGTGGTTTTGGCTGTGTTGACCTACTGGTTAGGCCGCCTCTACCTCTTTCATAGTTAGTCATTGACTGAATATTATTTGAGGCTGCCTGTGCCCTGTTGGTCTTGAAATCCAGCTTTGGGCATTTCTGTCCATCTAGGTGAGTAAACCTAGAGCTTGGGCCTCATTCCCACCATTGGTACAACTTAGAAGAACTATCAGTATTATGTTTGATTCCTGAGTTATACATTATTTCGATTTTCCCAGTGATACTACTGAGAAAGTGGTGAAGTCACTTGCAGAAAGCCACACACAAATTATTGGAGGCCACACTCAGAGACTGATGACCGAGGCCGGAACGCCACTGATTCCATCCAGTGTCTGCATGCTACGGTGTGCTACCATCACAGAGGCTGCTCCTGCCCCTCCGGGCAGTCTTGCCATTGTTGTGCGTGCTACAGGAACCGAGACAATTACAACAGAGCTGAGCTGGTTTCTCTTCTCTTTTGGGCACCATTGTTTGTTACAATTCTGATCACTGTCTCTTCCCCCAGATTATAAAACTGTAAAATCACTGCTATATTTATATTTCCTTTTGCTGCCTGGGCTTAAAAAATACCCTTCATAGCTTTCCTTTGAAATTCCTTTATTAAAAATCCTTTTTCATAAGTATATCACCTGTGGTTTATGCAATAAATGCTCTGTTGTCCAGTGTTTCACTTGATCCATAAGCACCTGTGAAGTAAGCAGAGCACGGACTGTTGTCTCCATTTTACAGATGGGGAAATTAAGACCCAGAGAGGTTTGAAAGGCCCTGGCCTGAGGTCCTTTTTGGAGCTGGTACTGCTCTAAGTGGATGCCCTTGTTTCTCCTGACGTTTTTTCTTCTGTCCACAAATCTGCTTTGCTTTTATGAGTTTCAAGGATTTTCTTGTCTGAGACGTGAAGAGATTAGTGACTTTTCTTGAGAGATCTAAGCATTAGTGCATTTGCCTAATATTTCTTCCATTCTATTATTGGTCTGAGTGCTTTCAGAGAAGACAGTGCATGCAAATATTCTCCTTTTCTTCAGACAGTGAGGCAGACATTTTCAAAGAAGACGGAGATCCTGAAGAAACTCTGGTGTTCTTAGCAACCACTGCAAGTTTTGTCTCTGAGTCTTTCTAGCCATGGGCTGCCATGACACAGAACACTTGGAGGTCACTAATTCCTGTTCCTATTTTAACTATATGAGGTTTGTTTGCTATGTGACCTTTGTGTTCTGACCTTCAGATTTAAGGAACTGGAAATTTAGGAAGTTTTGTTAGGACTTGAATCCAAGTAAATTCCCTCATGAGTACAAAGACTCATAGAGTTGTGGAATGTTAGGGTTGAGAGGGACTTTCATCCATCTAGCCCCACTTGATTAGAAAACATGGGCAGTTAGCTACAGAGCTGAGGCTAGAATGCTGAGATGAGATTCGGCATCCTACTGGCTTGCTTCATGTCACTTCATCCTTCTCCTGCTGTGGCATGCCTCTTCCCACCAGGCCTGTGCCTCTGAGAGGGCTGGCTCTGTGTCTGCTCTATGGCTCCACTCCCTAGTGATGATCAGAGTGCTTTGCATAGGCACTTAGGATTTGTTTGAATAATGAGGCATTTGAACCTGTCTCTACTGATAATATGTCAAATTAAATTTAAGAGTATCAAAGAGGGTTGAGTCAGGGTTGACAATGGGAAACAAATCACTAGATATTTTATGCAGGAGAAATTTAATTCGGGGTGTTAGGTGCTTTAAAAACAATTGGAAGGATAGTACAGAGCAGGCTCAAGGCTGCTTTTCCAGGAAGGAATTCTAGAGCCACACAAGGTTACTACATTTTCCACAATCGTGACAGCAAGGGCTACCACAGGACTGTTGGGTTTAAGAAAACAGCACTGTACTTGTGAACCGGAAATTAACGAAGACATGAAAGTGGTAATTGGATCCTGAGACATGCATTCAGTTATTTCCTCTGCTGCAGCTGCTTCTTGACAAGCACGAGGATGAAGACTGAATATGGAAATGTGGATGCAGAAAAATCCCATTTCGAGGGCCAAAAACAAGCAGCAGAAAGCAAGCCAAAGCAGTGGGAATGTGGCCTCCATCTTCCTTTTGTCTTCCCGTCTCAAGCCAGTACATACATTTTAGCAGAATCTCTTTTGCAGTCAAACCTACCTGCAAGGCATGCTTTTCATTAGGGCAAGTTTGAGTGTTGATCAGTTGAGTATTCAACACACTAAGGGTTATGTTTTCTTTTGCATTCTGGGCATGTCTTCCATAAGGCTCTATGTGTAGTACTTTCTAAATTGAGGATAGTTTAACAATTATGTTCTATTAGATCTCAACTTGTTAGTGTAATTAATTATGTAACAGAAGGGAATGCAACAGTTTTACTTTAGGGAATCCCTAAGGGAAATTCCTATTTATCAGAAAAAAAAAAAAGCCTTAAGGAGGGAAGATCCTGAGCAGGGAGAGTATTCTAAACTGTTTTGGTTTCAAATATCTTGGAAAGTACTACAAGGAGACCTGCAATACTATGATATAACAGCGCTCACCACATCTGGGGGGAGTTCCATCTTCGGCAAGTGTTGTCAACTTTCCACCTTGTACATTTACCTCCTTCCCCAACTCCTGAGGAGTATACATTTAGAATTTTCAGTGGAAATCAATATAAAATAGTTTATTTAAAATAAATTAAATAGACGTATAGCCTGTGGGCCAGCACTTAATTCTTTTGACTTCCTCTCCCTTAACTCTCATGTAACACCTATTCAGAAATGTAAAACAATTATAAGTAATCCCCTCCACCTGTACTCTTCTAGCCTCCTGAATAAATTTGACCACATTTTATTTCTGTTTCTTGTCCACTCCCTTATTTTTCCTGTTCCAAATTAAGAATCTGTCAAACCTGTTGTTCTACTTGAAACCAGATAGACAAGATAAAATCACTGTTGATATTGATGAGGGTCGGGGACAAAAGAGGCAGGTGATAAAAGTACAAATGAAATAGTCTGATTTATTTAGAAAAGGTGATGTTCTTTGCTTCAGGAGAAAGAAGCTGAGGGAACAGGGCAGTTGATAGGTAGTAGGTAGTTCAGCTAGGATTTCTGTTGTATCTTATATTCTTCCACTGCAGAATCATTCTGGTACATTCTTACCTTTTTTACTGGGAGGCATGTATTTCTGGCGCATGGAAGCCCCCAAAGCCACCTCTATTTCCCACTCACTGCTAATTGTTCTGTCTCTTATTGACTACAGTAATAAACTCAAAGTATGGGATGTCTTTGGCCATGTGGACTTCTGGGAGAGGACCTTATGTTCAAAATTCTCTTGGACCCAGTGACTAAAACTTCATTATCACATTTATAAGTGACTATAAGTTACCTTCTAAACTGGAACACTTTTGAGAGTGAAAAGGGGCAATGTTAATAATGAAACAGCAGGCATACATTGGATATATGTCATCCTAATTATAAGAAATTGTGGATAACAGGGTTTGAAATGTGAACTGACATGATTCAAAGGCAAAGCTTAACTGTTTATATTCCTAAATCTTTATGTTTACCGTTTCTTTTATATAATGATCACTTACTGAGCCCCAATGACAGGATAGACCCCGTATGAGACAGTAGGTAAATAGAGGAAGACACCATCTTTACTTTACCATCTTCTTTGCTCATAGCACTGCTGTGACGTGACGTCTTAGCGCGGTGGATCTTTATGTTGGCTCACAGCATAGCCCTCAGAAGAGGGGTAGGGAAGTAATGCATTTTATACTTTCCCCAATGAAAGTGCATTCTGCCAAAGGAAGATGATTTAAATAAAGTCTGCGAAACTGTTTTCTCAATTCGCCTATTTTATTCTTAGGATTCTCTTAAAGATTTAACATAAACTTTTTATATTTTTTTGCTAAAGAAGGTTTGAAAACTGCTGGTTTGAGATTTTAAATTTTATTTTATTATAAAATAAGGCTACTTGAAAAACAAGGGAAGAATTGGACTTTTAACATTTGGAACACAGTAAAAATAAACTGAGTAGGAAACTAAAAAAATATATATATATATTTGAAGTATCTGGAGAGCTGCCATGTATAAAAGAGCTTGTGATTCCAGAGTTCAAAGGTAGGGCCAGTAGGTGGTTCTTACAGGAATACAAGTTTTAGCTACACATAAATGTCTAACAGTTGCATCTTCTGTGCCTTGGAAGGGGCTGCCTTGTGAGGAAGTGAGTTCCTGGTCATTAGCTATATACTACATACAAGCAAACTTACAGATGCTGGTTAAGCTTCAACTTCAACTCTATTTTAGAAGAAATCTCTTCATTAACAATTCATGCTTCTTGGATATTAAACTTCTGTATTGCGACTGTCATGTCATCAGCTACTACCTTATAAAACTGCCTAAAGTGTGATGTGTGTGTGGTACTTCCCCAGAATATTAGCTAGTTTAGTACCTTCTTCACATGCTGCATTGTCTTTTTTTTCATAGTGGTCAATAATTGATAAATGCGGAAGTGCAATACCAGTACTCTCATTGAGAGAAATATGAAGTGGAATAACATCTACGACGTCATTCTGAAACTGATCTGAAATAGCCTGGCTCATTTTTACTCAGCTGTCATTGGTCAATGCTTCTACAGATTTTGTCTCTGTTTCAAAATCTTGAAATAAGCGTGGAATGACCTCCAACATGTCTTAAGAAAAAGGTCATCAGTTGAAAATGGTTTCAACTGTTTTGCGATTAAATGGAAAATTGCAAAACTAGCCTCTCTTACATAATTTGAATTTATAACACATTCTAATGAGACGTCTGTCTGTTTTTCATGCCATTTCAAATCCTGAGATATTTCTCCAGGCTCCGGGATTGGTGTTAAGCAAAAAATTATTATTTCAGAGCATATAATGTGTGAAGTTGAATGTCTTTGTTTTCTAAAACTATCTCATGGTCGTTGAAGGCTGAAAATTGGTGTCTCTCCTTCATCTCCTGTTTTCCAATGTCTGAAAATTTTAATTTAATTTATCAGTATCCTTACATTTTAACTTTCAAATGAAAGCGATCTTGGGTATAGCAAAGACTTAAGATGAAAATTAAGTATTAGAGAAATAGATTAAACTGGAACCTTTAACTTACAATAATATATAAATTCAATAAAGTTAATTCAAATATAATATCCAAAATTTATGCAAAGGCTCTAAGCTAGTTTACAGCCTGTAGTTGTGACCATAGGACACAAACAACACAGTGAACAGGTGACAGTTTTGTGAGCGATATGATGTTCAGATGGCTGGAGTGTGGTAGTTAACTCTGTCTTGTTGCTATGATTACGCTTAAAGCACGTTATGTGGTCTGAGTACACATTGTTTCACAGAGGCACATGTATTGTCAGATGCAAACAGGTCCTGAGATTTGTTAATCATGGATCATGCTCACTGAGGGCAGAAGTATTTCTACTTTTTCAAGTTGTATCTAAAATCGAATTTTTTCCCATTTTTCTGTTAACTTATGTGGGGATGTCAAAGTGGATTTGTAATAAAACACAGACAAAATTATTAAAATTTTAAATCAATTAAAACATCCCTCAAGTGCTTGCAAAATTCTATGGCCTGTCTAATGGGCACAACAGACTTCTAAACAGATAGCTAAAACACAGTGTTTATGTTTTTAATACAAGTTTGAACAAGCTGTCAGGGGAATGCAGACAAGTGAGCAGCAATTAACTTGTGAAGTTATCCACTTAGTGGTGGGTTTAGAATAAGAAGATCCCAGATAACCACCAAACAGATTGCTCGGCCTACTTAGAGATTATATCGGCGATTTTTCTCATTGCCACTTTTTCATTTTAGTGGAGAGGCAAGACATAAACCAGGGTTTTAGAATTCATATGAATCAGGCACTCAGAATCTCACTTTGTAAATCCAGATTTCCATTTTTAGAAGTAGATTTACTGAGCCCAAAGGGCTCAAAGTATTGTTTGCCCCTTTGTCTTAGCCTCATACAGAAAAAGACTGTTGTTAGAATTAGAGGCTGAGAAGAAGCCTGCTTACAGGCACAGCCTGTGGCAGCACAGCACGCTTCGCAGACTAGCTGTACGGTTATGGAATGGGAAGTGTAGCTGCCAGAGGACATCTTCGAGAGCATCTTCTTAATGCTTAGTATTTTAGAACTGGAGAAATGAGGTCCAGAGAGAGTAAATGTTTTCTTGGCCACTTAATCATGTGGAAACAGTGCTGTTAAATGTGACCTAGAGTTCCTGTGTCCATTTCAGTGCCTTTTATTTACTCTTTCTAATTATTATCCAACAATCAATAGAGTTACTAGCTTGCTTGTGAAACTTTTCATTGCAGATGGTCTTTGGAAGAAGAACTGGGTTTGAATCCCGCCTCCAGTAGGAACTAGCTGCTGTGTTACCTTGGATAAGCCACTTCAGCTTCTCTAAATCTGGGTTTCTGGATATTTAAACTAGAAGGAACAGTTGAGTCCCTAAGAGTTCTCCCAGCTGGATTCTGTGAGCATTCTTGGTCTGCGCTTTCCATGACTGTTGGGAATTGTGGCAGATAAACACCAGCTGGTTAGTAATTGGCTTGGTTCCATTCTGTCCTTTACCTTCTGAGGGGCCTGGTCTTCTAGTGCTATTGTTTGCTGTCAGGGCTGATTGTTCCCTTTGCTTGGGACATTCTGAATCTGAAATGAAAGTGCAGTGTGGAGATGCGTCTCTGTTGTGCCTCTCTTCTTCATCAGAGGTGCATATTTACCTGTGTGGACCAATGCTTCTCTCCCTTACTGCTTCTTAGTTTCCTTGGTACCTGTACCTGCATTTGGGTTTTCTTGGTCATCGACATCATTGCCAGAAATAAGGATTGCCCCTCTAGCATTAATTTGTATTCATACTGACTCTGTGCAAGGCATGTTGACATTTAATATGTTGATTGTACCTATCCTACCTCCCTTCACTCTACACACCTGGTCAGTGGGACTTAGAGGAGTTGAGGCAGTTTTGCAAGAAATCTCAGCTCACTCAACTCGCAGACTTAGAGGAGGAATCATGGAACATGAACATTGGAAAGAATGGTAGCAGGCGACTGATCTTTAGTTTACAGATAGGGAAAGACATTGAGGGTTAAAGAGGTCAAGGAACTAGTTATAAAGCAGTTAGTGACTGAGCTAGAAATTATGCCCAAGTCCAGTGCTTTTTCTGGTATTTCCAACTGTCTCTCAGATAGCCTATATAAAGGCTTGGCATTTCTGTAAACTTATTCTCCAGTCACCACTTCCGAGTAATGCCAGCTGTCCATGCAGAGAGCAGGGCACTTAGCCAGTGCTGGGCCAAAGTTGCATGTAAAGAGAAGTTGGGTGAATACATTGACATTTTCAGCCCATGACAGATCCTGTTTTGCCCTTCCAGCTCTCAGCTGACCTGATGCTTCAGAGGAAGAGTGATTCTATTTGCTATTCAACTAACAATTTGTGTAATTTTCAGCCTGCCTTATTCTTTAACGTTGTCTTCCCACACTTCTGTCCCATGCCACGGCATATCTACTTCATAAATACACTTCTAGGGGTTCACCTATACCATTTGCAAAAGGTTTTCCTGAAGTACCTATTTACTTGTGCATAATAAATCTTGATTGAGACCTTGGTAATCTTCTGAGAGCAATCTAGGATTCCTTCTTACAATGGAGAGGTTTGAAGAATCAGGGAAAGAGGTGACACAAAAGAAAAAAAAGAAGAGAGAGCTTTGCTTCCACAATAATGAATTTAAGGAAAATTGTAATTGATCTGAAATTTCCCAGCTGACTTTGTCCTGCTCTACAATCAGGGTCTTCCATAGATTCCCAAGTGTGAGTAGATTTGTTATTAGTGTTCTTCGAATCCAGTCACCTCATTTTTAAAGGAGGACACTGTGATCCTGGAGAGAGCAAAGGTTGTACTCTGAGCTCATGGTGTAGCCAAGACTGGAAGCTGGGTCTGAATTGAGAAGATCAGGTATCCTCCAGCTGAATACCGAGATATACAAAAGGATGATTTGCCATAGCCTACAGAGGGAAGCATATTGCACCATTTTAATAGGTCATTAAGAAAGCAGTAAGAAATTCTAGGAAGTTACTGACTTTTTTATAAGGAGGAAATATAGTCAAGATCCTCTGAAGTTATAGGAAAGTGTTATTTAAATCTTAATTGCTTGTTTAAATGAAGAAAATGTTGCTAAGGGACATCAATTCTAAACTTTAGTCTGCCATCAACTACTTCTATTTATGTCACATAACACCTTAGTCTCTCAATTCTTCTACAACTAAAATAGTGATGTTAATACCCGTTTCTTCCCTTGGTATCATTCATTTATTCAGCAAACATTGACCAAGAGCCAGGCCTTGGGTTAATTGCCAAAGGAGATTTAGGGACTAATACAACATGATTTAATGATTAACATAAATACTCTAAGTCAATTACTCTCAATCCTTGAATCAGAATATATGGATAAAGATTGCTGGGAGAATCTAGTGTGCAGTTTTGAATACCACTGTTTTAAAGTGAATTTTAAGGTGGTAGCACTTGGTGTAAGTTAATACCATGTGATGACTGGTTGGTTATTTTTAAATTTTGGTGATTTGTGTAAATGTTTAAAGAAGAGTACAATATTGACTTTAGAAAAGGAGAAAAACTTGAGCAAACATTACTTAATATTGTTTTTGTGGATGACTGTGACTTGTCATTCACATGGTATCTTTAGAGATTTTTAGTAGCCTTTTTTTGTATTAAATGTCATTTTACTTGGAGTCCTATTTTCCCACCTATAGGGGAAGGATTTTGTTCATCATATGGCCTTTTATGGTAGTTTGCATTCTGGTGTGACTTTGTTCATTTGGTCAGACTATTGGAACAGAATAGAGAAGACCTGCCAAGTAGGATCCAGAGCTGAGAATGGAGATAACAGCTACATCTGTTTCTAAGGGACGACTTCTTTTGTATTGTAGTGTTTTCCTTTTTCTTCAGACAGAGGGCTGGTACCATGAAGAAGATGGTGGGTTTGGGGTCACTGACCTGTGCCCAGGCTTCAGCCTTGCTATTTGCTAGCTGTGCATCCTTGAGCAAGTTAACTCTTACAGCCTTACTTTTTTGATGTGCTAATTGTGGAGAATGATACCCTACCTCACGTAATAGGATAATTATGTGGCCATTAGAAAGCTGCTGGGCATATAGTAAATCCTCAACATAGACTTGCTATTTATTGTCATTCTGTGGCTTTTTTGTACCCATTTAACAGGTAGGAGAAGAAGACAGAAGAGTAACAGACAGGGTAATAAGTGAAACTTCTTAGGTTCTTCTTAATTAATTTGCATTTCACAACAGTTCCTGGAAGACCAGTGCTTAGGGAGCCCCAGCTCTCTGACTCCTTTCAGCAATGGGCCTCTTGCTTAGACAAGGGCCATCTTTCTTGTTTTCCTCTCTTCTGATATGTTTGTGCATTTTCACAGCCTCTCTGGAGATCTTACCTCTCACTTCTTGCTTTCACGATGATTGTAAGCTTAGAGTGAAACTGATCTAGAACCAGAGGAAGTAAGAGCAGAGTAAGTTTTGGTCCAGCAAAACCAGCTCTCACCACTGCTCATCTTTGTGTTTACATTGGGTCTCTGAGAAGCTGAGAACCCCCAGCTGACATGTTGTAGTTCATCCATTCACTGAACTTGTGAGGTTCCCTCAGATCTTTTTATCACAATCAGGGGCTGTGATTAAGATTCCAGAGAAGGAAAGCACTCTGGAGTATAGTGCTGACTGGGACTTCACAGACATTCATTTTGCAGATGAGTGTTCTCTTGTTAAAGGTCACTGTGGCAAAGCTGAGACCAGAACTGGAGCCATAGGGACTCTGTGTCTGCCCTACTGTGTTTATCACTTTCCTTGGATCCATCCTGTATGGATTAATTTTCTTACATAAAGTTTCCACTCCTGTTAGATTCCTGTTCAAAGATAAAAGTTCTAGCTTCTTATTTCTCTATATAAGACCTTTAAAAAGCAAAGATCATTTTGTCTTTGAAACCTTTTACTCACATCTTCTCCCTGAGTCCCTCATTTCACTATAACCGATCTGCTCTCTGTCCCACAGAAGTGCCTTGCTTCTCCCTTAAATTCACAGTGTTTCCAGGCTTTATTCTCGCTGCAGTTATTTTTCAGAGCCACCCAGCTTTTAAAGTCCTTCTTATTGGAAAGTCTCTGCCAAGCCTGTGATGGCTCCTGTGACATACCCCAGGTGTTTTTGCTTGTTTGTTTTGTAGGCTTTGTGTTGCTTTCCCTTTTTACATATATAAATATATCTCCCTCAGGTAGCCTTTAAGCTTCTTGAGTACAGGATAAGAAATCCGATTCATTTGGAGCTCCACTGCCAGGCAAATAACTGTATTCATCCACTAATTTAACATGTTTTTATTGAGTGCTGTCATGTATTAGGTCCTGGGATTAGAGAATGACAATTACATCTGCTCTTAAGGATTCAAGAGTTCAGTTGGGATATAGGCAAGCAGAGAGGAGCGTGACATGTGATGCGTGTAGTGGTGGCAGTGTTCCAGGTGCTGTGGAAGAGTAGTGAAGGGTATATAACTTGAACTGGAGGAAAGAGAACATGAGTTATATCTTTAAGGACCAATAGGAGTGATCTGTAGGATCTATATGATACATAGTGAATGAAACATCATTTTTTTTTTGATATTTTTAATTTTATTCCAGTTTATTTCATTTTTTTTTTTTTTTGAGAGGGCATCTCTCATATTTATTGATCAAATGGTTGTTAACAACAATAGAATTCTGTATAGGGGAGTCAATGCTCAATGCATAATCATTAATCCACCCCAAGCATAATTCCCATCAGTCTCCAATCTTCTGAAGCACAACGAACAAGTTCTTACATGGTGAACAAATTCTTACATAGTGAATAAGTTCTTACATGGTGAACAGTACAAGGGCAGTCATCACAGAAACTTTCGGTTTTGATCACACATTATGAACTATAAACAATCAGGTCAAATATGAATATTCGTTTGATTTTTATACTTGATTTATATGTGGGAAACATCATTTTTAATCGAGAAGTAGCTTGGTTGAAAGGATACAGAGATAAAATGTAGAAGAAATGGCAAAATTTCCAGCAGAATAAAAATGCTGAAAAATGACTTCAACAGAAGCATAAAACTGCTCTAGTTATTGGAGAAGTTATTGGCAACATGATTAAGATCTGTTATTAAAAGTAGTGTGTCTAGATTGATTTACCCTAAATTCTGATAAACTGTTAAATACTGGGTAATTCTAGTCTCATCATTAAGCTAATCCAAACAGTAGAAAAGGATGCAGAAGCTTCATATCAAAACCTAAGAATGATAAGTAAAACAAGTAGAGAAAGAACATACAAATGATCTTACTAATGGTTGTATGTACAAAAATCCTGTATAAAACAGCATATTTAATTCATCAGTATAGCAAAACAGTACAACTGTGACTGGTAGGATTTTTTTCTAGGAATGCAAAGATAGTGTAATAGCTGGAAATCTATCAACTTGATTCATTACATTACTCAGTTAAGGGATTAAAAAGAGGTTATTGTATCAATGGACGCTAAGGAGAGAGATACAGAGATTCTAGAACAGGATGAGTAAGCAAGGAGATCACCTTTCATTCATTCACACATTCATGAGTAACGTATTTTTCTAAGGGCTTTCTAGCCAGACATTGTGCTGATATAGTGACACTACTCAGAAACTTCCAGATTATTAGGGCAGATAGGCAAGTGAATAAATAGCTTGTGTGTGGACTGTTATAAGTATGAGATTAAAGTATTAGAAGAATATGGAAATTAGGCTACTCTTTAGGAAGAGTTAGGGGAATGTGCACAACATCAGAGATACTTGAGCTGGGTCAAGATAAAAAAAATTAGGGCTTGGTAGAAAGTGAAGGGAGAGAATAGCATTGTAGATGGTGGGCGCAGCATGAGCAAGGGTTCAGGGTCATGAAAGCTTATTACAAATCCTGGGAATGGTGTCATTGGCCATTGTTGACCTGAAGAAGAATGGCACGGGAAGATGCTGTTAGGTAGCTCAGCTGAAGGTGCTTGGCCAAACACATGGAACGCTCAAGAGGCAGAGCTGGAGGCACCTCCTTGGGGAGGGCAGTGTCAGGGGAGTATATGTGCAGGGATAACTGAAAGCATCAGGGAGTCAATGATTTTCATGCTGATGCTTAAGTTTTCATTTTTCATATTCTCTCACAAGTTGCCTGTTCTTTTATATCTTTGGGATATCTGAAAAGGCCAGGATTCTATAGTTAATTTGAAATGTGGGATTGCTCTGAAAATGTGCTTCTTTGCTTTAGAAATCACTGCATTGGATGCAGCCCATTTTATAAAGCTCCTATTTTGGAATAACTTCAGATTTTCAAAAAAGTTAAAGGGATACCATTAACCCATTTTTTAAAATGTACAAATAAAATTTTTACTGCAAGTGTACAGAGTACATTAACATTGTCAAACCTTTGTTTCCCACTTATATTCACTTTAGTCATGTTGAAAGCAGAACAGACACTTTTATCTCCTTTCAGTAGAAGACAAACTCAATTAAAAAAATCTACAAAACCAAAATTACTGTTTCCCAACTCTGAGAGATTGGCCTGGTTTTGGTATTAAAAAAATAAAACTTCTTTAATGATTCTAAATGTGCAACCTGGTTTAAGAATCATGAGTAAACCAGATTCATGGTTGTTTTTCTATAAGGTTTTTGTGCTGGCCCTTCATGGTGGTTTAGGGATGTGTACATTGTGGTCTCTGCCCTTTCATGGTACTCACAGTGCACAGGTGTATATGTGGCACAGCATGTGCACCAGGTTCAGAGGGAGGAAGAGGAAAGGAGGGCCCTGCAGCTGGAGTGAAAAGCCGGTGTCGCCACCAGTTTAAGTACCAGAAGCCTCTTGATTCCCAACTTAGAGTGTACTTCATTGATTCATGTCTTTTAAAATAAGCATATGATTTTATTGACATAATATTATATATATTGAAGAATATTGACATAATATGTTAATTTCAGGCATGCAGCATAGGGATTCGACATTTGTATATATTATGGAACACCATGATAAGTGAAGTTATCATCTGTCACCATATAGAGTTATTATAATATTTTGACTATTCATTTATTGAGAAAACTACGTCTCCAACGGTCCTGCCCCCTCTTTGCATACCACTTTACAGTATTTAAGGCACTTTAATGTTATCTCATTGGCTGTCATAAAGACTGTAAGTTGAGGGGGACAGGGCTTTTGTTTTAATTTTGAAGGAGCAGAGGTACCCAGGCGGGGCACCTGATAGGAGGTCAAGGTCCTGCCTTTCCCCCTGGTGTGGGCTGATGCTACCCAGGCAGCACTGCACCCCACCTCTCCGTGTTTACTGCAATGGTTGTGCCATGTGCCGAGGCCTTAAATTTTTCCTGCGTTTCAAGTGTTCTTTGTCTTTACAGACATCTGGAGGTAATCACATAGCCCTCTCAATTAATTCAGTTGAATTAGTAAATCACTGGGTGTATTTGGGGCTGGGAGCTGGTGCAGGGTGCCTTCCGGGCCTCCCTGCAGTGGAGAGCTCTTGCAATCAGGCTTGGAGAGTCCTTCTCTGTGCAGTGAGTGAGGCTCAGCCCTAGCCTGCGGGCTGCCTGCAGGGGAACTGGCTTATGCTGACACATAAGACATCATTTTCTTTTCTTGCATAGTGTATTACAATCTGATTAGAACAGCTCCTGAGCTGGACTGGTTTGTCCCCTTCTAGTTAAGTTTTTCATAAAGGTCCTGTATGATATCAGCTCAGCATGGCTCCTAATGGGGCATTTCTTTGCCACACGGGACTGGTTTGTGCATTACAGGTATTGAATATTCTAGCCCCTGGCTACTGAATGCCAGTAATTGTCCCAGGCATTGGTGCAATGTCTCCCTTCCCCCAATATGCAAGTATCCCTTGGTGGGGAACAGAACTGCTTCTGCCCCACAGATCATTTTACAGTGTCCAGCTGGTGCACCTGTTATTCCCTTGTTTCAGGAATAAACTTTTAGTGGTTACTTAATGCCTAATAATAAATTAAAACTCCTCAAGCTTATATGCAAAACTATTTGTGCTTTGGTGCTGTCCCACACTTTAGCTCTCTGCTAGCAACTTTTCTTTGTTTTCCCTCCAGCCACTCTAAACATAAGGGTTGTGTACATTTCTTCCAATGCAACCTTGTTAACATTGTGTAGACCCAACCTCCAGTCAGCACTAAAGACCCAGTTTAAAGGTCACCCATTAATGAGGTCTTAGTTCTGCTACCAGCAAGAAGCGATCTTATTTTTTTCTGCATCCCAGCAATACTTGTGTGGGTGTGTTTACCTCGTTCAGGTAGCTTAGCACCATTGGTGTGGCAGTCATTTTAATAGATTATAAATAAAATGGAAGCTTTTCCTACCCTTGCTAGTACAAGATTCTTGTACCAGTTCAGAGACCCTTTCTTATTTACATTTATTTCCCGAGAAGTGCTAGGCACTAAAATGCATACCTGTTGGAAGAGAGGCGTTCAAGATTGGTTGAAGGGATTGTTCACTTCTTCTCCTCCAGTTAAATTTTTCATGACTCTCCTCCTCACCCTCCTTCTTCCTTCTCCCTTCTCCATGTTTCTTCTTTTCAGAGGGCTTCATCTAGAGTTCATTAAGATGGATTAAGATGAAATAATAATGAAGTGAAGTATGTTGCTTCCATTTTCATGCCTCTGTAAAAACAACTGTGTTTCTTTTAAATTCCAGATTCCAGCGATGTCTCACCCATCTTGGCTGCCACCCAAAAGCACTGGTGAGCCCCTTGGCCATGTGCCTGCACGGATGGAGACCACCCATTCCTTTGGGACCCCTAGCATTTCAGTGTCCACACAACAGCCACCCAAAAAGTTTGCACCCGTAGTTGCTCCAAAGCCCAAGTACAACCCATACAAGCAGCCTGGAGGTGAAGGTAAGTGGGGGGACTTCTGAGTTGGGCGCCCAGAGTGGGAGAGGGCAATGTAATAAAATGATTTAAAGCACACTATTGTGTTGGAAAAAGGTAGCTTAAGGATTTTCAGTGTGGTTACCATAATTCACAGACCATCAAAGGTTAAAGAACAGTTAGGAACCATCTAGGCCTACTCTTCTTTTAGGATAAAGAGATGAGACCTGTTAGGGGCTAGGTGGCTATGGTCATACAGTGAGTTAGGGCTACAGACAGAACTAGAACCTTGATCTCTTCATTTGGAGTTTGGCACCCTTCTGCATTACCCTCCACCCCCATCCCATTGTCTTGTAGGAATGTGTCTACTACCCAGTTGTCCCTCCTTCTTGCCATGGACACTATCCCAAAATGCTGGCAAGCAGTGGTCTGATTGGAAACCCATACAGAGTGAACCTGTTGAGGCACCTGGAATTGTTCTGCCTTCTCTGGCTAGTTTTCCTCCCCTTGGCTGCTGCAGGATGCAGTTAATCAAAGACTTAGTGGAACTCGTTTTCCTTGGCTCATGGTTCTTCAGTGATGGCTCTGTGAGATCTACACTTGATGAAACTCAGAGAAAGCAAATTTGAGTGGAGCCTAGTTGTGGGGGTTTAACAGCAGTACATTCAGTTCATATCAAACAGAGTTTGAAAATCTAATGAGCTTGGCATCTCAGGTATATATGTCTGTGCACACTCCACACACTACACCCCATAAGCAACAAGAGGATTGCTGTACTCTGGTTGGAGTGTTCCGTATTTTTATCAATTAGGTGTTAGCAGCTCATCCAAACCTGTAAAATGATAACTTAAATAGCTGAATGTTAGACTTCTGGGAGCTGAGAGAGAAGATGCAGTAAAAGCAGATTCAGTGCCCCTTTCCACCTTAAAAAATGTACCTTATTCTCTCCATGATGCTTCTAATTGCTTCTTGGATGACATTAGTGTGTTTGTCTCAGGAAGTTTATGAGACACTTTCACGCTCTGTGATATAGTTCAGTCTCTTTCCTGGTCCTCTCCCTGCCCCCAGCACTCACCTATTGGTATTTGAATTAGCATTTAATGGCTTCTGAAGTCAGAAGCCTAGTCCAGATATCTGTCCTGCTATGTGGTTGGGGCACTTAGGCAGGTGGTTGGCAGGTGGGGCACCAGCATGCACTCCGGAGCTGGCCCTGTGGGTCTTTGGGGGCCCTTTCTACAGAAAGGGCAACGAGACCTTCAGAGAGCTGCTCTGGAAAAACAATAAATGATGGCCTTGGTGCTCAACTAATCTCCACGGCAGTGCTTAAAGTTTTATTGGCCTTGAAGGAGACTCCACCTTTGCAGTTAATCAAAGACTTAGTGGAACTTGTTTTCCTTGGCTCATCGTTCTTCAGTGATTGCATGGGATCTGAAAGAGAATCCCTCTTCATAAGGACAGAAGGAGCCATATTTTGGCTTTCTCATTTGTATTCTCAGTGTTTCCCCTTGTTTGCTTACTAGCAGGATTGTTTTTCTGTCTCCTAACTTTTGAGGAGAGCTAAAATGGACTTCCCTCTAAAAGGAAGGGGATAAGGCAGGTTCCCAGCTAGAGTAGGAGGCAAACGTGTGAAGAAGCCTTTGTACGTATAAACAGTTGATACACACCCGAGGGTTGGGAGGGGGAAGGTCATATACTAAGTAAGCTAATAAATGGCATGTGTGAGATAGAAGAGAGAAGCATATAACAATCTCCCTTTACACTCCTTCCCCTCCAAATACTATGAATTACAGTGTCCTGGCTCCTTGGATGACTCTTTCTGCATTGAGATGGGAGGTTCGATGTTTCGAACATACTTCACTGTAGGATGGGAGGTTCACCTACTGTCTGTCTTGTTCTCGAGGGACACTGGTATAATACATACTCTCTCTCCTATATAGATCACAAATCTTTGCTCTTCCTCAACATACCACCCCACACCTTTTTGTCATCCTGCTGGTATCACCTTCTCCAAAATGTCTAGGCATGGCCTAGATCAGAATTAATTACTCCTTTCCCTGGGCTTCCACATACATCTTATTCCAGGACTGTCACGTTTCTACTTTTGTTATTGCTCCTGCTCTCACTGTCACTATTGAACATGTGCTTTATGTGAGACACTATGCTTTTTCATTGTCATTTTAGTGCCTTCCCCTGTAACTCTATGAAATAACTTTTTCCACATAAAGAAATGGAACCTTAGAGAGGAGAGGTGGCATCTCTATGATTTTATGGCTCTTAAGTTTCTGAGGTGAGGCTCTTGTCCTTACCCACCATGCTATACTGCTTGTCCTTCTCTTCATGGCATATGTGGCACTGAGGCCCCGCATGATGGTGATACTTCCCTACTTCCGTATAAGAACGTAAGCTTTGTTTCCCGATTTAAGCAACAAGGCATGGTTTCTCACTTGTCCTTATGTTCCTCTTGGCTCTTATTATGCTACTGTGTTTTTAGTAGGAATGATTGTGTATGGTCAAATGCATGTCTGTATGTTCTTATGTATATATATATTTGGATGGATGGCGGATGGCTGGATGGGTGAGTGCACTGCTCAGTAATTCTTCTCTTGCAATAAACAGTTGGGAATATGGCATCCTCATTTGAAGCAACTCATTTTCATTTAATTCAGAAGTCTTGATTCTTTCTTGCAATTCTGCCAATCTCTCTCTCTCTTTTTTAATATAACCTTTTTTGAGTATGTGCAAGAAGAAATTTCCCTTGCATATGTACATTTTAAAGACAAATATGGGAAAAGGTTCATGGATATGCAGACTTCTTTTTTAAAGGAAGCTACATCTCTTCATCTGCTATGTATTAATGACATGCTATTTGTTGGAAGTGTAAGATTTGCTTTACTTTATATTTAATATAAATGTGAGTTCATTCTCTTTTACTCTAAACATTTTTATAAGTCATGTTATTTTTTTGTTTAAATTTTTTAATTCTTGAAGTTTATATCCATTTTCTTTCTTTGCGCATTTAGAATGTTCTGTACTATTAGTGAAATCCTAGTGATTGTAGGTAACACAGTTTTTATTTGCAGAGTGAGTTGATGCCACCAGGGGCTTGTGCCTCAGCTCACTCTGTTCCTTGCCTTTAGTATGCACTCTCCCTCAATTTCTAGCCCAGAAAGACTTTCATTCGTAGCTTAATTCAGAGCCTGACCTCCGAGAAGCTTAACTGCGAAGACAGAAAATTATAATTAATAGAAATCACACAATCACCTTTCCTGGTGTAAATGTGAGAATTGCAGTGCAGAGAGTATACTTTTTTGCTGAGAGATACTCAGGGCTTAGTTGGCACCAGACCTCAGGTCCCTTCCATCTGAATCCAGAGTTATGCAGGACTTCTTTCTTTTTCACTTTGCCATAACCTCTTTATGCATCTTATACACTTCTTTTTTATTTAATTAAGGTATTATTGATATACACTCTTATGAATGTTTCACATGAAAAACAATGTGGTTATTACATTCACCCATATTATGAAGTCCCACCCATACCCCAATGCAGTCACTGCCCATCAGTGTAGTAAGATGCCACAGATTCACTATTTGCCTTCTCTCTGCTACACTGTCTTCCCCGTGACCTCCCAAACCATGTGTACTAAACATAATACCCCTCAATGCATCTCATACACTTCTTACCACAGTGTGCCTTCCACTAGATTTACTGGTATATGTGCCTATCTCTTTCTATTGACTTGGAACTTTTGGAGTCAGGGGCTGCCTGACTCATGCCTTTATTCCCAGAACACCCAGCAGATCCCTCACACATAACAGGTCCTCAGAAATGTTTGAGGCTAGCTTAACTTCAGCAATGTAAACCTGCTTGTCCAGGCACAGGCTGTAGCTTCTCAATTGCTTATTAGGCTTTATGGTTCTGCAGCTCAGCCTATGTGTCTGAGTTATTTTTACCTTCCTCTACCCATTCCTTGAAATGTTTAGTTCATGAGTTGATGTTTTACTTCTACCTTAAAGTTACTGATTATATCTCTCACCTTGGTATTATATCTGCAATCTCTGAGGCTTGCTTTCTCATTTTTTCACTGTGAAAGTGGTAATGTACCCACATATTTTCCACATCAACTTATATTTATGTGACGCCATATGTTATAATTTTCTTTTAAAAGGTATTCTGCTAATAACCTTTCTCTAAAGGGCTTTGGCATACTTTAAAGTGGGGTGTGCTTTTTCCCCAGTTAGTAGCTCTTTAGGCTTTGGGGTCCTTCTATTTTTGTACATTGTTCTCATACTTTTCATTGACTGTTTTTTTTTAACAACTTGAGCTTCCACAGCTGTCTTTCAATGCACCTGTATTTCCAAATAGTTTTATGTGTCCAGTGTTATATCCTTACAAGCCCATATATTTTTATTAAGTTTTGCCTTCTTACAAATCTTATACTGTTAAGTGCCTGTCTTGTGGAATGCCTTTGGTATGTACATGAGTTCTAATTTTCAATGATTTTGTCTCATCTTCTTTTCTAGACTATGAGGATAACAGGCTAATGCAATTTTCCTTCTGGTCTTTAATGTACTAGCCAGTAGTGTTCTTTACTCTGTGATCTGGACCCCTTCTCTGCTTTACATTTAAAAAAAGTAAAAGAAAAACTTTAGACTGATAGGAGAACCAGGATACAGATCTTTTTTCTGTTCTTGGTAGATACTGAAGTAAGTGATTTCCTATTTAATGATACATTGTTTTCTTGAGATGGTTTTAAAATTTGCCTTTTACTACAACTCTGGGAATTAAACACACACACACACACACACACACACACATACACACACAATCACGTTCTCTATTTTAACAGATAGTTCCATATAGAATGAAACTATATAGTTCCTCTATAAAATACGAATAGGGTGTGTGTTTTCAAGCTTTGCCTACATTGCTCTACCTAGACTAGTAGAGTCAGATTAGAGTGGGTGAGCATCCTAAACCTAGAAATTTTTTTGCCAGATCTCTCTGTGTGTTTTGCTACCTTTAGATTATTAGTCCAGTCCATGGAGGGGGACTAGTTACAGGTGACTGCTCATTTGGGGTAGACATAGTAACTAGAACAATGTGCCACCTAAAGAGCTGAGCCTCCCACCTAGGAGGTGACGACCACACTTGTTCCCTTTCTGCTTTCACCCTGGAGCTGCTCGCTCTTCATGTGTTAATCACAAAGTTTTGAGCAGCAAAACCAGAAAAGAGTTTGAAGCTTATCTAGTCCAGTTCTTTCATTTGCCAGATGTGAAAACTCAGTCTGATAGGGGAAGAATGACTTCCCAAGGTGACCCGAGTTTCGGGCTCACCTGGGTCCAGAACCCAGGTCTCCTGTAGTGCTCGGTTCTCTGCATTTCCCCTGGCTCAGCTTGGAAGTGGCAAGATTGGTGCTTGGTTCCTAAAAATGGATGAGTCCTGCATTGTTGATATTTGGTAGAGAACTAGCCACCAGTGATGTGAAGTCATGTAATCTGGTTAGGTTGAACATGTTTGTTTTCTGAGCAATTAACTAAAATGGATAGCTACTAATGGCAGTAAGTTTAAGGAAATCATTCAGGATGGATTTTCCCTAGCAGTTTTGTATTGAACATGTAGGCCAATTTGGTGCTGCTGCTCTTCTTATGGTTAGTAAAACATTTTTCCCTTTAAACCCAGAATAATCGGTGGTAAAAAACTGATGAGCGCTGCTTTTGAACTCTAAATACTCACATACAAATGCTTAGACTCAGTGTGCTCTCCCGTCTCTGGAGTCCTGGGGTCTGTTCCCTGCACTGGAAGGTGAATCTGGCTTTGAGGTGTAAATGGGAAACAGCTTCTTCTTGTCCTGACAGTCCTGTGAAGTTGCCAGCAATCATAGAAGGGCAATTGCAACTTCTCAGACGTTTGTTATGATTATACGTGGCCTGTCATGAGGAGCCGCAAATTGACTGACACGTCAGCCCCTCTAATGAGACTTGGGTTGGACCACTGCCCCTCCTCTGGTTCAGGGTGTGCGTCGCAAGCCTCAGCTGCCACCATGGAGGTGCCACCGTGGAGGTGCCACCGTGGAGGGTGGTACATGAGTTCTAATTTTCAAAGCCTCCGGGGAGGAAAGGACAAGCTGTTCATTCATTAAAGGGTCATATTATAATGTATTAATTTGATCTTTACATTGCATCTTCCTGAAGAAAAAAGAACTTGTAATTCTTTGGGCGACATCATATCTTACCAAATATTCTTAGGCCGTGTGGACACTCAGAAGAATCTCCATCCAACACTGACCTGGCAGTCAGGGCATTTACTTTCGAGCCTCGGTTTCACCACTTGACCTTGGTCTTGACACTTTTCTACTCCACATTTCCTAATTTACAATATTACCTGATAATATTAATTATTTTACAGGATTATTTTGAGGATCAAATGTAATAGCAAGTGCAAAAATGTTGTATAAACCATAAAAATACCTTACAATTTTAAGGAATTACTGTTGTATGCTTATTCAACAATCATGTACTTAACACAGATTTTGTGCCAGGTCCTCTTCTAGGGGCTGAAGTAATGGCAATGAGCAAAACAGAGAATAATCCTTGCCTCATGAAGTATACTTCTTGTCATAATAAAAATAGCTAATTGTTTTTATTAGAAATAAAGAATATTAATAAAATCATAAAATAACATTTAATGTATTTTATAATTGTATATAGGCTATTATCAATTATTTGATGTTATAATAGTACTGTAAGACTAATAATATAAATATAATTATTACTAATAAATGTATTCAGATATAGTGATAAGTATAATTCTTAATAGTGATAGGAATCACAGTGCCTCACTATTATGTCAACTATAGAATTCTAGAACCAGGGAGAATCTTAAAAATTACCTAACATAACCCTCTTACTCCATTTTTAGAGGCTCAGAGAGGTCAAGTGGCTTGTTCAGTATAGAACCATAAGCAGTAAAGTTAAGCCTTGATCCTGTGGATTCCATCCACAGTTGCCACAGTTCTGTGTCACCTGTGTATATTGCAGGACATGTTTAGAAGCTACAGTGAGAGAATTAATATATGTAGACAGAGTAGATTAGATGTTTTAGAACAAAAAAAGTTCACAGATGGTTGACAAAGTCCCTTTTACTTTGTAACCTGTCAGCTTAATTGCTGAAATGAATTCCTTAATAAGGTGGTAGATTTCTCATCCTCATCTGATTTCAAAAACAGTGACTATTGCATGGTGAGGTACTCTTTAATTTTCTTTTTAAATTGTATAAACATATGATACTATTGTCACTCCATATTTTAAATCTGAACAAAGCTTAACTTATTTTTTGAAAATAAAAATAAACATAGAACTACAATAAATTATCACAAAATACTTACCAGAATAGCTAAAATAAAATATATCATATGCTGGTGAGCATGTGGAGGAAATAGATCTCTCATGCATTGCTGGTAGGAATGTGTTAAATGGTATAACTACTCTGGCAAAGTCTTTGACAGCTTTTTTTTTTTTTAACGAAAGTAAACATATACTAACCATATAATTCAGCCATTGCACTCCTGGAAATTTAATCCAAAGACGTGAAAAGTTATGTTCACACAAAAACCTATACATGAATGTTCATAGCAACTTTTTTCATAATGGCAGAACACTGGAAATAATCCAAATGTCCTTCAGTGGATGAATGTTTCAACAAACTGGTACATCCATACAATGCAATAATGATGTTTGTTAATAAAAAGGAATGAAATATTCATACATGCAACACCTGGATTGACCTCAAGGGCATTACTGAAAAAAGAAAAAGTCAGTCTTGAAAGGTTACATATACTGCATGATTCCATTTGTAGGACATTCTTGAGATGACAAAGCACTAGGGATGGAGAACAGATTTGCCGTTGCTAGGAAACAGGGTTGGGAGACGGAGTGGGGCTGGGAATGAGTGTTCATAACAAGAAAAAGCAACAGGGGGTCTTTGTGGTGGAAGAACAGTTCTTCACCTTGGTTGTGCTGGTGGTTACATGCATCTGTGCATGGGATACATACTCACTGGAGAACTGTATACTCACACAAATGAATGCAGTTTAAGAAATGGTAAAAACCGAATAAAGGCTTAGTTAACAACAATGTAAGAAAGCCGTTTTCCTGGCTTTGGTATTGTATATATTGGATGTTACCATTGGGATAAGTTGGGTGAGCTGTATATGGGACGCTTTATACTATTTTTATAACTTTCTTTTACTCTGTATTTCAAAATAAAAAGTTTAATAGTAGTAAGAGAAATGCGTACGTATAGATGGCTTCATGCTTCTCCTTCTCAAGTGCCATCTTGCCTGCACACCAAGCTGCCTGTACCACACTTTGAAGGTCACTATTATAATGTATGGTTTAAACCAGTCGTTTTTCAAAACTGACCAGGCATCAGAAGGACTTGGGGAACATTAAAAAAAGGAAAACAAACCCCACAGGTCCTGGGCTAATAGCAGTCTCACAGAACTCCCCAAATAAGTTGGACTGATGCTCAACCAAAGTCTGGGAACCATTTGTTTATTTCCATACCCCAGGGGCCAATGTTTTAATACCTTCTGAACCTTGTGTAGGTTCAGTGGGCACACACTGTCTTTTTGGTTAATTACAGTGGCTTTTGAAGTCTGAAGCATCCTTTATCATAAGAACAATGTAGAGAATCAGGAACTCAAATGGTCCTTTACCTTTCTGTGCTTTTCTCTCTGTGCTTTCATTGTAAACTCCAGTTTTCTGCATATGTTGTTTTAAGGAATTTTAATTGGGATCCAAAAAGAGGAGAAAGATTTTTTTTTAAAAGATTCTTCTAGAATGCCTCAGTGATGCCCAAACTTTTGCATTATAGAGCAGTTGCTATTGTGCTACTTCAGGTGGTGATGCCTGAAATCCCAGCTGATTTTGTGTCACGACAGTTATATGTAAATGATCTATTAATGGATCTATTATGATATCATAAAAATAAATCTGACACCTGAGCCTTTGGGCAAATACATGAAGAAATTGTACCCTGGAACAATGATTGACCCTAGGAGCTATAAAAGAAAAAAAAAATCATGGCATTATATTTTATTCATCCTTCCTTAATTTTTCTGTAGCCAGAGACTGGACAGCTGAGGACAGTGCTGGGGACAGAGGAATACAGGTACTTGAGATGTAACATCTCATGCCTTCAAGCACTTTGACCTAGCATTTTCTCTTATTGTCCATTTTTCACATTGTTCTGTATGTTGCTATTCTCAAACAGAAGAGACAGTCTGCTAGTTAAGACAGACCTGTAATAAGCACCATGTACCCATAAAGCTGTATTCTGTATATTAATTATCATAAAAGAACATGTTGGGTGTGTTACAGGAGAATATCAGGAAATCATTATAGAAGAGGGGATATCTGAACTGAGTCTCGGAAAATGGGTTAGTTGTTAGCCAGATGGAAAAGGATGGTAGATGGCATGACACACCAGGCAAATGGAACAGCATTTGCAAAAGTAAAGAGAGGCACCCATTCTGACCCTTGTAGCTTTGGTAGCTCTTTGCTGATGTCCTTAGGCAGTGCATCTGGGCTCCTGAGAGTAGCTTTGCAATGTGAGATGAACAAAGGGACTTCACTATGAAGGACTCAAACCTAGTACACTCTGAAACATACCTCTAGGAATCATTCTGGGAAGTTGGGTAGCTACAGACAGGCAGCACCAAGAAACAAGAGCATACTGACCTTATCATAAGGGCAAGAAACGTCTACCTGGTGGTCCTGTCCAGAAGCATCATGCCATTTCCACCCAACTGTCTGTAAGGCTTGAGAATAAAGTGTTTCTGTGTACACAGATGCTAAGACCAAAAAGGAAGGGAAAAAAAGCAATCCTTTCTCTCATTTCTCCCCAAACTAAGTCAAAGCAGCCTTTTTATCTAGTCAGATATAAACCCTTAAGAATGTGAGATATGAGCCTACTTGATTTTTTTTCTTTTTTAATCTCCACTTTGGGGTGATCCTGAGAAAACAGGAAGCAATGAAAGGAAGACTTTATAATGAAATATTCGTCACAACTGAAACTTTAAAACTGTGTGTGCATGCGTGTGAATGGATTTTGAAGCAGATTCTCATGTAATACCTAATTTAATTACCAAAATATCCTGTAGCTTTATTATGGTTCCTGTACAAATGGAAAATATGAGATTCAGAGGATCCACAGTGAGGCTTATAAATGTAGAAGCCACGTTTGACCAAATTTTAATATTTCCCCTTAAGCAAAGTGTAGGTGTTATAGAACAGCCACTAGTATAATAATTATTGGTTATTACTATCACTAAAACCATATCTCTTGCAAAATGTTGTTGTAAGGATGGGAAAAAACTTTTTAGTGGATTTATTAGTCTATTTCATTTGAACCCCATTCTGCTTTACTCTTAACCTCATCTTTTCAGCTATACTGTAAAAGGTGGGCATCAACACCTCCAATCTGCAGAGAATATCATGTCAAGTGAAATGAGTAGCATTTCAGGGCAAAGCTGGGGTTTGAACTCTTGTCAGCTCCAAGTGTAGAGCTTCTCCTTAGCACTACACTGCATCTCATGTTAATGCTAGTATTACTTTTTATTAAAAGAAGACAAATACCTCACTGGTGTTTTCCTTAATCATTACCATTCAAAGCTGTTTGCAAATTGAAGTCATCCAAATAACATGGAAAGTACTTAGAATCACCTGCCCATAGGTGTGTATACAGTGATGTATGAAAGCATAAGACAGCCAAACTAATTTCAAGAAGTCATTACCAAGAAGACATTATTTCAGAAAGCCCTTGGAATAACTGCTTAAAAATCTCCCTTAGTTTAGGTGAATTATGTCCTTTTTGTTGAATTTGCTAGATTTCATTGGTAGTTTTGTTGGCCTCAAAATGAAATTAAAATGACATTTAAAGTTGCTATTTTTGTTAGTGGTCTGCTCATATATGTTACAATGATTTGGATTTTATTAAGTGCTTCCTTTGTAAAAATTATTTACTGGGAAAGGAATTTCTAAGTTACATGATGGGTATCTAGAAATATTGCCATTTGGGGTGACCTTGAAGTATTGACCAGTAGATGAATTTTATTTTTTGCATATCTTACCCTGTAACACAAATTCACTGTGTTCCTCTAGTAGGGGGTATTTCAGATACATCATGCCATTTTTATTGAATAAGGCTTTTTAATAAATAGGGAAAGAATGAAAACCAGGTTCTAGTCCTTAAGTAGTTTGTATTTTCATTTAGAAACCTGACATATGAAAATAACCAGTTGACTGGTGATACAAAGCTATACCTTTTGTTAGTGAAGTGGCTGTAGAGTTGATTTCTCAGAGGACCCAAGAGTTTACCTGGGCCAGGACAGGATTAAGAGAGGGAAAATTAAGGGGAGGCAGTGGCCAAGCACATGGACTCTAGCATCAGATAGTTCTGGGGTCAAGTTTTGATTTTACTACTAATTTTCTAGGAACTTGGACAAACTAGGTTAAGTAGCTACTTAAGCTCTCTCAATTTGTTCTTTCTTTAAAATCGATATATATGTATCTCAAAGAGTTGCTTTCAAAATCAAATGAATACATGGCACAGTGTCTGGTACAAAATAATGGCTAAATCAGTGAAAGCTGCTGTCACTATTGTTGCTGTTATTTTAAAGTGTGAGCATGACTGTTGAGAGTCAAAAAACATAGTTTTTCACCCATAAGTTTTTGGTAATAGTTGTCTAAATATAACTCATGCTGGCTATCTTTGAAAATGACCTTAGTTTTTTTGTTTTTTGTTCTGTGTTAATGTTTTGCTAATTGAAATTTTAGGATTGGCTTGTCTAAGTTTGTCCCTGTTAGAATAATGATGTGTTGATATATCCTCTTTGGAATTTCTATAACACCTTTCTCAGAGAGAGACCTCACTTGAACTATGTCAATGTGGAAGAAAAAAAACCAGCAAAGATTCCTATTATAGTATATTTTAAAGAAGGATTATTTTTATTATTGAATTATTATAGATAATAATGTGAATGAACATTATGCAAAGTAAACTGTATAAAGCCATCTAGTGATTTTGATTAATCTTTAAAATCCTTTGTTTTCCAAAATATCAAATGAGGCAGAGAGATTTTAGAGATGTTATTAATTACACAGAAAATGAATTAATTAATATTCTTAGGAATTTTACCTTGGGTCCATTCATCTCTTGGATTCATAGTTGAAATTTAGCCAGTCTTCTGAAATTTGTTTAAATGTTGTTCATGTTTATCTCTTTTTCAGACAAAGGGTCTGTATGTCATGAGACCCTCAAAGAGATGCTGAACTCATTAAGAAAGATAATCTCTCTTCCATAAGAGTTCCCCAGCCTTCCAAGCCAGTTATATTAATGCTGCTCAAGTAAAGGCAGATTTTCATTTTCCTTTCACCAGATTTAAAAGGCAGTATTTGAAGAGAGAACTGAATATTTAGTGGTGTCGGGGGTCTAATATGTATATGAGGAAATATAATGTGTATGTAATAGATGGTACATGGTGTGTACCCTCTTCTATCATGATGTAGGGCTTGACATACGTGATACATACCTTCATCTCTGTTGGCACATCTCTCGGCAGTGCATATGGAAGGTGTGGCATGGGGACAGAAGGTGTGGGTTCTTTCCCCTGACAGGGAGATCTGGTGGGGAAACTCACCCCACTGGAAGGCTGAGAAGAGTGTGGATCAGTCCTGGGAGTGCTTGCACTGACCCAGTCCTACAGGTAGAAAGTTGTCAGGAGATTCAAGTATAACTCTTCTGAGCAAAAATCCAGTTCTTTATACTGCAGCCTGCTCTCTGTTGCTTAGCATCTATTACCCATACATTTTTACTTCTCTCATATGTGATTTACAAATGCCATCGTTGTTCTGCCTCCATGAGTGCTGTTTTGGAGGATGACTCATCAGTGCAGTGGCCTATTTTAGTGAACCACAATAGCTTGGGTAGAAAGAAAAAAAGATTCAACTTACTCAGGAATGGAAAGCAGCCATCTTTTTATAGCTAAAATTGCAAACATCTGGCGACTGCTCTCTTCTACCTCCCTTCAAAAAAGGAGAATCCTCCCTCCAACTTGAGCCTGCCACTGTGTTTCATCAAGGCGGCTTGGCAAGCCTCAAGGAGCACTAGGTTTTGATTCAAAGAGGCCCCTGCCGAGCCCAGTTGGCTGGGTTCCCTTTGGAAAGTACACCCTTTCGTGCTCCTCATATACTACTGTTATGTAGTCATAATAATGGTAATAATACTGGTGATGGCAATTAATGGCTGTAGAAAATCCCCTTTTGTTTTAGTGCCCTGGCTCATTTGTGGTGGCTCTTACGGCAACTTTTATATTTTGAAAGTTAACTGTGTGTGCCAAGTTTGCCTCCATCCTCTGAAGCTTTTTGTATTCCAGAAACCAAGGGTCCACTACATCAATACAACCAGTAATTACCAACTGAATTTTATTATAAACTGCTCTAGTGAAATGTTGAAGCAACAAATCAATTGCTTTTTAAAGGGTGGCAGTGATCTTACAGTCAGAAAACAGTTCACCACAGTTATGATCCCTTAGTACCCCACCCTTGTTTCTTATTGTGATAATTGTTTGTGAAACTAGTTCTTCCCTCCTTGGCAAAAGTCAGCTCTGTTGGCAGGGGAAGTGAGAATGGCTGGTGGTTTGCAATAAGGGCTGAGAGTTAGAACTTCTGCATTTTTCTCTTGGGGCCAATGCCAGCTTCTGCTCTGGCCTTGACCAATGCCTTTACTCCTATTCCCCATTTACCTTTCTCTTCCTCTAGGCCACTGAAGGGTAGAGGTGGACCTTTCCTTTCCCAGATTCTGCCAACCTTATTACCGCTGTTCCCTTTTGCTGTCGGGTATCTTGGTCAAAAGTCATCAATAATTGTGAAGGAACAGAGAAGATATGGTAGGAGGGAAAAAAAATACAGGGTTCGATGGCATGGCAGTTTTCAAAAACAACCTCTAGTACTAAAAATAAACTGTTTTCTAGAAGTATTAGCATCTGTGGTACTTGGAAATCATAGACATTCATTGGGGGCCTTGAGCTTATTTTATATGCCTGCCTTTTGCTTTTATGCCTTTGGTAGAATTGTGTTCAGTACCTAAAGCTACAACTTTTCCTTTGATATAGTAATTTTGTTAAGTTCTCTCCTGCCAGTCTTCCCAGAATCCCAGTGAATTTTGCAAACATCTCATTAACCTAAATGCATCTTTGGAAGAGGTGAGATTGTGGCTATGGAGTTTTCTGGTTAACAAATAAAAATAAAAACAGGTTAAAAAAAAAAGGAACAAACAATGAAAGGGAAAGAGACCAAGAACTCCTAACAACCCAAAATGTGTATCTTACTCAAGACTCCATGCAGAGCCAGGTAGAGCAATGGCCTCTGGAATTTCAGAACGTGTGTGTCCCCTTCTTTCTGTCTGCTCCATTGTATTATTGGTAGTTGTGGCCTTTTCCCCCCACCCACACCTAATCTTAGAAGTTGGACTCATTTATTACAGCCAGTGTTCTAGCCAATTTGCTTTTCTCCTTCATGACTGTTAATGTGGAAAAGGTTTGCCAGTGTCCTTTACCGTATTTTCCTTTTGCTTTAGGGCTTAAAATTTACAAACTTTCTAGAATACAGCCAGTGCTCTGTTGCAGGGGATTTTAAATGTCTCTCATTGGTTCTCTGCCCTAACCACATATAAGAGTGACCTGGGAGCTTCAAAAAATACCAAGACTTGCACCTTACTCTGAGATATTGTAATACAATTGGGCTAAGATAGGCACCAGTTTTTTTCTTTCCTTTTTTGAACACTTCCCAAATTTTAGAGCTAATGAGGTACAGGACGATTTCTCACCTGATACTTGAGTTTTATCATCTCTCCCAAGATGTTTCCCAGGCTTTTCTTGACTGTTCCTACTGCCTGAAACTGAAGCTGCCTTTTCTGTCTTTGGACAGCTCTGACTTGCTTGAGAGTGTGTCTTTATTTTGATTTGAAATCTGCCTTTGTAAAAGGTGGGCATATCTCTTAGTCTTTAAAACTTTATAATCTCTAGCAATGGAATTTAGTTAATACTTAGTTGTAAGTGCCTGCCTACCAAAAGAGGAAAAAATAATATATGTGTGTGTGTGTGTGTGTGTGTGTGTGTAAATAAAACAATCTGATCTTGTCTCCCTAATTGTGACCTGGTCTTCATTAAATAGGACCGCTCCCTTCACCACTTTAGAGTTAAAAGTCTCTGAGAGAGTATTGGTGAGGAGCAAACAGACAAACAAAACAGGTAATTATTCTAATGAGGCAACGGCAGAGTCACCTTGTAGACCAGAAGACTGGGCTTTGAGGCAGGAGCTCTGTGCTGGTCACCCTCAGAGTCACAGTACCTGGCATAGTTGAGGCTCTGAGGAATCATTCAATACATATTTGTTAATAAATAATAATTATGAAGTTTATTAAGGTGATTCAGTTCAAATTAAATATACAAAAGGTGATAGTTTTAAATGTAACAATCCTTTAGAAAATATCGTGGGAGAAGTTCCCTTGTGCAGAGAGAGTAAAGCTTAATAAGAGATACGAGGGTTCTATATACAAACAGCAGAAGTCAAATAACAACTCCCAAGCTCTCTGGAAGGAGACTTAGTAGTAATTCCCCTGCTACAGATATGTCCTCTCAGGCAGCCTTAAGTTCGCTTTGGCTTAAATACAGACATTTATAGGGTCACCCATGTTACATTTAGATTAGAAGGTATTCTCGCACGTGTACGTGAAACCTGCTACTCCCCAGGTCAGCCTGGATCCTGGCTCTGCCCCAGCAGAGTGCAAAGAACAAGCGCTTCTCCCGCTATGAGTCCCTCAAGCCTTTCAGGATAGTGCTATTTCCCTCAACCCATCGTCTCCTCGCCTCCTTCAAGCTGCACAGTTCCATTACAGGGTTTCTAAACCTTTTAGAAGTTATTTTAAAAAATTGAGATGTAATTGACCTATAACATTATATTAGTTTTTGGTGTACAACATAATGATTTGATGTATGTATATATTACAAAATGATTGCCACAATAGATTTAAGTAACATCCATCACCACACAGTTACAATTCTTTTTTCCTTGTGATGAGAACTTTTAAGATCTACCCTCTTAGTAATTCTCAAATATCCAATACAGTATTGTGAACTATAGTGACCGTGCTGTACATTATATTCCCAGGGCTTTATCTTATACTTGGAAGATGGTACCTTGTAATACTTGTAATTATTTTATTCAGCCCATCTTGGGACATATCATTAGTCAGGACCCAGAAGTGAACGAATTCCACTGAGTACATGTAGAGAATGGCAAAATTCTCTAAGATAATTCTTTTTCCTAAACAAAGGTTCAAGTACTAAGAATTACCTTTATTACTTTCAGCACATTCCTTTAGGCTCATTTATAGGACTGTTCTATGTGGTATTATTATGGTTGACTTTTTTTTTTTAACGTGTATATTTTTGAAAATGTTTTTTTTTCCCCCTTACTCTAAATGGAATACAGGACCTTGGAAGGTGGTAAAGTCAACAAAGAACTTAGACTTTTCCTGTAATTAGACTGTGTAGCCTGATTAAAACAAATAGGATTTATAGTTGAATAAATAAGCTGAAGTTCTTGGTGCCCAGGCAAGTCTAAATTTTGCAACATATTGGAACAAGCTAGAGTTCAGAACGAGTAATAATAAAGGCAAAGCTAAAGTTATTAAGAAAATTATCAGGATTACCTATATGATTGCTTTTTGCAACAGCTTTCCCTGGCTTATCTTGATGGGTTTAAGTTGTCTCATAACTTGTTCATTTTAATTTTACTTACTTTTTGCTAAGAAGAAGGAAAGTCTATTACCCTGCCTGTGCCAATGATTTATTTGCATGTTGCTGTTACATATTACCACTACTTGGTTGTAAGGTACCTAAAGCATAGGTTTGTTTGAAAAGTGAACAAAACACTTAAAACTTAAACAATTTAATTAAAGTGATGAGGTGGTAGCAGTCGTTCCACAGTTACACTTAACCTTTATGATTTATTATTCCACGTGTTTGCTTAGAATGTAAAGAACACAGAGTAATCGAGGCAGGTCAACACCCATACACACCTGGAGAGGAAACACTGGCCAGATCATCTCCTGAAACTTCTAAAAGTCTTTGGTGTCAACCTGTGAAGGCATAGGCATATTTCAAAGCCCAATAGATAAGGCCAAGTTTAATACAATTGAAAGCGCTTTTAAATACTAACACTGATGACTTGGAGCCTTCCCCTACAATCCCAATTTAGGTATTTTTGGGTGTATAGATTTTATCTGCTCTGGTATTTCCTTTCACTTCACTGAACCATGTCATAATTTTTTCTCAGTTTTCTTGGATTCTAAATACTTGTATTTTTTTCAGATATCTACAGCTGTAGTTCACTTTAAAGATAGGGCTTTTTGAGGCATAATGTTTTGCTCATGGCGAATCTATTGTATGTCATCTAGTTTGTTCTGTATTGGGTATAGCCCAGAGAAGAATTAACCTGTATAAAAATATTGTCACTTCTAGACTGAAATTGTCATTAGGGATTACTGCCTCTTATCCTAGGAAAAGGGTCAGTCCAAGCTTGAGGAAGGAGACATCATATGACCTGGGCCCATTATGGGGACTACAAAAGATTTTCTTTCTCAGGAACAGACGCCAGGGCACTTGTTGGTAATAGACCAGCACATTAGATGGGCATTTGCTCCAAGTAGAGGGAGGGCAAAGTGGAGTCATCGAAGGAATCTCAGGGCAAAAGGCTTGTAGTTAGAAGCTAGGCACCACGCTTGAAGTATCTTTCAGACATCCTGTTTCAGAAATAAATCCAATCTTGACAGCAACTTTTATTTCTTCCTCAGACTGAATATAAAGAATCATGGTTCCTAGTTAATAGCTAGGGACTGTCACAAAGTTTGACTTTGTTCTGAATACAATCTCAGAACTGTGCGTGGATACCCAGTTGAAACAGAACAAAAGGATCTGCTAGAATAAAGGCAGTTTTACCTTGGCCACACAGAAAAAGAGGTGGTGACCAGTCCAGGCAACCACCATGAGACCAGAGCTAACCAGAGTGAAGTGTGGTCCACAGAAAGGGATGCTTCCCCGCTGCTCACTGATGTGTGATGTATATCACTGAACCACCCTGGGTTGTTTCCCCCGACTATAAAACAATGAGATTGACTAATATTATCCCTTCACTTCCTTCCTAGTCTATGATTGTATGAAATAATGATTCAGCTACAGAAAGTGGGTAAAACCTGGTTACTCCTGAAAGGCATGGAGTAAAATTATTCCCATGGAATATCATGAATTGAGTTAGGCTATGAAATGGGCCATAGGTCTTCCCCCTGTATGCCCTGAGTGTGGTCTTCTGCTACCCCCATGCCATCTCAAATCTCCCATTCTAGGCCAATTTCTACACATGTTCTTTCTTATGCCAGAGCAAAATGTCAATGTATGTTCTTAAGGACATATAGCTCACAGGGGAGCTAACATTTTATTTGTTCCTACTATATTCTAGCTGTCTGATATATCATTTTTACAGCATTATTTGAACTTGAAATTGAGGCACAGAGAGATTATAAATAAGTTGCTTAATGTCTTTTGGCTAATAAATAATGAATTTTGATTGGAATCCACCTGTCTCTAAATACACATTTCATGTTCTTTCAATTATATTTTGTATGTTGACTCCCAAAATCTCTACAAGAAATGGTTGTTAAATATTCACACACTGAGATATCTCTCTCTCTCTCTCTCTCTCTATCTATCTACTTCTCTATCTATCAGACAAAGATCTACATGTTCGAAAGTATGTCAGAGTGGAATCTTGCCAGAAGGACTTCCATTTTTAATAGAAATCAGAGCTTTAAGATGAAGGTATGAAGTTCTAATGATAAAAATTTAGATGTCAATCATGAGGGTGTGGTCTGGGGAGCATGATGTCTTTGGATCTATACTGTAGATGTGAACTTGACCTTGTGGTAAGAAGAGTATTAAAATAAAAGTTCTTCCAAGTTAACCTGGTGGTGGAGAGGAGAGTAAAATAAATACATGAATGAATGTCTGGCTGGCCACCTGGATTGACCAGGTATTATAAGGTAAATGCAAATGAGGGATGACAATACATTAGACGACAAGGATCCAGAATCTTTGCTATTTTTTCACTTAAAAAAAATTCCTACTCTGTTTTTAGAGCATCAAAACCTTTAAAAAGGAACCTGTAACCATTCATTTTTTCCTTTTACTGAAATGTGTGGATGGGGGGAGTGGCCAGGATCCTCAAGGGATGAGAAGAAGAGCTTAATATGGCATTCATTCATTTATTCATTCAGCAAATATCCATTGAGTACCTAGGACATGTAAGGAGTTTTGCCAAGAGCTGTGTAGGATTAGAGATAAATAAGCTGTGAACTTTACCTTGGCTGTGTAATTCATAGAAAGGAGGGAAGACAGGGGCATTCTGGCTAAGAGCTACTTAAGAGTTTCCTTGTAGCCTTGTCCTTTTCTAGGCTGGAGATTAACTCAGAACTTTTTTTAAAAATCTATTTACCTGTGAAATATGTATATACACACACAAATCAAATAATATATATATATATGTCAAAGAGCTGTCGTGGAGCCTTCATTGAAATTTATTTCAATATGAATATTGGCAGTTATAAAGAGGGATACAGCTGACCCGTCCTAACCATTATTTTAAATATGGAAAAATCCTTAGACCCATGTGAGAAAGGAATTTTGAAATCTTGGTCTGACAGTTGTGAGAGGGTTAAGAGAGTCCGTGGCTTTGTAAGCAGGCCTGGGGATCCTGCAGGAGCCGTGTCAGGATGTTGTCTGCATGCTGTCTTTGCTGATCACAGGAATCAGGTCATAGGAGAAAGAGAAGTAATACAGTGTCTCTTAGCAACCAACCCCAGGAGAAAGAGCAAATTACCCAAACCCCGCCATCTAGCCAGGGAAGAAGAAAGAAAAAAAAATATTCTGAAAGTCCTCGTTCAGTGCTCGGGGCCCTGGCTCCTCTGCGGCAGCTCCTGTTGGGGGGCTGGGCCTCCCTTGGTGGGCCGGTGGCGGGGGCAGCGTGGAGAAAGAAGTAAACAGAAAGACCCTCCAAAATGGACACATTTCTTTTCTCATCTTCCTTCTTCTTTCTTTTGGTAATTTTTTTCTTTTTGAAACTTACCTAGGAGAGGGGGAGAAAGAGACAAAGGATGAGCAAGGACCAAAGAATCCTCTCTCCTGACACGGGAACTCAGTGTCCAGAGCATGAGAGGGGTAGAGCTGGACAGGGGGGTTGCGTCACTTCACTGTGTCTGGTATTTCCAAGTGAATCTGGATTGCTCTCCAGGGGGGACAGGAATGCAAAGTCTAGAGATAGTATTATTTTATAAGACCTATTTTTGCCCACCCTGCTTGTTAACTGTGTAGCTATTAATATTGATCACTACAGCCTTTGGTCCGAGGCAGTGGTTTTCAAACATTTTTGACACAAATGACAGTAAGAAATAAATTTCACATTGGTGATACACACACACACACACACACACACACATGCACAGATATGAAAGAAAACCTTAGATAACAGTCTATGCTCTTTATATGGTACATATTGATGTTTTCTACTCTATTTCACTTCAAAAAAATTCCTTTTGGAGATCCAGTAAATTGATTTTATGAGCTATTAATGAGTTGCTTCCTAAAGTCTGAAACACTAGTCTAGGGTTAGCCTTTGCCTTCCATTTTAATTTTATTAAAATATTGCCAAACACAAGTTCAGTATTGGTGAAGAGCCCTTGGACAACATTGTGATGTTCAGACTAATAGTACTTGAGCTAAGTATTTATCTTGTCGTCTGTCAAGTAGACGTATCCTAGGATCGTGGGTTGAAATTTAGGAAATTAACCTGAGATAATTCCTCTTGGCCTGTCAGCAGTTTAGAAAGGTGCCCTAGTGTGGGTAAGAAGCACTGGACTGGACTCAGGAGACTTGATTTCACTTGGACACATTCTTTTGTCACTTGGAGCCCCTTGCATAATGACAGGATTGAGGTAGATGATGTCATAAAATTCCTTCTGACTGTAGCATCTTGGAATTCACAGCTGGAAGGGGCCCCAGAAATCTTCCAGTCTAATCTCTTTATTTCAAAGATTCAGTTCTGAAAAAATAATATTGATAGATTCCCTGCTTCCTTCTCTGTTAGGTAGAAATATAAACAAAAGATTGAATCCTGGTTTCTCACTTCAGATATCTCAGTTTGATAAAGGAGTAAAGACACTCATACAACTCAGTTCAAGAAAAGACAATTTGTTAGATGCTTTGGTTGGGGGAGAATTAAAAATGTAAAAACTCAGAAAAAATAATAATATAATCTGACTGGAAAGATAGTGGCAGTAGGCTACACTAGAATAGGAGGAGAAAGCTTTTGGGCTGGACTTTGAGGGAAGGAAAAAAATCATACATGGAGAGGTTGATGATGGTAGGACATTCCAGGTAGACTAAACATAGTTAATTAAAGAATGGACTCTTAATTGCCTCCTCTGAGTTATGGTTTTTGACCTCATTGCACTCACCATGGTTGATTATTTTCTTCAAGTTTTTTTCTATATTCTAAGAGTATTTTTATTCACAGCTAATATAACCCTTTAATAATGAGCAATTGCCTACGGCCTAGTAATAAGGTGAAGGTTGATTTAATGGTATCTGTATAGTACTCCCTGTGGCTAGGAGACACATGCTTATATAAATTCAAGGTGTTATTACAATTTTTTTCTCCTCCAGCGGGGCAGGGGGTTGTGGGGATAAAGGTAAACAAAGAAATACGAAGTATTACCTGTGATCTTTTCAGAATAAGTGATACTTGAATATTTTTTTCCTTTCTTTTTAACCTTTAGACAGGGCTTTATTTAGTTTGTTATTGGGGATTGGAATATTGAATATTGGAAATGTTCTCAGTGATGTCACTTTTTGAACAAAGTGATTTGGTTATTAAGTCAGCTAAGAGAAAAAGGTACAGAACCCAGAATGAATGTGAAGACTCTGTGTTTGTAATTTAGCTTCCCTTTTGTGCCTTTCCTTGAGGGAGCACCAGGCGCTCGCATATCTCACCCAACCATCCAATGTTTAAAGGCTTTCACATCATCATAATGAGGCCGACAGGTGCATTGCTTTCTTGAAGTTCACTTACCAACCTACTTCCTCTCCATGGGCCTGTTCTAAAGCAATATTCCCACAGATTGTGCTCCCAATACTCCCTCTGTCCCAAGCCTAATATTAACAATGACTCGAGTAAATACAATTCTTTAATATTAAATGGCATGCATTATTTTATATTCATAAGCATACATTCACAGCCATTATTTAATTCTCAGAACACTTCTTTGATAGGTATGTGGCAAAGGTAACTGGTTCCATTTTATAGGTGACTGAGCTGAAGTACTCGGAGGTGTCACTGTCTGATGTCCCTCAGCTGCAGAGGCGCGGCCAGGGCCAGAACAGCAGGGCCCCTGTCTTCCTACCCAAGGGCAGTATGGTGGGTGGTGGAAGGTCACTGCTGAGGTACAGTTCAGAAGATCTCTTTGAAAACTTTCCATTTTGGATGAATAACCTGAGGCTGAGAGAAATGGAGGTGCTGGTGTTTTGGAGGTAAGCGCACAGAGGCAGAGCTTCCATCCCTGGCAGCTGTTTAACTTAGCGTCTCACAGGTGTAACACTCTCCATATCCCCTCTTCAGACCGCAACCAATATCCAGTATGTGGTACTTGACAAACATGTGTGATCTTATAAACAACTCCTGTTTATTGTTGATATCTTCAATGTGTAATTAACATTATGTTAAGCATGGATTTATGTAGGACCCAGTATTTGTCCGCTACTATTAATTGCCTTGGGGAAAAAAATAAACAAAACAAAACCTTAGACCTGGGATTTATATTTAAAAGGCTCAAAAGTACTTTTGGTGAGGTTTAAAAAAATAATGAACCAATTAGAAAATAATCTAGACTTGAACTTCAGTAGTAATATTGAGAAAGATTATATATTTTTAGGCCTGGATAGTCAAAAGCTGGTGTTTCTGACGGCTGAATAGGTTCCAGATGGCTAAGGGGTGAGGGGTGGGGTGTGGGATGGTGGGTGGTGAGCAGCCAGGCTGGGGTGGGTGGTCAGCTGGAGTAAAGACACAGTACTAGGACAGGAGTATGACATGGGGTGCATTGGCCAGCAGGGAGTTCTGGGTCTCCTAGGTATAGAAGGGGTGATCAAAGAGATGAAGGAGTCAAGAATCTGTCAACTTTTCAGTCAGGAGCCTAGAACCATAGTGTGAGTTAAGGATGTAAACTCCTTGGAATTAGGGACTATGCTTCATCCAGCCAGTTATATAGCTGCTCAGGTGGTAATAATTGGCAATTAGATGATGCTTTTTGATGTGAGCGACCTTCCTAAATAGCCCTTGATGCTGCTGATGAATGAGACTTAGGCACATCACTTCTGTGGGCCTCAGGCCCAAATGGATGTGGGAGTATATGATAACTTCCATTCTAAAGTACCTGCATTTGAGTGACATGCTAAGTAATGCCTGGCTGTAAGTGGGGAGTACTTGTGTGTCCTTCAGAAGGAAAAGTTCCTGCTATTAGGATAATTTGTTACACACTTGATGTTTTCTAAGAAATGTGTTAATCATATAAATCCTTCTTAGATAATTTTTTCTTTGTGAACTTAGATATATTTGAAGATTTTCTGTACATTTAAAAATGTGCACCAAGTATTCTAGAAGAGCAAGAAAATTCACTTAAAAAATAAACTCACAATCCTGTCTCCCTAAGACATCACCTCCATTTTCTGCCTACCAATTGGGTCTTTTCAACTGGGTCTTTAGCAGTAAGTATGCATCTATAGTTTTTATCATGTGTAATCAGGGAGAGATGCAGTTTTGTGTTTTTTTCCCATTTAATGTTACAGAGTAAGAATTTCCCTGTCATATTTAGTGATGTCATTATGGTCCTTGGAGTAGCTATAGTATAATTTATTTAACTATCACCATGTTGCCAATCATGTGTGTTGCTTCCAGAGTGTTCTGTTAGAGAGGAGAGCAAAGGTCTTCATAGGTGCAGCTTTTTGAGGAACTAGCATGTTGAAGAAATTGGGAGCATGTTTATTATGAGCTTATTACCGGTATTTGCCCAAATACCCTCTTAGTTAAATTCCAGTCTGCAGTAAGTGAGTGTGATACTCTGGTGAAGTACTTGGGGGCCAGAAAGGGTGTTTGGAACTGGTTGACTACAAGATTTTTATGTGTGTGAAATGGGAGAAAATGGGATGGGCAGGCTATTTTCTTAGCTACACCCATTTAATTTAGATATGCAGTGGAGGCAAATCAACAGTGCTAAGGGAAAGGTGGCCCAGCTAGACTGCCAGGATGTAATATCCTTTTGGGCTGGATCACATAGTGGCGCTGTAGTCAGGATGGTAGAGCATGGGGATGGAATGTAAGTGAGCAAGCAGAGATCGTCAGTTGGTGTGCATGACCAGAGTCATAGCTTTGCAAACGGGATGCTGATTCTGTTCCTGCGAAGAATAATGAAAAATTCCAATCTTGGACTAATGGGGGGAGATAAAAACAATGAGAATAATAATAGATTTTCTAAAGTCTTCTAAATTTTCTGTGAACATAAATATGTTCCGTGCATTTTTGATTTTTTTATATGTCTCATTTAATATATATTATATATACATTTCTTGTGGTTGTTACATCTTTTATTTAGTTCTTTTTTAGGGAGCATGAATCTGGAATATTATAATTCATACTCATTAAATACCTATTTAAGATTTGAAGGGAGGAAGGAATGAATCACTTAATGCGTATGTCTATTTCTTGGGGGACTAATCTTGACCTTGGAGCTTGGTTGAATTGTAATTAGCCCAGTATATGTATGGTCATTTTGCTAAAGCAAAATCTTAGTGTATTAAAAGATAACTTTGCAAACTATGGAAGGATGATGTTGACTAGTTTTTAAATGTGTTAGTTTGATTTATTGTTGTCTTTTCTGATAAAGAAAGGGAGTAGTCTCCCCTAAAGTTTAGTGATTAAGTCACCAGCCACTTTTTCTATTTTTGTAGTTGTGGTAATTGATGTTTCCTGGAAATTTTCCCCCCATGCTATTAATACTGTCAAAGGGGGTTACAGCCGTGACTCACTCCAGGAAGTCAACCATCATTCGCTTCCTCAATCTTGCCAAACAGTCCCCATGCACAAAAATCAACGACTTCTGCAAATGAGTTACTTTATAGCTCTCAAGAAAGTTCTAGATAATACAGCTTTTGTGGTTCACACAGTGCTTCCTGCCTTGATGGGGAATAAAACAAAAGTTTGTGTTTTGCTTCTTGGTATTCTTGCAATCATTGACTAGTTAGGTCACCAATGTGGTCTCTAGGTTAAAAGAAGTCCCACCTGCTGTCTAGCGAAAGTCCCTTGGCCATCATCTTTGCAAAGTGACACCTGGGGTCAGGGGCTTTTGCAGTCAGGGAAACTGGAGTTCACTCTATTTCTTAGCAGTTCACACCTAGCTTTACATTTCTGTATTCATTCATTTGCTCATTTTTTAATTAACACATTCATTCATTTGACACCTAATTCCGTATCTCTTGAGCACTATGTACTAGACACCGTGCTATGCACTGAGGATATGGTACAGAGTACCTGTGCTCCGAATGCTTCTATCTGGTTCTGTGAACTCTATTACTGTATTACTCTGAGACACCAGGAAAACAAACTCAGAGAATATGTAGCCCATAGGCTTATCCTACAGGATTCAAGCTCAACTGACATATGTAAAGTTATGAAGACTAAGGTTATTCATGTTAATTATGTAATTTTTTTCTGCCTGGACTTCATCTCTTCGGGCTTCTCTCCCATATACATGTAATACCAAGATGGATGTTAACTGGGCATTTTTTTATGGCACTTAAAATGTTCTACCTTGGACTATAGTCATTTGTGTTCATTTCTTAGCTTCTTTGCAGCTTCTTTGGGTACAGCTAACATGTGACTCATTTCTGGATCAGGGATGTCTCCCTTTTGACCTTTTCCCTCCTTTACCTCTCCTTGCCCCTAGCCTAGTCCCAGATAAACAGTGTTCAGTATGTTCGGTAAATGCTAGTAGCGGTGTGATTTTAGACAAGTAAGTGAACTTCTCTGAGTCTCAAGTGTTCTCATCTGTAAAAAAGAGGATAATAATTCCCACTTCCCAGGTTATTGGAAAGGTTAGGTATTTTATTGAAAATGCTTGTAATAGTGCCTGGCACTTAGTAAGCACTTAGTAATGTTATCATTAATAAATGATTTTACTGCTACTTATGAAGCGGTCACATTTCCTTCTAGGGTTTTTTTGTAGTTCTTTATGATTGATACAGAAGAGACATGGAGTCTAGGCTTTCACTTCAGCCTTCTTTATATAGGAAACTAGATGTTAATGTGCTGCTTCAGTTGTATACGTCTTGTTTCTTGTATGGTTGCTGACAAAACATTAAGTAAAAATGAGGCTACTGTTTCCCTTTGATGTCAATTCACAGTATCATTAAAGTCTCAGAATTTTTCCAGATACTTACTGCTGACACTGGTTTTACCAGAGGTTATGCTAATCAGTCATCAAGTGGTACAGCTTGACCTTTGGAGTTTGACTCAGGTCCTTGGTCCTTTGCCCTCTGTTTATTCTGGCTGTGAGCAGAGGAGTTAGGCAGCGAGACTTTGACATCTTCTTATCTCCCTCTCCCATCTTCTGTTGGCAGAGACAGCATCATGTAGGAAGGACAGCGGAGTGACTGAAAAATGGTTGTGATGAAAAAAAATTTGTAACATACTGAGAAATCTAAGTATGTGTGTGTGTGTGTGTGTGTGTGTGTGTGTGTGTATTATGTGTGTGGACACACATATATATATGCATATATATGTAGTTATGTCTCTGTATATCAGACTTTTGTGTGGACATATTTTTGTGTACCAACAATATGTACTTCTCAGAATGTGTTTGTACTCCACTGTCTATGAATTCTTACATATGCACCCTGTGCAGCTGTTCCAGAAGAGATTATGGTTTCCATTTTATGGATGGAAAAGTTCAGGGTCAACAGCTAGGGTGTTCTTGAGCAAGGACTGAATCTAGATTCTCCAATCCCTAAGGCAGTTGCCGTCTTGCACACCATGATCTATATGAGAACGTATCAGAAGATAATGAGAAGCACACTATGGGTTGGCGTGGAACATTCACTTCTTCTGGAATGTTGCCTAAGTTCGGAATAAAAACAAAACTGCATCAAAGCCACATTTGTCATCATTTTGGGCCAGCACACCTCTTATTTTTATCATGGCTGCTTCTGTCTCTGTTCTGATAACTGGTTCCTGGAAGATGCATTGTTCAAGTTGAATGGATGTTCTTAAATTCTCCTAAACTAATCCATTTCAATACTTATCACAGTTTTTGATTGCATATACATGCATTATTGTTTGATCACTGCCTTCCTCCCAGACTCAACTGTAAGCTCCATGGGGGCGCCATCGTACCTTAGGGATTTGCGCACAGGTAGTCTGTACTTAGTGAATAACTGTTTAATGCATGAATGAATAAATGATTAAGTGAGATGGACACAGACTTTTATAATCTAGAATGTCTGTACTAGAAGGAGTCTTTTAAGCCTTTTACTTCAAGTTAATTAAATATTACTAAAAACATTCTCTGTTCCAAGCACTGACAGAGGTGCTTTGGAGTTATATAGAGACAAACAAGACATGATTTCCATTCTCAAAAACTAATAATTTAATGGGGGACATTTAAAATATGTGAAATTAATTATAACAGAGCCCTAGGCAAAGCCTGTTGGGAATAGCAGAGAGAGACAAGATATTACTTTTGATCAGGGACATTAGGCAAGGCTTCCTGGTGATGTATTTCATCTGGGCCTTGGGGTGGTGGGGTTGTGAGCACTGATGTTGGGGCTCAGAGTGACTGCGCAATGTTAAACATGCTCATTATTCTTTCTCCTTTTCCAGTAATTATTGCATTTTTTTAGCCCCTTTCTCAAGTGCCCATGCACCGTTCTCCCTCACTCTTCTCTCCCTCTCTTTCTTGCCAGAATCTGATATTTAGGCATTGCATGGTTTCTTGCAATAACTGACATCATGGTTCATATATTAATGTGACAGATGGGCAGCCCAGGCAACAGCGTCTTTGCTGTTATCTGTAGCATGAAGCAGAGTGAGGTGCTTCCCAAAGTAGGTTTCCTTCGCTATTCTTGTTCAAATTGTTATGTGGTCATGACTTCAGTTCACTTTCACTGTGGAAAATTATCTAAACTGAAGAAGCAAGCTCTGCCTATGCATGTTTTATGTCAACCCTTACTTATGGATACTGCTCTGCCAAGACACCTTGAGTTTTTTACTGTTGCGTGTCACACTGAGGTGTTTTGCCTTCATAATGTCAAATGGCTTTATTTACAAAGCACCAGCACCGTCTGGGTAACCCAGAGGAGCTCTCTCATTGGCTCCTAGGGCCTCCTTGCATAAGAACAAGTTGGAGGGGTTTATGTTTCTGTTTGTCAGACCACTTTGGAGATGACAAAAGGCACTTTAAGAGATACTCACTTTTCTTCTGTTTCAAAGGCATAATAGGGGTAGAAAGATGAGTTAGTGAAGGCGTGTTTGTGATCTATCCTTTCAGAGCTTGATTTTGGCTACTCAGACTTCATTTCCCAGGCTTCTTTGACCTGTGTACCGGTACACAAAGGAACACATACTATTTGCTACAAGTAGAAGAAGCCATTTACATCCTTGGGTCTCATTAAATGGTTCATTCATCTATCACTATCCCAACAACAAAAATGGCAATCCGTTTGTTACTGAAAATGATATAAACAAAGTGAAAGAGCAGAAGGCAAGTTCTTGCCTATAGAGCTGCAGTTTAATGCGGTACGGTACAGGGACACAATATTGTCCCACTTTTGAGGCCTGGCTTCATCACGTGGAAGCTCTGTGATGTGGTAGAGGTCACGTATCCTACTGAACTCAGTTTCACCACTTATCAGCTGGATATAAACAGTATTGCCTGCACTTCTACCTCCAGTGGGAATTGTGTGCAACATTGAATTGTCTACTGTATGTGCGTATCATATGTAACAAATAGGAAGGGTTGTTATTATTTCACCCCCTGGCTAAGGAGAAAATGGTAACGTGAGTCTTCCGTACCTTTCTCTGCTATTTTGGCTTTAGCAGCCAGGAGAGTTCCTTTGCAGCTTCTTTTGCTGACAATACTGATTAACAGCATTGTATCAATCCTACCCAGGCCTTAAGATGGAAACAGGTGTTCCTGTTATAGCTCCACCATGTGCATGACAGGAAAGAATCATGTCGCCATCAGAACCTTAATTTATCAATCTTACTGACTTAAATTTTAAATTTGCAAGCTTAAGATGATTCATTATCAAAGTATTTTTCATGCCTTAGCTTTTCTCCAGGGAACAAAGGAAAATGGCTCACACTAGCACTTCTGATAAGCTCTCATTCAGCAAAGGATGGTGTGCCCTTAATTTTGTTAGCATGCGTGTGAAGAATGTACTGTAAGTAGAGATTCTTTACTCTGTGAATACAGTGCATAATTTTCAAATACGCCTTTAAATCTGCCTCCAACCAGTTCAGAATCTGTTTTTCCTTACTTCATTAAAATGTTCCAACCTGGAAATTTCATCTTTGGAAACCCAGACATTTTTCACAGCTTGTGAAGAGAACAAGTAAATGATTTCAATACTTTAAACTACAAGGATGACATATTTTCAGCCTGCACAGCATTGATACAGTTGAGTTGTATCCTTCTAATCATAATACCAACAACCCATTTGTATCTGTGAGTGTTCGGGTTTGTATCTCTGAATGCATATTTTGAAAAGATAAGAGCTACAGAGGTAAATTTTGAGAAATTGAATCATAGTTATGGGCAAAATAGTCATAACTTTAACTATGCATGTAAATCTTAAACTTGAAATCAAAAGGTTGTGTCTGCTTCTTTGATTACATAAAAACTAGGAAGATGTATCTGTTACACCTGAACTAGATTGTTCTCAGGACTTTGTGGAAGAAAAGATGTTAGCATAAGTTTATAATAGAAAAGAAAAAAGATACCAGTTTGTTCCTTCTTCATTTGTTCATTCATTCAGTCAAGCAATGTTTGAGAACTCAGCACGTGCCAGGTACTGTGTGGGACTGAGAACAGGTCCTGGTCGAAGTCCTTGCCCTGCTGGGTTTTCCACTGTGAAAAGAGGAGGACAGACTATGAGGAAATAAATGTACAAGGGCTCAAATGGTGAAAGTCATCCACTCAGACACACACATCAGGATAAAAGGATAAAAAGGTACCCAGTTATTTGTGATAGAGAATAGATATCATGATTTACTATCAGTTCCATCATCCTTGAAGGCCTCTCTTCTGATAATGAGTTATTTCATTTGCTCCTGCCATGTCCTATCTGGTGGGGGTGGGGGGTTGGGAGTTGTCTGCCACTTTCACACCTAATGCTTTTATTTTTCAGTAAAAACAACTTTCTCATACCCTTCTCAAAGGTAATGGCCTTGCATGTGTGTTTTGTGCTTAATAATCTCAGGAGATCCCTGTCCGCAATACTTACCTTAAAAAGATTTGTGGGGCACCACTGAAATGACTAGAAACAGCTCTCTTTAGTAAGCACGCTGGAATTGTCTCATCATTTGAAGGCAGCCTGCATGTTTGGCTTCCTATTGCCACTCAAATCTTACTTGGCCTGTATGAACCAGTGAAAGTAGCAGGTGGCGTCTGGCTTTTAGTTTTTCTGAAATGTGTTTCTTTCTGCCACTCTGCAGGCCCCTTCCAGTGGGCTATCCGTGACAGCATTTCATGAAGTGGACCATAGATCACTCAGCTCTTTTTTAGTAAAAGCTTCTTTGTAACCTTTTGGTTACTGTGGATGACATTTAGCTTCTCAGTCTTTAAATCTTGGAATGACTGCTTCTACAATGCCGTCTGAAAGCTGCTGTGGGCTTTCCTTTCCATTCCCTCTCCTCCCCCCCCACCTTTTTTTTTCATTTGTTATTTTCATTTATGCTTTAATAACTTAAGTCCTATTCTACTTTTCTAACCTTCTTTCCCTGAGTTTCCTTAATTTTTCAGACAGGTTAAAATGCTGTGCTTCTTCCAGAACCTGTCAGCTTGTCTTTGGGATGGCGTACCGCTTGCTATGTTCCAAGTCCCAGCTCACCTTCTCCTTCAAAAACCATTTGCTTGCTAATGTTTATGTTTTCCATTCGCAGAGGTAGAGTTTTCTAGAGTAGAATGTGGCAGTTGTTACTGCTCTTTTTATATTCCCTGCATGTCCTTTTTAGTCCTAATTCTCATTTCTAAGCTTTCTAGAATGTTATGTTTGCCACATTGCTTCTGAACTGCTGTTTTCCTAGTTGTTTTCTAAACTGCAGGTGCTGGTGACCACATGCCTGTGGGGAGAGGAAATGATGTCTCTCTGTCGTTTGTTGGCATTTACAACGTTTTCTGAGGCATGGATTCATGGAAGCATCAGAAAGCCCGACGTGGGATTTGTGGCTTGAGTGACCTAACTTAGATTCTTTTGGGTAGAGAACCTTAGAAAGTCTTGAGGAAAAACTCAGATTATCTGGGCCACCAACCCTGGCTATACCTTAGATTCAGGAGTACAGCTTTTATAACATACAGATGCCAGGGCTTCCCCCTCCAGGTACCCTTAATTGTTCGGCAGTGGACCTGTGTGTGGCAGTACTTTGTACAAGTTTCTCATATGATTCTGTGAAACCAAGTTTAGGAACCATTGAGTTTATCACACCACCTGATTTTACAGGGAGAAAATAAAGTCCAAAGCAAAAGTAATTTATTTGCCCAGGCTCCCGCAGTGGTATATCTTAGAGTAGGGACAAAAACATTTGTTTCCTGATTTACAGCCAACATTGTTTCCACTGCATTGATTCCCACTGCTTCTCCTTTGGCATGCCAAGATGTCTCCTCTGGTTCTGGATAGTAGGGAGAGTACAGAACCTGAATCACAATGGAAAGTAGGCTAGAGGTGCTCAAACTATTCAACATTATAATCAGGTTGAGTTTACGGGCTGTTGAGACTCAAGATAGAAAGGGAATTTGGACTGTTGGGTGTATACAGATTCCCAAGGAGAGGGTCATAGGATTTATTTTTATTTGCCAAGTATCTGTATCTTGATACTTCAAAATGCCGGATGTGTTCATAAGAGGTATTTGTGATATGTTGTAAAAATGTCATATTGTTGGCAAATACCTTGGGTTCAAGTTATGATTCTGCCTTTATGAGGTCTGGGAACTTGGACACACTGTCCCTTTTGGGCTGTATTTTCCCTTGTCTTTATGATGGAAATAATATTCCCGTCTCCCCGGGTTTCAGGAGATTTACTTGAGATGACACATGTGAAAGCTGACACATGATAAATACTCAATAAGCCTTGATTGATTTTGAACTAAGGCAGATCTAACTAACATTTGCTGCCAGAAATGAGACAGGATAAGTAAGTGGCCCAATTAGAAGGGTAATTTCTGTCACTTTTGCCTTGGTCATTCAGTGGGGTGTAGGTGGCAGACTATGGACTATGGAAAGTGCTGCAACTTACATAGGTGTGGTACTAATGGGAGGAAACAGTTGAGTCTGTAAGGCAAATGCTAGTCATCTTCTCCAACATTTGTATCACAAATGCATTTTGCACTATTAGTATACCTGAGGTGCTTAAATTAATAAAGATTGTAGCAAGTTCTAACATCGTGCATTCCTGGAGAGCCTTGAAGGTTAATTACTTCAGCCTCCCATCCAGAACTCACATCTTCGATAAATGGTTGCATAGAACATTTGTGTGTCCAAAGTGATAGGTGACTCAGTACTCCCTGGAGCCTGTTTATTTGTTGGGTAAGCCAAGTGTTGGAGACATTTTTCTTATGCTAGATTCTGCCTTTTAAATCTTTTGCCTTCTGAATTAACACAGAGCAATTATGGTCTTTTTTTACACTTGACAGTTTTTCTTTTATATTCTATCTATAAGATAACAGGAAACAGAAACTAATAGTAACCAAGTGAACGTTGGTTTGCTGATGTTAGAAAATCTAAGAGAGTCAAAATAACATAAAGGTGGGAATCACAGTAGCTCTGGGGTCCTTGGAACCAGGAATTTCAAGACTTTCTCTCTATTGTACTTCCACTGCATGACCCCATGGACATCTCTGCTTTTTACTCTTTTCTCTTTCATCAGATCCATTAGACTGAATTCTGTGTCTCCAAGGATGGTAAATTTTCACTGCTGGTCCTAGCAGAGCCTCCCCTCTTGTTTTCCCTTCCCTTCCCTTCTTTGCCTCCTCCTTCATTCTCATTCCAATTTCCTTTTCATCCCATAGAGTCCTGGTTTAATGTGCTTGGAATAGTCCATATATATATATATATATATATATATATATATATATATATATATATATATATAAATATTAATAATGCCTAATATTCATCATCTACTTACCATATACTAAGCTCTGGTCCAAGTCTTTTAAATGCATTTACTCCAATTATTCTCACAACAAACTCTATGAGGCAGGGGCTATTACCTTACCTTCTTTATAGATCGCAAAACCTGAGCACAGAGAAAATAACTTTTCCAAGGTACCTGGTGAGTTAGTGGCCAAGGCAGGATTCAAGCCCAAGTAATCTGACTCTGCAAATCATTATTCTCAGCTGCTTTTCTCTCCTGCCCATGGGCCATGTTACTGTGTGGTGGATCTGGTTGTATTTCTTATCATTTTTGCTGTTACTGTGGCTCAGCATAGTCTTTTTTTAGGCCCCCAAATTAGGGACATTTGTGTTATTAATTATAAGACATAGATAGCATTTGTAGAGGGTTTAGGTTGTATCAGACATTATTTGTGTAGGTTAGGTTATTTAATTTGAATTACTCTACAATATTGATATTAATTTGTTTTTTAAACATAAAAAATGCAGACACTTCACAACTAGTCAAGCATATGTGAGAATTGTATATACAAATGATGCTTAATAAGCATATAGTGGCTAGGACTTCTGCAGTATCTCCAATACATATTTTGCCCACAGAATAGGAACTACTGCTCTAGTACTATGGTGTTTAACAATTAGACTAATTTTCATTTGTCTGTATGATCAATGTAATCTTTTAAATATCTGTTCACATTGCAGCCTCTCTAGGACGTATATTGCTTCTGACACTGCAGAGTATTCCAGAGCGTATATCCACAGCATTTCACAGGTTCATTTCTTAGTCTATACCTCAAGGCTACCTGCAGCTTCCTGCTCCCACAAACCTGGCTGTGAGGAACACCTTTGTAGGAGTGTTTTTAAGGATGGACAGAAGTTAGACTAGCATTTGTGGCTAGGAATAGGGTGCTTGGGTGCATTGCATTTTCATCCTCAATTTCACTCAGTTCTGCCAGATTTTTTACATATACACTGCAGTCAGGTCCACTTCCCTCAGTGAAACATTAAGATTCTTGTCTTCTCCATGCTGTCCCCAGCACATGGTCTCATATGACTTTTTAATTTTTGTTAATTGATGGATTGAGAGCAGTAGCTCCTGATTTCTGCTTCTGTTCCATACATGATAAGCTGACTCAGTCTCTCAAGATTACTGGGGAGAAAAGTGCTTTGTTTCATATTGGCAAAATATCCATTTCTGGTCAAAGAGATCTCCAGGACTGTGGTTGTAGAGACACATATTGCCTACTCCTCAAGGTTTGTGGGTGGGAGCAGAATCTCTGAGAAAGTGGTGGTGTCAGGGCAGGCCATTCTCCTGATGTTACCGAGGGGTTCTTAGTTCATTTCATTCCTTCATTTAGTCAGTATATGCAGAGTGACAACCATATCCTAGGAACTTTTCCAGGTACATAGGGACACAATTGTGAACAAAGTAGACATGCCCTTTGGTTTTCTGGAACTTCTAATCTAGCCAGGGGATAGCTGCTACGCAAGTACTCGTGGAAACAGGAAACCATGGCGAGTGCTCTGAAAGGGAAGCAGGAGGGGCTGTGGTACATAATAAGGGCAGCTCTGTTTATGCTTAGTTGGCACAAGGGTATGGAGATGCTCTAGGGCAGGAAAGTTCTAGGAGAGATAAAGAGGAAAATTCAGACAGAATTATCTGTGCAGGGACTCAGAGGCAAGAGAAAATCTGCTATCTTCAAGGAATGGAAAAGTTAGTATTGTTTTGAGGGACTTCCATCATTTATTTAACATTTTTGTGGAGTTCTCGCTATGGACCAGAATATTGCATAAGTTCCTGCTTTTTGTCATATGGACCTTGGACAGTTTAATTCTGACTTTCTGACCTCATAACTTAAATTTTATACCTGCCACTTTGGCCCCTACCCTCAAAGTATGTGAGAGGAAAATATCTTATGATGAGTGGAGATTTGCTTTGCTTTTATTGGTCTTTGCTTTATTTCCTAAGGGATAAAGTGCACATCACACATAGTGCAAATGGTCCACATCATGGGACAGAGATGACAGCCTGGTTTTACCTTGTCTTAACTGTTTGATGGAGTTTGTGTCCTATGAAGGAGGCCTGTGTTGTCACATCATATTTACTCTTTGTATCTCTTGCATCTCTCTTTCCAAGTACTCCCTGTTCCTGACTCCTTTCTTGGTCTTAGATCTTTAACTTCAAACTCACCTCTAACCTTAAGTCAGCTCACATAGCCATCCATGACCATGGTTCTTATTTGTGCATGGTCACCTACAGGAAGTACTTTGTAGTTGGTTGTTTTAAGATTTCTCCTTAGGTCCACCCCTTTTGTGTTCTTTGGTTTCATCTCTTTTAAGTCTGCTCCTCCTCAGGCATCTGTTTCAGATGCTGCACAGCCACATTATTTCTCTGTGACTCTCCCTCCTTCTTCAGGTGTTGAGATCAGCCTTCTCATACCTATCTTCTCTGCCATTCCATGGCATCACTCCACGCCATTCTTTGGCAATTGCTTTATTTAGATTCTCCCTGGACGCTGAAACTCCTTATTCCCATCCTGGACCTCCAGTTACTCTGCAAATTGTGCCTAGTATCTTCTAAAATACTGACCTGATCCTGTTAATAGCATGTTGCAACTTTACTATATCCATAGTGCCTGTGGAAGTATGTCAGTCCCAATCCAGCCAGGAATTTCTGATCTCTTGCTGACTGAATCTGCTCGTTTAACTTCATCTTCAGTTGCTTCCTTTGTACCCATTGAGGTGGCCAGATTGGACCATGTGCTGTTCTCTGAAAACATGCCATGCTTTCCTTCCTTGTGTCTTTGCTCAAATGGCTCCCTCTCTCTAGAAGACACTTTTCAATGTTTCTACTTCAATGTATTTATTCCTTAATCTTTATCAAAATAGCATCTTTCCTATTAAACCTCCTCTTATCCTTAACTGAAAGATATTTGAATTTTCTCTTGAGTTTCTTTTATACTTTATGAATACTTCTGTTCTATTCCTTAGCATTTTATAGATGAGGAGATGGGACTCAGTTTAAATAATTCTAAGTCACAAATAGAGCAGTTAGAAGTGTGGGGGTCATAACTCACTTTTTTAACTGAGGCTGCCGCATTTTATTTCCTATGCCGTGCCCTTCCCAATTCACATAGTTCTACCTTATGTAGTACAATTGAGGGCAGAGTACTGGAATTAATGTCTACCTTTTTTGAGTGCTTAGTATATTCCAGGACTCCTTCGTGTATTTTAATGTTAATTTAATTTAATCATTGTAAAAAGTCTTTCAGGCAAGTATTCTTATTATCCCCACTTTATATATGAGGAAGTGAAGCACAGAAGGGTTGAGTAATTTGTCCAAGATTATATAGCTAGCATGTGGCACCGGAATGCCAGCCGAGGCTGTCTAGCTCCATAGCCTGTGCTCTTAGCTGCCCAGCAATGCCATAGGAAAGCAGGAACTCAAAACAGGAGCCTAAAGCCACTGACATCCTCACTAATATTTGAGAATTGTGGGAAATAACATTTTCAGTAATTTTTCTCAAACCAACATATCTTTGATTTGTGTTTTAAGACTTTGATATTTTCAAAGAATTCTCAGTTGTGAACATTTGAAATATAATTTGAGGTAAGGTAATTACTAAAACTTTCTTACATGGAAATAAATCAGCTATAAATCTTTATTTGTAACAACTCCAGGGTTAGGCATTAAACAGAAGATTGAGCTAACTTCTTATCTTATGTTCTAGAAGGCATTCACTGTGTCTTATTGGAGGAGGAAAAAAACAAAAAACAAAACCACTTCTCTTGGTGGTGAGAATTTAGAGATTCCTCCTTATTCAAGTGAGATGACACACATTGTTAATACCCTGTTTTATGTTTGTCTTTACAAAAGCTGAGCTAGAATAAAATCATGATTCTAGGGCCAATTAGAGTGGAAGACAGTTTTATAGATAACATAGGTGCTACTTTATCAAGTTGGATGGTTTCAGAGCAGTTTATATAGACTGCGTTTTTAGTTGAGAGCCTGATGAAATGTCAGGACATTATTAATAGTAGTGTTTGGAGATGAGCAAAGTGCTACCATGATAACACAGACAAGGAGGGAGAAGGAAGGGACTGACTTAATACCCTTGGCCTATTCCTAGAGTCTTAAGTGGTTCACATAAAGTAGAATCTACACACAACATGCAGGAGAATGCTATTATCTTGAAGCTGAAAACTAGGTTTTACAAATTCCTGATTAATAGGCACCAGTTCATGTTCGGAAGGAATAAAACATAGGATAAATGCTCCAATTCTTGGTTTCATTGGTGAAGTAATTGATAGCATGTATGAGATTCAAATTGGTGGAATTTTATTGATCACAAGCTCTATGTCATAGGCAATGGTCAAAAGCAGTAGATATGCATACTTGATATTGAGATGAGGCTAAGTGTGAACTTTGGATCAGAAGATACTGACTGAGAATGAAAAAAAGCAATGTTGGTGAACTGTTTTAGGACAAAAAGATGAATGTGACCTGACAGAGATATGGTAAAACCAGCTCTGTACTTCAACTATAAAAACGTTGTTAGTTTTGTCCATAAGTTTGCAGGGAATCTTTTTTTAATAAGAGAACTACAGTTGACAAATATAGTTGTGAAAAAGTAAATTTGTTTTTGTTGGCTGGCTCATTCATTCATTCAGCATTTATTGATACTTTGTAAGAAACCCTCCATAAGGTACTACAGAGATTGTTAACAAAGTGAGTCACAACCAAGAAGGTCATGAATCAAATTGGTAGGTTGTTATATGACCAGCAAAAATAAACACTTTGCATGTAGTTAGAGGAAATACTGTTTGGGAAAACTTTTTAGTTTTGTGTGTGTGTGTGTGTGCGCGCGCATGCATGTGTGCCCACAAACACATGTAGTTATGTGTTGGATCTCAGTGGAAAATACATATTTTATTCTGGTAAATGGTCAAAATTATCTGAAAAACTGTTATCAGGGGCATGTTAATCAATCATAGTTTCCATCAGCAAGCAGCTTACAGGTAAGCAGGTTTCGATAGAAGTTAGAAGGTGCTAATGTGATAAGGGAGACAGAGGTATCTGCTGTAAGAATGCCATGTAAACAAAATAATTGAATGAAGAAATCAGCAAAGGCTTAATTGAGGAGATGGCTTTTGGGCTGGACTTGAAAAAGTGGTTAATTCTCCATGGTGTTTGGTGTATGGGAGTCAGGATGTGGATTGTAGTGTGTCAATTTTCTTAAAGGTGTGAAAACAGTCCATGGCATTTCAAAGAAGCCTGTGTTTCCTTTGGCAACTGATGGCAGAGCTAACCTTGGGTTCTGAGTTTAGGGAGAATGTGAGTACTTTGAGAAAATATGTAAGGTGAGCAACTGGAGCTGGGTATTAGGGAATGCCTGTTGGTTTATGAGAAAAGAACTACATCCAAGGAAGAAAAGTGTGTGGAGTGACATGATAATAGTCATAATCACTTGTAAGGCTGCTTATGTAGAGCTCACAGCTGTCACTTGGTTCCCAAATCCTTTGAACAAAGGGCAAGAGGTACTGAGCCAGAGCAGGAGTTAGTCCTTACAGAAAATTAGGCAGCTCTAGTGTTTGCATTAACTCCTTGGAAGCTCTGGCACCATCTTTTGGTATCTAAAGCAGAAATTTATTGAAGAGTCACAGATTTTATATCTGGAAGAGAATTGTTTGAGAACCATTAGAAAGAAACATACAGTTTTCTCTGTAATCATTCTGAATGCATTTTAGTGGTGGATTTGGGTTTTTCCCCAAATTTTGTCCTGCTAAAAAGTGGAGCTCAGTTCTTTAGAAGAGTCTGAAGTCTTTGAGGTGAGTCTGGACAACACCATTCCTAGGAGAATTTGGGGAAGAGATATTTAACTAAGGTAAGGGGTTGGTGCCATGGCATAAAGATCTTTTCTTACTTTACAACCTCCCCACTCTAAACTCACCATCTTGTACAGTTATATAATGTAATTTTCACAAGTTCCTAAAACACAGAGGTAGTGTACTGGGATACTGGGACGTTTGGGTGCCAATCTAATTCTAATCACGTCTTATTTTTTAAAGAGAGGAAAAGCCATTAAAATGGTAGAATTTACCAAGATAGAGTTCCTCACTGAGAACGAAATACTGGCTCTTCACTCTGATTGGGCCTAAGCACATGAAATGCTCCCATGTTTGGAATCACTTTGTTTAAGTGTCATTTTCTCCCAACACTTGCACTCCTCAGGGGGATTCTTTGAGAATTAAAATCTGTTAGTGTTTCCTTATCCTTAGAGGTCTTTGGTGCTAGACATATAATAATAATAGTATTGCTAGTGGTGTGCAGCATATTGGTGTTAAACTATGAGCTGATATATGGAGCAGGGGACACTGTATTTCTAGTTCATTTCCTTAGACAAATGCAAACATTATACTTGCATAGTTACCTCAGGCATTCACAAGTTAGATTTCTAGTGCAGTTTCCAGTAAATATGAACCAAGTGGTACTATTAGTTTTGCATCCACTAGGTGCCTTTTTAAGCTTTTGAAAAGTTATTGAAGGAGAACTCAGGTATGGGGTAAATTGTGTATGTGTATGAAAGATTCAGCAGGGATTTAAGGTACTTCCAACCCACATGAAACATTAAACATACTGGCTGAGCCTGGCTTGAAGGTGTGTTTTTTTTGTTTTGGTTTTCTGTTTTTGATCCTGAAGAGTTCTCTACTTTTTAATTTTATAAAACAAGAAGAGGACAGTGCATTTAACTAAGAAATGGGCTGAACATAGTTAAGCCGTGTTTCCTTTCTTCACCTCAGGATAGTGGGGGCTGCTATCATATCTTTAAAATGTATATGTTTTTCATCTGTTAAATGTTTTACTGTGGAAACAAGCATATACAAAAGTAACCAGAATATGTTAATGAACCTCTGTGAATATGTTATCTAGCTTTGGCACTTATTTGACATAGGGAGTTTGTGACATGTACATACCTATTCCTTTCCCTCATTTAAGATTATTTTGAAGGTAATTCCACATAATGTATTGTTTAATTTTAACCTTTAGTAGATGTGTCTATCTCAGTCATGAAGAACATGTTAGGAGGTCTCTTTTGAAAGATATTGATCTTGTAGCTTTTGCATGTGTAGAGAAGTGGCTACTGTTTTATGGAAGAGGAAATTAGAAAATGCAGTCTTTCATTTTGCCTGTTTCTCTATTTTCTGGAAAGTCTTAGCTTTGGGGGCACCATGTGGAATGTTATTGCATAAGGTTTGAACTCTAGCATATTTGGTTAATTGAGACACAAGGTTGGTCTGAGTTTATTGTAGGTGTCTAGTCAGATAAATAGATTAACATTAGCGATCCTTTTGCACTGAAGCCTAAATAGCTAATGTTCTTAAATTATCTAGAATATCATTTAGGATTCTATTTATAGGAGAGTTGTGGTCTTAATTTAAAAAAAACACTGTAAGTAAGGATACTGAGATAGGCCCGGATTTAACACACCAATATTTCACTACAGTGATTCCTCCCAGTCTCTTAGTCGAGGAAGTGGGTCACCATGTACCAAATGTAGTACAAAGTAGGTGTTTGTCTTTGACTAGATTACCTAGAAAATAGAGCCTGAGGCAAAAGTGTATGTGACTTGACTGGAACCAGTAGGCCCAGGGAAGCAGGAAAAACAAACAAACGTGAAATGAGGAGTCAAACACAGGAGGGAGAACAGATATTTAGGGGTATGTTACCAAGCTGTCCACAACTTTCTAACAAGTGCCACTGATCACTTGGTTTCATAGCATGTCTTCATGAAAGCCTCACACACTAGGGTGTCTCAGAATAATCCATTAATGGGAGGAAGGGAGAAGCATTTATGAATTCCTTCCCTATTCCCAGCACTCAAAGTATGGTTCCTGGTCAGCAGTGACTTTTCCAAGAAGCCTGCTTTATTAGTTCTATTTTCAAAATAGTTCTCATAAGTATGGTTTTACCCTTTAAAATAAAAACTGTGGAAAAGAAAATGCTGGGAATCCATTTTCATGGGAACTTTTCCATCTAGTGTGAGCTCAAGGGAAATACAGGGTTTCCTAATATTCCACACCAAAGCTAGTCCTGAGATTTAATACCTGATAATTATCATTCCTATCATCTTAAGAGCACACTTACTTTTTTCTCAGGAATATATGTTGACTATTCATTTGGGATCCTTCATTTGAAGATCAAGAGAATACTCTGCTTACATGTCTGGGTTTGGTCTTAGTCAATAGTTGTTAATCTTTCTTGTGTTCATGAATCTTTTGCTTGAAATTGGAATGTCTACATTCAAGGAAAGATTGCTGGAGAGATGGTTGACAATTTGCAGTTTGATGAAATCATTTCCTCCACATTGAGTAAATTAGTTGTGTAAAAAACATCAAGCTTTAGTTTTGTCCATCTTATGATAAGAATTTTTGGAAAATAAACAGTGGCCTCATTAATTTGAAGATGTCTTTTCATCAGTGCTAACACCAACTTTCTCGGATATAGTCTTTCCTGTTTTTGAATATGAAAAAGATCCATAAAAAAAGAATATATCATTCTTAAAGTTGGCTGGGGTTGGAGTGCAGATGTCAAGGCTATTCAGAACTCCTTTAACAAATTATCCATGTCCCTTGAGAGTGCCATCTCTTCTTACATTCAGTTTCCTCCATCCTATATAAAGTGACTGAACAAGATACTCCTTAGTATTCTCTAGCTTTGTCTTTGACAACTTTAAATGACTGCTCTCCAGATTAAACAACTCATGGAGAGAATGGGAACTAAAACCTTGGCTCTGTCCACTGTAGGAAACATGACTTGTTCTGAAGCTCAGTACTGTTGAAATAGCATTCTCCTTAATCCTTTGCCCCTGTTATCAGTACTGATTTTATTTTTATTATGAGAGTAGACTATTCCAGATTCTTCACTTATGAGTTAGAAATTGTGGTGAAATTTCAGGAAACTATGTTGTTAGTTTCAAAAACCCTTTGTGTAAATTTTACTTCTAAACTTTTGAAAGAACATTGATAAAGTGTTGAAAAAAGGGAATGTGATAAGATACTAAAGAACTAGTTGGTGATGTCTGAAACTGTGATTCAGAGTTTATTCCTTGGGTAAACTTGAAAGGGATTAACAGTATGGAGTGAATAGTGTCCATTAATGGGGTGGAATTCACCTCATGTCTAAGTTAACTCTCCCACAACCGGACCTCAGTGGGGTGGCTTGGTATTCAGTACTGAAAACCGACCGTAAAATAGATATTGCCTGATATTCCAGAGAAAACCAGCCAAGATGGAGAGAATGCTTGACACCATGTCTTCTGAGGGACTATTGAAAGAGGTAATGTAAGTTCAAGAAGACATTTTGTCAGGGTTGCAAGAGTGAACTTTGGAGGGCTCCTGAGGATAGCTATAAACCAGAACACAGAAATTAGAGAGAGAGAAGCAGATTTCCATTCAATATAAGGAAACATTCTGACAGAATGATCTGAAGATTGAATGGGCTACCCTAGCAAGGGGTGGGCTCCATCCCATTAGAGAGTTTTTAGGCCCTGCCCTTGCTGAGATATCTATGGTCATTTTGTAGTTTCACTAGATGACCTTCTCCTTCAACCTTAAGACCTCTTTTGATGTACTAGTTTATATTACTTACTTCCCACAGTTCTCTTAAAAATAAAGCTATACAGGTAATACAGGACATTTGATAAAAGGAAATAGAAGCCATACTCCCATCACTCAAAACTGAACATATTGATGTGGATCTCTCAAGTATTTTTTAAGTTTTATATGAATTATAATATACATATAGAAAAATTCACATATCATAAATGTACAATGCAGTGATTTTTCTAAACTGAACACTTTGTGTAAAAAGCACCCAGATTAAGAAAAGAACTTTACCAATCACACAGACTACACCATCTTAAGAAAATGACCATTGTGGTTTCTAACAGCATAAATTAGTGTTGCCTATTTTTTCTACTTTATTGGAAAGGGACCATGCAGTGTTTTTAAGTATTTTTTATCGGTGGTTTTGATTTTTCGAGTCAGGCTTAAAGAGCTATTCTCTTACTGTCTGCAAATTTTTATGTATACCTTGCCTTATAACATAAAGTTATTACAGGCAAGACTTTCATGTCCATGTAACCCATAGTCTAACATGAGAAATTTAGGTTGCTTTTAGTTTTTACTATTAAAGTCTTTGGGCATATAGTTTCACTATCCCTTCCACCCATATATTTCCACCCCTGTGACCCTACCTTGTATTTCAGATTGATTCATATGTGGACTTACTAGATCACGTGGGGTGATGCATTTTAAAAGTTCTGGATTCATTTTACCAAATTTTTATCCTTAAGTTACCAAATTGTACTTCCATTAGGAATGCATGACACTGCCTATTTAACCATTTGCAGATAATTTTTTTAAAAATATGTGTATTTTATAAGTTTTTATTTTTTTTGAACTAGTAACATGGCAACTTTTTTAACCTATTGGAAATGAGTTATACATTCGGTACACTATGCTAAATTCTGCTGCACACTACTTATTCTTTAAACTAACTTCTCAAATAATTATTATGATTATTATTTTTGCTATTACTGTTATTAATGTTGTTATTTTCATGATTCAGATGGGGGAACTCAGAAACAGAGGCACTAAGTAATAGGTCCAATGTAATGAAGCTAAGTAGCAACATGGTTGTTGTTTACTCTGAATTCTACAGTGTTCAGCCTGATAGTCTGCTGCCTCTCACATGGATGTCCTTTTCGTGGAATTGGATTTTGAAGAAAGTCATTTGTATATTGTCGTGTTAACATGTTTAGCAACTCATATGTGATTTAGATATAAGTGTATTTGTATATTACCTTATTGGCTGTTTATTTTCAATTCTGTTGCAATTTGGAAGCATGTACAAGTTTATTTTTTAAAATACAACTTTGAATCAAACCAGAACTACTAAGGCAAGGATCTAAATTAAGTATTTAAATGACATATATATTTTTCCAAATCCATTTAATGAATAATCTTATGTTTATTCATTAACTTTGCGATCACTTCTACCCTGTATTTAATGTGTATGCATGTATGTTCTGTTCCATTAATATCTATCCATTCTTGTGTAAATACCTTCCCCCTGCCATTTTCATTTTAATTTTCTTAGCTACCTTTGAAGTATCTTTAAAAAGAAAGATGGCTTGGCAAGAGTCCAGTTCTGCCCAACTTAATATTATTAAATGCTTTTCTCTGTGTCTCAGGACACCAGCAGCTTGCTAGCTAGTCATGGCTAAGATAGAACCTGAGTAGAAATTTTACCAGCTGTACAACCTTCTTGTTCTTCTACCTTTTGGTGAGATTGAAAATGGCTGTTAACCAGCATTTGTTCATTATCTTTTCTACGCTAGACATTCCTGAGAAACTTTTGTATACTATCTGTAATATGATCATCATAACATCCTCAGGAAGCACGAGAACTGTCTTGTGTACCAACTCATCCCAGGTTTACAACAAGCCATGGCAGAGCCAGCACTGACACTTGGGGCTTTTTACCACGTTGCTTTCTCCTTTGCATTGTACCCGTGCGTACTAAGTAGACTTCTCAATTTGCAACCTCTCATTTCGAATACTTGCCACAGTATTGGATTTGCAGTTTTGAGAAAAAGTAAGGCATAGTTCTTCTGCCCAGAGGTATTACCCTATTAACAAATGGAAATGCAGGTGTACGTTCATGTTTCTAGCTCATAATCTAAAATATTTAATAAAATTTAGTTGTTTATTATTGAAATCTTTAATCAGACAAGAAAACTTGGATTTCTTGCTTTTACAGCAGACTATTTGGTAGAATGAGTAGTGGAATGAACCATTTTGAGTATAATATGGCTAAATATGCAAGGTCTTTGTGGTCGCTACAGATTTGAATTTGAATCTTAATTAAACTTAAAGTAAAAATAGAGTCTCAGTCACTAGTCACATTTCAAGTGCTCAGTAGCCGCATGTGGTGAGTATGCATGATTTAGAACATTTCCAAAACTGCAGAAAGTTCTGTTGTACACCATTGGCCTGTATGATTCTACAAATGGAAGATTCAGGAAAAATGGAGAACAAATATTGCTCTTTATTAGTTTCTGCAAGCTCTAGTGTAAAGAACCCTTTAAAATATTATTGATGATTGATGACTTATTGAGATATGAGTTCAAATGATTTCATAGACATTGATCAACAAAGCAGCAAGATAGATGATTCATTGACTATAGATAAATCATTGACTACAAGAATAGGTCAGTACTTACTATATCTATTTTATAACTAAGGGAGTTAAGAGGAACTCCATAGCCCAGCCCCTTAATTATCAGAGAAACAAAGGCTTCAGTTGTTTGAATGAAGTTTCCAGAAACATGTGGTCTTCTCACATTTATATCTCTGTTGGTTTGGGAAGAACTGCCATTTAATGTCCTTTAAAATGTTAAGGAAGCTTAAGCTTTGAATTTCATATACTGGTCTAATTTCAGACCCAATTTGAGGCTGAAAAGCCTTATTATGAAAACAAACAAACAAAAACAAACTAGAACCCTAGTGAATGCTATGATCTTTTATCGAGTGAGGAAAATATGGAATCAGAACACGTGGTGTGGTATGTTCTTGGAATTTATTTATTACTTTAAGAATGTCTGACTGAAATTCAAACAAAAAATAAAACCAAGAGTGTATCTCCTCCTTTGTAACAGAACAAAATGAAACGTAGTTGAATTCCATTTCTGGAGTACTCTGCTTTCATTTTCATCCATCAGTGTTTAGTTAGGATCTTGTGTTTGGTTTGTGCCTAGATGAGTGGGTGGGGGTTAACATGAGAAAGTGCACAATGCATGAGTGGCAACCATTTGGTGTTATGTCCAAGGAAGCTCACATGTCCTCGTTAAGGCTGTGTGAAGTGAACTAATGTGGCGGCTCTAAAGATTGGGTTTAATCCTCTGGTGTGACGGCTTTCACAAGTCTTTTCAAGAGCCTAAATACCATAAAATACTCTCACAAAAGCCTTCATTGCAAAGAATGTGTGGGTCGGCTCATGTCAAGAGCTCTTAGCAAAGAACAATATGCCTAAAGCCATAATCTAATAAACAAACAGATAATCTAGTTCAGTTTTGTCTAAGTAATATAATGTCTCTATCAAACTATTTCCTGCACCTTTAGCTCTATTCACAAGGAAAGGGTGCTGCGTGGGAATGTGTGTATATTTTCTCTTAACAGGAGAGCATTTAGCTCCTGTGGCTGGATGTCTTGTTTTTCTCTTCTGGTAGCTTTAGTTGTTTACGGTGGGAATTTTCCGTCTTGGTAATTTGGTATTTTACTTGGTTTTTATTGTAAAGGGTAGAAATGTGTACACCGTCATTTAAGAAATATTGTTGCATCACCCCCATCTCAGTTAACAAGAGCCAGGTCAGAAAGTTCTCACATGTTTTGAAGCCTTTCTACCAGATCATTATATACCTATTAAGTCAAAGGGTATAGGCTATTCCCATATAGTAAGTTTACGGATTGCTGGGGGGACAGGATTTGCCAGGATTGATGGCCAAGGTGCTCCCATTCACACTGCTAGGTGTGCACCCATTTGTCTTTGGACAATTATGGCCTGACAGTGAGTAGAATATAACTTTTGGGGAATTCTGAATAGAAATAGCTTCATTTGCAGTGGGGCAGTGAGATGTGGGAGCCAAGATCAGACATAGGTGTTACCCACATTACCAGTTGTTTTTTGCCTGGTCTTGCCTAGAGAATTATTTTTATGTCCGATCCTTGGTAAGCACCTACTTGTAGTTAGGATAACTATGGTCATGGCATCAGGGGCCTTTGCTGGCATACCCATTAAAAAGAAGCCTGAGTCTCTTATTGCTATTAAATGGCCCTTGTACTTTGAGTCATGGGATCATAAACCATCAGTGTTGAAAGAGCCTTTAAAGGCCTTTTACCTGGTTTCTTGGATTTATAAAGCTTGGATCTCCTTTATAATATTCATGTCAAGTAGTCTTCTTGCCTCTACTTGAATACTTCCAGCTACTTGGCACTCACACATTCTCAAACAGGGTAAAAACTCTCAAACCAGTCCAATGTTCAGTTTTATGCCTTGGGATTTGTAAATGCAGTTGTACTCTACTGAGGTATCTTTGTTAGTACTTCTGTGTGAAACTTCATATTTTTTTTCTAAACAAATGTGACTTTTTACATTATAGGAATAGTAAAAGATCAGATTTTTGTGTCTTTTAGTCTCAGTTATATTTCTGTCTGAAGAGCTAAATGTACTTGAAATAAAATGTTTCTATCATCTCAGGAATGTGGTGGATATAGCCCCACCTTTCTGCTAAATCATAACATTCATTTTTCTCGCAGTAATAGATCTTATCACCCCTGCCCATTTTTAAAGCATTGCCACATAGATCTCACAAAAACCCTGCACCAACATTTTTCATTCTGCTTATGAGATTCCAAGAGATGAAATAACTCTCTCTCGGCCTCAGCTGTGGTCTTTGTGGGCAGGTTTCTAGTCTTTCTGGGTTTCCTTATAGTCAACTTGGAGCTAAGGAAAGCAGTCTCACAGGGAGAGTTTGCAACTTCTTTTGTTGAAATTCTAGCTCAAACTTGGTGTTGAAAATTCCTTAACCTAATGTCCAATAGGTTTTTTTTTTTTTTTTTTGGTTATTGTCATTATGACATGTAGTATCAAGATGATAGTTGCAAAAAGCAAAGAACAATGCATATGGAACAAAATGGTACTATATTAAATAAAATATTTAAAAATACACAGATATATGATGAAATTTTTAGAAAATTTGTATTATGGAAAGGGTTTTGCTCTCATCTAAGCCATGCCCCCTGTGCTGATGAATTATGCTTTGAGGTTTATAGCACTGGGTGTACACTTCTTTATCTTGCCCGAATTGTGACCTCCCCTACTCCTCAAATAAAAAAATAAAAAATGTACACCTCCTAATCCCTGGAAACTATGAATATATTGGATTATGTGGCAAAAGGATGTTAAGGTTGCAGATGGAATTAAGACTATTCATCAATTAACCTTGAAATAGGGAAATTATCCTGGAGTATCTGGGTGGGCCCATTGTTGTCACAAGGGACCTCATAAGTGAAGATGGAGACAGAAGATGTCTTTGGAGTGATCCAATGTGAGAGAGAACTCAGCCTCTGCTGGCTTTGCAGATGGAGGAGGGTGGCCGCAGTCACGGAATGAGAGGGGCCTCCGGAAGTGGAAAAGCAAGGAACACAGCCCTGCCAACACATAATAGCCTTCTGATTTATGGAACTATAAGATAATAAACACGTTATATTAAACAGTTGTTTGTGGCAATTTATTGCAACAACAATAGAAAACTAACACATACAATATTATGTTGAAATCGTGTTTGTATGTCTGTTCTTCCCTCTCAGCAATGAATTTCTCAAGGGCAACTAATGTTGTCTTTAAAAAAAGTCATCTTAGCACCGTTCCACATTAAAGGGACGTAAAATTCCCATCAAACACAGGAGAGAACTAGTATTTACTGAGTGTGTAAGCACCGTCTGGTCTGCGCTGACCTAGTTACTGTGCCTTGAGCATTTTTCTTATTCCCTAGGAGCGCTGTTTAACCTTACTGAATCAGACCCTTCTCATCTGTAAAATGAGTTCAAGGACTAGATCAGCAAATTTTGCTGTATGTCCAGATAGAATATATTTTAGGTTTTGCTGGCCATGAGGTCTGCCAAAGGAATGTAAAAATAGCCATGGAAGTTAAGTTAATCACTAGCTGTGTTTCAATAAAACTTTATTTACAAAAGCAGGATATGGGCTGGATTTGGCCACTTAGCCATTACTGTTTGCTGAACGTCCTTATTCTGCTGTAATTCCTTTCTAATCTGATGATTTCATGAGTTTTTAAAGTTTACTACTGGTGTCAGTTAAGCCATGAAAGTGCCAGTAGGACCTGGAGGGGTAGTTCAAGTGATGAGATGGGTCTGTTTATCAGAAGAAGCATGATATTGCAGGCTTAAGTGCCAGAAAGGCCACTGCCACCAAGTCCTTGGCAAATGGACCCGGGACAAATGCTCTTAAGGATGAGACATAAGGAAATCCTTGAATGCCAAGGCTGAGCTCACTGAACTTGAGATTCAGAGAACTGGAACTACTGTTGGAGAAATAAAAGGGAGCAATAAATCCATTGACCTCAGAATGAAAGACCTTCCGAGGCAGCTGGCCAAATGAAGCAGGAGGAGGGGATGAGTTTCTCACTCAGCTAAATTATGTCTTTGGGCAGTCAGACCAGGTCGGCTAAAATAACAAGATGCCTGAATTTCTGCCGAGAACACGTCACTGAACTTTGGATTTGGGACTGTCATCCATCACATGATCTCCTAATGTGAGGGAGTGAAGAGAGCAGAGTGAATGAAATACAAGGGATGAGGTTTTTCTTGGAGTGCCTCCCTAGAGACAAAACTTGATTTTTTTAAGAGATTACTTTTTGAATTCTTTATTCTAATTCGAATAAATACTAGTTCATGGAAGATAAGCATCCAATTAGATTTGGAGGCCTTTTCAGCTTTGTTACCAATCGGGACCTGCCCATTGTCGATGTGAGTGTGTGGATTTATCGGTCAAAGTGGGCAAAGAAGAACCGTGCAGAATGAAGCAAAGGGCATTAGCGTTTTGGGATGTGCTTGTTTGTGCTTGCAGTCATGGTGGCTGTTGTTTTGACTTGGCTGTTTCACTGGATTTTGAGGACAAAACTGACCTCTTTGATTGATTTGTCACAATAGCTGTTTATGCCTTGCAAATTGTTCAAGAACAGTTTGTTCATTAAAAAAGAAGTGACCTGGTAATATTTCCAGACCCAAGGAAATGTCGAGTTAATCAGTTGCAGAAGGACTTGATGTGCCAAGTTAGTACCACCTCCAGGCTTCTTAGTGGTTCCTTTCCAAGATTTCTAAACATTCCAAGGAGAGCACAATATTTGTTTATTTGGCTGCTGGTCCTTCATTTTGCTATTGTTTTAGTTTTACTCTTATATTTTTCTTTCTCTGTCTCTCCCTCTCTGTCTCTTTCTGCTTTTACCCTTAGCTCTTTGAAACAATTTTATGTGAAGAGCCATATTCAGAATACAGCACATATAATTGAATAATTATATTTTGTATTCCAGTTTCTAAAAGTGAAGATAGCCTTTATGATTGTTATATAGGGAATCACCTCACAAAAAATAATTAATTTTTGTGTAGGACATTCTGATTTTAAAAGTGTTCTTAAATATATCTACCTTGTCTATACAACTGTGGGCAGTACAAAAGGCTAAGGTAGTCACTGTCCTTCCATAAACAAAGAAATTGAGGCTCAGAAGTTCATGATTAGATCAAGTTAACACAACTAATAAATGGTTCAGGTGTGACTAGGAGTGATGTACCTTAATACTATAGTGTCATTTCTGTTTATATATCTAAATCACCTGAGTCACTGATTAAGCCAAGATCATGTTCCATTTATAGAAATCATCTCCATGGGGATTTTCATTTGAGTCTCTGTTTTTAATCTTTCAGTCTCTCATTCTCTCTTTCTATCTCTCTCTCTCTCTCACACACACACACACCTCCCACAACCACACACACACTTAAACGCCACATACATACACTTATTTTGAAATTGATAGCCAATCAGTTTCTTCCTTTGAAGAATAATTTATTTGGCTAGGATACAACTTTTGATTGTCAAGAATTCATGCATATACTTACTTGGCAAATATTTCCTTAACTCTTCTTCATCTTAACTCTAAGGCATTGAGAGAGGTGCTATTGGGCCAGAGTGGTGAATTATACAAGGAATGCACGATGCAGTAAGGCAAATGGCCTCTGGATTCTCAACAAGAGATGCCCTGAAAGTGCTCTAGGGATGCTGCAGAGGTTGAGAGGTGGGAAGGTGCCTTTGTCAGGGGGAGCCAAGGAAGGCTGTGCAGGTTTGGCTGGTGACCTGGGTCTCCAAGAATAGCTTGGATTCCAATGTACAGACATGGTGGAGAGGGTAGTCCTGATGGAGGCAAAGGCGTGAACAAATTCTTGGAGTCAAGGCAACAAGGAGAAGCAGTCAGACACATTATTGGGTATGTGGTTTAATAAAAGTTAGCACTCTGATGAGCCAAACTTCCAGATCTGCTGTTGGCAGCAGTAATCTCAAAGAATGTACACTCACCAGGTCATTCTGGAAGAGTGTAAGGTGAAGCAAGCTTGGTCACTTTCTTGACATTGCCTTTTCAGAAGCCCCTCCTGTTGTAAGGTTCTGCCTGTCCAGGATGAGGTACTGTCAAGCCTTTGGAAGCCCCTAACACTCCCAAACCATCATTCCCTAGAACTCCAGTGCATTGCCATGGACTCAATTGGTCATATACCTGAGGGCTTATTTCTGGGCTCTCTACTCTATTTCATTATTCTGCATGTCTGTCCTCATGCCTGCACCACACTGTTGTGATTACTGTAGCTTTGTAGTGAGTTTTGAAATCAGGAAGAGAGAGTCCTTCAACTTTGTCCTTTTTCAAGATTGTTTTGATTATTTGGGGGCCAATGGAAATTTTCAGTCTGGCAATAGTGCATAAAATTAGTTGGAAAGGACCAGGGTGGAAGAATGGGAACCATTTGGGCTGTTCTGTAAGTGAAGATATGAGGTAACTAGGCATTAGGCATTTTGGTGGCAGTAGAGGTGGAGAGGAGTAAATGAATTTGAAAAAATTGGTAAAATTTACTATAGCTTACTGTATTTTGTGACTATGGATAGAACCAAAAATGAGAAAATGGGTTTCTCCCAATCTTTGTGGTTGGGAGAATTGCAATGAAGTAGGTAGGACGATAGAGGACACGGGAGATAAGGTCTATTGGTTGGGGGTATCTGAATTTAGTTTTGAGCACTGAGTTTGAGATTCAGGTGTAAATGCCCACCTGTCAATCAGAGATGGGGACGTAGAATGAGTTGTCATGATTATTCTGGGTCTTATGTTTTTTATAAATGTTGTATTCATTTAGAATTGCTTTTTTAATGTAATGCATTTATGGTTTCCATGGTGGCAAGAGCCAAATAGAAGGCAGTGGTTGCAGACAGCAGCAAGGATGGAACTCTAGTTAATGGTAATTTCATGAAGCTTCTGTGCCTTGCCTTGCTAAGGGCAAACAGAATGCTAGATGCTGTTGACATGTGTTTTATTTTGAAGTGACTGTTATAACTAAGGTCTCAAATCCTTAGCCTTGATCTCTTGGAGCCTAATGTTCCTGTTCTCCAGCTGAGAGAGACTAATTCACCATCTTGTGTTGTAAACACTCACTCATTTTAACTGATTACACCTCCAATGATTCTCAAATCACTAAAATTACTAATTGCTATTCCTTACACATCAAAGAGTGAATCCTGAATAATTAACCCCAAATAAAATTAGATGAATTGGCCCTTTTAATTAGAGTCCCTGCTGCTGTTTGTTCTGAGCTTCCTTTTCTTACTGTTGAGACTTTTAGAATGATTAAAACTGTTTAAGACTTAAACAGCCAGTGACCTTTTAATACAATATAAATCCATGAAAGCAATATTTCAGCTAGCAGATGGTGAAGTAAATTTTTAGAGCAAGTACCTGTCAGCTCTAGTATGCCTTTGGAAAAAAAAAATGCATGCCAAAAAACAACCACCTTGAAATGAAATGAGTGTCTCCATTTGATTATTTTTAAAGCATTTATGCATTTTCTAAGCCTCAGACTTGATGAAATGGCAGAGTTGAAGGAGAGTGAGTAATGGCTGGCATCATTTTATATAAATAGTAACAAGAATTTCTCAGTGAAAAGAATTTGAAGTCATTTGTGCATAAAAGATGAAGACTGGAGAAATCGCAGAAAGCCCCTGGCCTCATCCCATCATTCTCATCCTCAAGAGTTCCCTGAGCCGGGGGAATGGACTCCAACAGTGGGAGAAAGGAAGCTTTATGGGATTTCACTGCTGGTGGTCATCAGACCAGGATTACTGGTCTATCCATGCTGCAGTCAGCCTGGATTTTGTTGAAGATATTTAATGTGTTCCTGATCATCTATCTCAAGTCTCTGTAAGAGTGAGATCTCGTTCTCTTCTTCACTGTCTTCGGAAGTAGTAGGGGCAGAGCAAGTTTCCTTATCATACCCAAAAGGTCTCAGTTTCTTACACTAAATCTGCCATATACTGTGGTAAATGTGTCCTCAGCTCGAAGTGAGGAGATTAGGGGACCACAGTGGATTTCTTGGTATGGTTCTACACTATTTGACTGTTTCTCCTTACTATGCTGGTCAAAAATATCTCCACCTATAAGATAGTTCCTGGACTAGGACAATGACTTTTTTTTTCTTCTGAAAATTTAAAAATAAATTTTGACTTCTCATTCTGAAATAATTTCAGTGACACAGTGAGGAAGAGTATGGAAGATTCTCACTTAACCTTTGTCTGATTTCCCCAATTGTTGGCATCTTACATCATTACAATACCATTACCAGACCCAGGTCATGAACACACTGACACACTACTATGTGCTAATGTACGGACTTTATCCAGAGTTCATCAGTTGTCCTACAAATACCTTCTTCTTGTTTAGGATCCTATCCAGAATCATAGGTTGCATTTAGTTGCCTTGCCTCCTTCATCTCCTTTAATCTAGAATAGTTCCTCAGTCTTTGTTTCTCACAGAAATCAGTGACTCTCAAGAAGGGCTGCACATTACGGTCATCCAGGGACCTGGTCAAGCTGCTTGTGCCTGGGGTCCCAACCTCAACAATTCTGACTTAAGAATTCTAGAGAGGCCTGGGTATGTGTAGTAGAAAAAAAGTGCCCTGTGAGATTCTGATTACACCTTCCATTGAAAGTTGGATCTCTTTCAACACTTCAAGTACTAACATTTTGAGATTCTGTCCATATCTCTCCTTTCTCATCCTTTATTTCCCTGTTCCTCCTCCATTCTTAGTTCTCCTTTATGGGAAGAGATCTGTCTCTCCAAAATTCAAAGGATTCAAAGGAGTTTCTAGATAGCTTGTGGGATACACTGTTAAGATCTGTCTACAAATCTTTAACTGCAGAAGAAAGCTCAAGGACAGTGCATATGGTTGTGGTGTTTCCAGAGGCTAGGATGCCCCCATAGGCAGGAGGTGACTTAGGGATGAGGATTCAGTGCCTGCTTCTTGAAACCATGCTCTCAGTAAGGTAATGTGTAGAAACAACAAAACCAACAGCAAATTGAGGGAGCTGCTTTAAGATTGGTGTTATTAACTGTTGACATCACGGAGGACGTATGACCCACCACTACTGTACTGTATTGACCTGTATTGAAAGGGGCAAAAAAATGCAAACATTAATTCTTTCAGAGTTTGATGCAGTTTAATATAATATGGATTTATAATAATAATGTTATTACTATTTATTATGTATCTCCTATGTTCTGTATATGTTCTATATAGAGATTAGTAAAGCAGGGATTCTGCCCTCAAGGAGCTTACAGTCTAGTAGGAGAAATAATAGATACGCAGTTAAACTTACAAAAGTTACCAGTTTAACAGCCAAGACCACAGAATCAGCATCCATGGTGTAAGGATAATTTTGCAGTTTATCAGGATCAGCTGATCATTCACTCATGCAGGTATAAATAGATCTTGGGATGGTTTCTTGACTTAGTCCACTGAATAAAAACTGTAGAATTATTTTAAAAAAAATCTATATAGAAATTAGTAAAACAAAGAGTCTGCCCTCAAGGAGCTTACGGCCTAGTAGGAGAAACAATAGATAAGCAGTTTAACTAACAAAGAACAGACTGTGTGCTCTAATAGAGCTCAATCAGGACAGAGCAACGTTTTGTCATTGAGCAGGATGGTTGACTCTATCTAGATACAGCAGTGGTGAAGTAACTTAAATGAGCCATTTAAAGTTTTTTAATTGTGAAACCACACTCTCTCAAGCTTCCTCTCTGTCTTGGGGAGAAAGGTAAGCTTCTGGCCTCAGTGGCCACCAAAGGGTGATATCCTGTCTCTATGGGAAAGGGTTATGTTTGGGATAGTCTCTCAGCACACTGGCATTTGTTTTCCAGCTTCTTTTTCCAGTGGTAAATTGAGATTTTTCTTTATTTTTCTGGACTGTTGCTTCATTCTCTGTCTGCAACATGGATTTTTAATTTTTATTTCATTTTTAATAAACAGAGAATTCTACTTTTTGGTAATGGGGTTGAAGATATCTAAATAGCTGGTAGAAAGTTGATGCTTAGGTTTAATTCATTGCCCTATTTACTTCGAATGCCCATCCTTGGAAGTCAAAATATGTGGTGTGGTTTGTTGTTGGGGTAGCAATTACCATGTTTTTATAAGACAAATGACCCTTGGTGGACTCAAAAATGACATTTGGTTTCAGTCCGTTTGCAGAACCAGACTGTCCTCCTAATTTCATATTATTTGAAAATCATTCAGTGTTTTCAAGTAAGAAATTGAATTTATTTTTCAAAAAATGGAAACCACTGTGAGTTGGAGAAATACAGCATGCTTGGATATGATGCACGAAGGTGTTTCACCTTAATGCAGACTCTTTATTTGCAATTAAATGTGAGAACCCTTCAACTCAGTGAGTGAGGGCCCAAAGATTCTGTATTAACTAAATGTGGTGTGAAACGGCCCATTTGGAAACGAGGGAGATTTCATCTACTTTAGGATAATAATTCTTCTTGCTTTTAATTTGAGAATCTCAGAGAGCATTTCAAGCTAAGTTATTTAGAAAGATGACAGAGACATTGGATTTTGGCTTGGGTAAATATAGTGATGCATTAAAATTAAACACTGAGTTTGAGTAGATTCCGAGATTCATTTCAAAGTATCCTCCTCTTGATTTTTAAAAAAATGTGTGCCTGCAATTCATTTTATTGTACAATAATTAAACCAAAAGGAGAAGGAAAAAAAAAAAACAATACTTGCCATCCCAAGAGCTATCCATAGCCATTGTTAGCATATAGATTTATACAAAAATAAGACCATGTTATGAACACTATTCAGTAGCCCACTTTTTTCCTTTCATGTTAATATATCAGAAACAGTTTTGCGTGTTCCTCTCCTAGATTCTCCATGACTCACTCCCTAACTAGATTTAGGTCTTTGTTCAAATACCACCTCGGTGAGACATTTCCCAACCTTTCTCTTTAAAATTGCAACATTCTTCCACCACCTAGCAATCCCTTCCTCTTCCTTGCTCTGTATCTTTATTTAGTACTTTGAAACTAAGTACATTTTATTCAGTTTATTTTTAAGTGTTCTCCTGATAGAGTGTAAATGTAAATTCCATGAGTGAAGCACTTTATTTATTTGTCTGATTTCCTCCTAAAGTCTAGAATAACACCTGACAGGTAAAATGCACTCAGTCAATGGATACCTAGATGTCAGATCTAGATCAACATCATTTTGATGGCTACACAATTTTCATTGTGTGACTGCAATTGCTTTTTTTTTTTTAACCAATATTTTATTAATGGGCATTCTGATTCTTTCTATTATATTTAATTGTAATGAAGAATTTTGAACATGCCACTGTGTGCTCTTCAGTTACTTCTTTGGTGGGATAATTTATTAGAAGTGGTATTGTTGTATCAAAGTGTATGCATATTTTTAAGGGTTTTGATAACTGTTGCCAAGTTTTCTTGAGAGACTTTTCTCTCTTACACTCTTACTTACATACACATTACATACAAGAGTGATGATTTTCCTCTACCATCATCAAGATTGTTGCATCACTATTTTGAGTATTAGTCCTTGCATTTAAATGACATTGCTTAGAAAATTAAGTGCCATCAGAATCAACAATATATATTTTTAGTTAAGCAGCAGAAAATAAAAATGGAAGGGGAATAGAAAGGTTAATTTTCTAATATATAAAGATGCATAAGATAAGCCTGAGCTTCAAAAATGTCTTGTGTGAGAATTAAAGAATTGGAGTTACCCTGTCAGGGTTGTGCATCTCACAAATGAAGATGTGCTGTTTAGGGGGAGGGGCGTGCTGTCACTCTTCCTGTGACAAGGAGGTCCAAGAGCCCCGAATGCCTGACCTTCCCATGGTGATTACCCCTTCTCCCAGAGACTTCTCAAAGGGGCCGCACAAAGAACGGGAGCGAAATGGGAACCCAGGTTAGCTCCATTTGTGCTTAATCTCTCTCCAGAACGGAGGTGTGTGGTCACCCTGAGATGGTGTTGTGGGCTTTGAGGCTCTAGGAGCGGGTGGGCTTTTTCCCCTATCTCTGATAGGAACCACACATTTGGTAAATCAGGACAATTTCTTTCATAATTTTAGTTACAACCAGTGGATAGCAAGTATGTTGAGAAGACTGAGATGTGATGCATTAAGTGGAACCTACCCTCAATGGTTTCTTGACTTCTGCCATATCCCAGTATTTCCTGGTAGTGTTTAAAATCTTATTCAGCTTAGCATTTGCAGATGACACGTTTCTAAGTACTGAACATTTCTCTTTGTTTTGTGTGTGTTATTTTAAAATTATAAATGGATAAAATAATGACAGGTTAAAATTTTATATAATAAAAAGTAACTTTCTTTTCATTCTTGTTTCCCATTTGTAAAATTCAGCTGCTTCTTAGGGGGGGTTTGCTATTAACAGTTTCTTGGGAATCCATTTCAAAGGCACTCCATGAAAAACATACATATATATGTTATCACGCAAATAATACCATTAGACATGCTGTCCTAACCGTGAAGCTTTGTTTTAAAAAATATGTCATTCAGTGTGCTTTCTGGTTTAGTTTCCTTTTTGGCACATGGATTTTACTTCAAGAAAATGCAGGTGAGGGTGAAATTGTAAGTAAAGTCTTCAGTTGCTTGGTTTCATAACAAGTTGTCTCTAACCTATGAGGAGAATGCTGCAGCTGTGACAGAACTGTCACCTTACGGAGGTGGCCGCTCCTGTTACGTTTGTGTCATCTCACTTGCCCTCTTCACTCAGCCTTCTGCAGAGAGCCTCATCATCTCAGATCTGATCTCTGCAGAGCGGACAAGTTTAGGCTCAGTTGTCCTCTTACACATAAATGAAAAGAAACAAGAGTTGTCATATATCATGTAGACATTGTACATGTCATTTAAATGTAATTTAGCTTAGCGGTGTTCACACTGTAGGGGGAGACCCACTTATGGGTCACAGTAACTTTACTGGCCCACAACTAACACTTTGTAAATTAGTAAACATGACAGATGTTTTCAGTGTGCATTACTCGCAGTTGAGTAAGAATTCATGAAACCCTTGTTTCAGGTACTCACATACTGATTTATATATGTCCAGATAGCAGCATTGCATCATGATTTTTATAAAAGGTTATTTCTTTTTTATGGATTGTGGCCAAAAAAGGTTCAAAGTCAATCCACAGAGTGACATCATGATGTGGGTATCATTGTCCTTGTTTAATGGGTGAGGAAAATGGAACCTGAGGTGCTAGCACTGACTCTTCTGAAAGATAGGAGATAGCTGGGATTTGGTTCTTATGTTTTCAGACTTGAATTTGATACTGTTTTCTTTCAAACATGTTTCCTTTCTCTACTGGTTACTATTAATGGAAAAAGAACTGTCTTTACTTGAAGCTTACCATTTGGCAAGATAATTAAAATTTTTCACCTTTGTGTGTGTGTTCCAACCCAGTATCTTGTACACTCATAATTTAAATTCTTAATTTGAGGAGCTCTTAAGTGATTTTACTTATGCTTAACTTAATTTTAGATATTCCATAAACAATAAACAGTTCTCTACATTATAAAGTCCGAGAACCAACAGCTATCAGCTGGAAGAGCCCTAGAGCCATGTCACTCCATGAATCTATAGCAGTGTCATCTGGGAGCCTGTTAGAAATGCAGGCTTTCAGAACTCACCCTAGACTTGCTCAATCAGGGTCTACATAAAATGCTAGTGACTTGGACATTGATGTTTGAACAGCATCTAAAACATTAGGTCACTTTAAAATACCAGTTGATTGATTAAATGGTCCAAACCTTCTGCTAGGTGGAGGGGATTTAAAGATAAATTATGAGTGGGTTCTACTTGTTGGAACTTCAGTTCAACTAGGAGAGAATAACCATATATATACATAAATGCAGTCAAGTATTACAGATGCTCTAGATGACTATAGAACTGCATACTAGGCACAAAAGGGGTTGTTCCCTAATTCCCTGTGTGCGTGTGTAGGATTACATGGACATTTGGTGAAGAACAAAATGGATGATGCTTTTTGTTAAACCATCATAAATGAATCCAGACTTCATTGATGATCTAAGTTCATTTATTCTCTTAGGTTTTTCCACTTGAATCACACGTGACCAGTAATTTATCACCTTTGCTGGTAAATTCTTGTTATTTTTTCCCCTCTGATGGGGACCTTTATTTCATGAAGGGGTAAGCAAGCTCTGCGTTCAGGTCGATGCTTTTCATATATGCCCAACCCATGTTACAGCCCTAGTACCTTGCTCAGCAGTAATGCAGCTGCTATCAGGTAGCCATATCTGCCTCTCAGTGGCACTATCTTTTTACCTCTAGAATAGAAAAGATAGCTTGAGCAAGTACACATAGCTGGTTCTTGGTCGCTTTTCCCTACTCCTTTTTCAAGTTAATGGTATGCATAGCAGGCTATTTTGGGAAATAAGCTGGCGTAAGGTAGTGTTTAGAAATCAGGGATATAATACTTTCATTTGCCCAACTTACCCTTTAATTGCTTCATGTGCTTCCTCTGGCACAAAGCAGAAACCCTTTGAATATTAGCTGAATGGTTTGCAATCCTTGCTTGTCTCCAAGGCAAAGTGAGGATCCATTTCCAGCTCTGTATTTCACTAGCTGTGCAACCTTGAGTAAACTGCTTTACCCTGTAGTTGAGGGATAAAGGTATTTTGTGTGTGTGTGGGCTTTGGATGCTGGCAAAAAGGGTAGGGAGGGAAGTAGGCTTGTAAGCATGTGTCTGTGACCACACCACTTCTTCTAAGACCAGATCTTTCTATTTTAGATTTTATGTATCACTGGACTGCCCCAACTGCCTCATGGTGTGTTCCTTTTGGCTTGCCTGTTTGATTTTTCAATGCCCCTGTAATCCACAGGCTCTTGGAGTTACCTTTGAATTTCCCCGGCAAGCAGAGAGGGTGGGGAATGCACTAATGTGAGGTCCACAGCTTATCGTTACTAGTTGAGAGGTAGTGCAGCTGATTCTGAACTCTAGGGGGTTGCCACCTAAGCTTCTGAGCCAGATGTTTTAAAAAACTCTGCTGGAGTGAGAATGATCCCTCTCAGCTGTACACACACACACACACACACACACACACACGTAATTTTGTTCTTTACATTTTGCCATCTTCCTTAAACATGGACATTTTGCCTTCTCTCTTGAGCTGAATATGTTCTTACTGAAACTTAAAGGCATTTTCCTTTGTTACAAAATGATGAGCTGTAAGAATTCTCACAAAAGTTCTTAGCCTGATTTAAGATTCGTTATTAAGAGTTTTTCCACCCAACTATGTTGACTAGTTAAATTTCTTTCCAAAGGAGTCGTTTTCTGTCCCTTTATCGTGTGTGTTCTGGACATTTACCCATTCTTCCACTTAATTTTAAAATGTGAGCTCCACCCTACAGGATGCATCAAGAAGCCTATGATGGTAGAGCTTGAAGAACTGAAAACTTTGGTCTAGCTTAGTAACTGATCAAAAAAAAAAAGCAGAGAATTACTATGAAGTTATCACTAGGGCTTTTAAAAATCTGCCAAATCTTACCTAAAATAAACAGCCTAGATTTGTGAGTTTTTTATTTTCAGGTTATTTCTTAGAAAACACATTCCATGCCCCTTCTCTGTTCCTTTTCACCCTTCTGAGACTGCCATCAACCTGTGCTCCCTATGCATTTAATTTCTAGAACAGAATAGTCAAGAAGGGTTTGGTTGGAAGGGACATCAGAGAAAGGCAGTTGTACTTTTTATTCTTTAAGAATTTGGATTGTTCATGTGACTTTTTAAGGCCTCTGTTTCTACCTTTATATATGATGTTCAATATTTTGTTCAGTTCTGATACTATTCAGTGCTCTGACAATTCTCTGTGACAAAATAGAATATGGTGAAGTATAAGAAGGTGCTCAGAGATTCTCCTTTAAATTGGGTATGAAGAAACTTGAGTCCAGATTGAAGATTTGAACCTGAAAATTAGTATTTGAAAAGGAATTTGGTACTCAAGTCTTCATCAGCATCTTTTGCTTATCACTTAAGATCTCATAGTGAACATTCTTCTGGTATGTTATGACTTCTAAAGGCAGAAGAGAACTTGGTGACAAGTAAAAACTCCTTTTTACTTAATTTGGTGTTAAATATTTTTTAGTGTTATGTTGACCAAATCAAGGTCAAATTAGTTTCTCAATCCTGACTGTACATTAGAATCTCGGGTTTTGAAGGAATGCTGGCATGCGCCCCTCCCCATTCCCTTTCTCTCATCCCTAAGATTCTGATTAAAGGGAAGTGAGGGGGAGTTTGGGCACCAGTATTTTTAGGTGTGCTTCCCTACAGATTCTAGTATGTAACCAATGTTTGGATTATTGGAGTTAACAAAGGTGTATGAGCCATATCATCCTGACAAGGCCATGCATGGGCAGAGTGTGTCTCTAGATGTGCACAGCCAGAAGGGGAAGAAAAGTAAAAATATTTCTATACAACATAAGTCATTTAACCTTTCTATGGGTTCTAGAATAGGGATAATGTGGTACTTTGCTTAAATGAAGTGTTCTCAAAGTGTGATCCCAGGACAAATAGCATTGGCATCATCTGGGGACTTATTAGAAATGCACATTATCAGGCCCCACCCTAGACCTACTGAATCAGTACCTGCGGGGGTGCAACCTAGAAATCTGTGTTTTAACAGGACCTTTCAGAGTTCCTGATTCACTTTAAAGTTTGAGAGCCGTCAAAAGAGAATTGTAACGCTAACAGATAGCCTGTGAAAGTCTTAGCATACTGCTTGGTGCACAGTGACAGTCCAGAAAAGCAGCGCACTCTAAAGAAAATGTGTTTGGCTGCTTGGTTATGTGTAGGACCTAGATTTAACAACTGTTAACTACTCTTGCAACTCAAGGACTATTTACTTATATATAAAGCAAATGGAGCCCAAGTGAATCATCTCAAAGATGTATCAGAAAAACCAATCAAGACACCATCCTTCCACTGTGCAATTTAGACTCATCTTCTGAAGACCTAAGTTGTGATGCATGCTACTATCCAAAAGGAACTCCCTGAGTGGCAGAGACGGCTGCCCTATCACTAAGGGCTGCATAGCTGGGATGCAAGCAGAAGCTACTTATCCATAAAGAGTGGAGATTGTTTCCCTAAGACATGGAAAATTCTGTTCTTGAAAGGAAAAGGAGAAATAGAAAATCTTAAAAAAATAAAAAAGAGATGATTCCTTTTCCCAGCAGAATTTCTTGTAGAGAGTATTTAGAAAGATTTCATAGCAGGAACACATGGGGCTCTTGGGTACACATCTGCCCCACAGGTCTTAGAGATTAGGTGCACCCTTCTCAGAATTCTCACTTCAGTGTGCTGTTGCTGGGGTTTCTTGATATGCCAAACCCTCATTGCTTCTCCCTGTTTTGTGTATCAGATGTTTCTTATTCCAGTTTCTCCTAATCTGTCTTGCATGTACTTTTGGATTAGTCTTTAGCAAATCATATTGTAACCAAGTGTTCCTTTCTCAGAAATGCTTGCTAGATCCCCACTGCATGCATGATGAAAGTTATACTGCTGGCTAGGCATGTTAGCTTCTCATGAAAAGCTTATTTTCACCATTGCTCTTATTTTTAATATAACCCACTGATATTATTTAGTATCCCTATGTTTATACTATATTGTAACTTGCTCTTTATTCTGTAGGCCCTGAATTTTTTTACCTGTCTTTATTCTTTTGCCTCTCTGCCTAGGGTAGACTTGCTGTTTACATTGTAATTTTCAGGGGTAATTAAATGCTCCAGTAAAGCCTTTCTTGTTCTTCCACCTGTACATAAACTTTCCTATATCTTAACTTCCAGAGGAGTTGTTTGTCCATTTCAATACATCTCATCTTGTATTATTCTTACTTGAATATATACTTTTTCCTCCTCTGCTTGATTGAAACTTGATTGAGGTTAGATACCAAATCTGATAGACCTCAGTAATCTACCACCCAAGCACCTTCCTTGTTCTGGACAAATGTACTCAGCCTTCTTGACTAGCGTTTCTGTCACTTCAAAGTATCAAATCTAGCCCTCAGTCTTCTGATAGTTAAGGCTACTAATTAAATGGAGAACTAAAATAGGGAATCGTTGCTGTACCAGACAAGAAATTATATGTCAAAGCCAATTACAAAGAAGTAAAATGCTAACAAGTACATATTTTTTAAGAGTACTGTAAAATTTCTTGCCTATTAACTTCCTTTGTGTATTTCCTTTCCATAGGTGATTTTCTTCCACCCCCACCTCCACCTCTAGATGATCCCATTGCTCTTCCATCTGGCTCTGGAAACTTCCCTCCTCCACCACCCCTTGATGAAGGTGCTTTCAGGGCACAGGTAAGATTTGAGGTTGAAGTCATGTTTATTAGCAATGCTAGGAAGCTCATGAATTCAGCGTTTGTTTCTGTGGTGGATAAACATTTATCCAGAGCCAAAAAGAGAGCTTCACAACTCACAAAGAGCTAAGGTACTTTAATGCAAAATGTCCAACTCAAGCTTCTCAGCGTTCTGCTGGCTTGCCCTCTGAAGCCCTGGAAATCCTTTTACCTACTAATTTTGTTTCCAAACTGAAACCCATTTTTTAGGAAAGCTCTTTGAGAAATCCACATTTTCTTGTTGTCCTGAGGATACACAACTGTACTTTTTATTGCCCTTTTCTCTATTCTCAAACATTGCATTCTACATGAGTAAGGCTGATACCTTAAGGCTCTGGTTGATCACTGTGAGTCCTAATTGGTCAGTAACATCTAGCAAAAGCAACAACTAACATCTTTAGGGATTTTTCTTCTGAGGTCAAGGATGCACATTATAGTATACATTGATTATGGGCAACTGTGGTACTCTAATGAGTGTTGATTACAAAGTAACTCCTGGCTAAAGCCAGAGCCACATTAGACATAGTTCTTGGCCTGTGATCACATAGGAACAGTGGTGACGCACTGCCACCATTTAGGCAGCTAAATGCCATTCAAGACAGGAAAACTAACAAAGTCATAGAATTGTTGTAGTGTTTTACTGGTGATGGTGCTATTACAGATATGTTGAAGATAAAAAAAAAACAACAAAAACAAACAGTCCTAACCTTTTAGAGAAACATCAGCAATATTTGTGGATGAAGTAGAATAGTTCCTGATATTTGTTTCAAAATTACAAGACTAGGGAGCTACTGAGTGAGGAGATAGTGAAACAAGATTAGTTATGAGTCGATTATTGTTGGATGCATAGAGGCTCATTCTATTATCCAGTCTACCCTTATGTATACTTAGTATTTCCCATGATATGTTAAAAAGAGGAAAATCCACAGGAAATAACTGCTTAAGTGGTTCAGTTCATTTCTGGCTTTCTTTCTCCTGAATTTCACGTTGGAGGAGACAAAGAAAGAAATGATTCATTCAGCAAATATTCTGTGTGCCTGTGTGTGTGCCCTTTGGGAGCTAGGAATTTTATAGCAAAAAAGACAGGACTGTGCCCTCATGAAATATGTTAGTGAAACTAGTGGACCTAACAAAACACATACCTTACAAAGTACATTGGAATGAGATAGTGTTGAGGGTCGGGAAAGGGAGATGGATATGGCTTATCTAGGGCAGGCATGGTCAAGAAGGCCTCTGACCTAAACAAAGACATGGAGAAGAAGAGGGGGAAATGAGTCATGTGGAGTTCTTGGGGACTGTATTTTCATAGAGTAGATCTTAAGTAATAGACAAAGCTTTTTATGTTATTGATCTGTTGAAAATAGTGAGTTCCAGTTATAACCAGTGAGATCCATCCAATTGAACTGGAGACTAGGTTTTTAAAGGCTATAAAAACATTTTATGTCCTAGGCATTTATGTTACATATTTCCCACATTTTATCTTTCTATAAGCTAATAAAATCAAGGAGTAGGTGCCAGTAATGGACAGGAGTCCTACAAAGTTTATATTTATTTTATGCAACAGACAGAACCCTTGGCAAATAAAAATAATGATTGATTTTCCTTATTTTTAGTCTTTTTTTAAATTAACAATGAAAAGAAATAATACCTTAAAGTGTGTCTTTTATATACATTTACTTTTATTTTGTTGAGATTGATTCTTTGCATATTATTTATTGTACATAATTAAAAACTTAGTCTACTTGCTTTCATGGGTTGTTATGGAAACTACTTCATTGTATTTGCAATCTTTAGTTCTAAAAAGTTTGTTTGACCTCATGATAGAAGACTCATATTTGAATACTAGCTGAGCAAGCTTATTCTAGCTGGACCATTTTGAGCAGGTCACAGTAAATCCCAGTTTTCTCATAATTAAAAATAGGGTAACTGTATTTATTTCTAATAATTAAATGAAATACAGATCTATTTGAAATGGCTACATAGATATTTTGCTGTTGCAATTATTAATGTATAAAAATAACAGTGAGAATAATAAGAAGGCTTCATCCAAGGGTTTCATTTAATTAAAAATCATTCAAATATGGGGCTTTCACACACAGTTCCTGTCTTTTTCTATATGAGCGTTGTCCTTGTAACTAAACTGAAACCATGACTTTGTTTTTGAAAAGGAAGGAAATAAACAAAAAACCAGTTGCCATGTTGGCTTATGTTCTCTGCAAAACAGAAGAAAGATGGATAAAAAATAAAATAGAGTTTGCCAAATGGAAAAGGACAAATCTGGTAGGAGAAGCATGTTATTCTTGAATATATAGAAGTTGTTGGCAAGTTCAAAAGAGAAAAGGCATGCCCTCCCCTGTGTGGTGGTGATGAGATGTGACAGTGGCTTGGCCTTGCTCTGGCCATATTTGCACCACCTTTAGATACAAACTATAATGGAGCCTAAAGTAATATAATCTTTGGAGACAATTTTGCACTTTTTCCTCTAAGCCATGGTAAAACCTCATGCTGCTGAGTCCAAATTATAGCTGGTAAATGTGTGTTTTTATGTAGATGTCTGTTCATGTTTCCAGCCAAATTTTCAGGTCAGAGCCAAAGAATGTCTACCAAGTACAACTATAAGAATTATAAGATTTTCAGAGCTTGGAGATCACTTAGACCATCCCTGGTGCCAGGCATCTAGTTACAACCTTTTCAAGTACTTGCTAAGTGAATTAATTCCCTTTCTTTGCAAATAGGGAAACTGAGACCCAAGCAGGTATAAATCCCGTAGTTTCTGACTCTTACTGAATGTGAGAAATGTTGACTTCTGGATTTGTCCTTCTTCTGCTGTACTGGATGGCCTATGCACATGGTTTCTCTTTAATCCTCTATCAGCCTGTTAGGCACTGAGGCTCAGAGGAGGGGTTACATGCTTTTATTGGAAGGACCAGGTACTGCTGGAGTCTGCTGGGCTTTGCGTTTTTTCCATATGCTGTACATTTTTTTTTCGTTGCAAAAGGCAAATAAACATTTAGTGTCAAGAATTCTTGTTTTAAGAATTTTCATTTTTATGGGAAAAATGCATCTTGGAAAACAAGTTAGGTCTTTATCTTTTCTGTCAGTATCATTTGAGCTCAGTGCCTATGAGGTTTTGAGTGACCATTTAGCAGTCATTTCATTCATTCCTTACTCTTCATTCACTCTAAGTTGAGTACCTTCTATAATTCAGGCACATATACGGGGGATTATAGCTTTCAAACTTTGCATCCTGGGTCTAGTGCACTGAATCTCAGCCTTAGGACAGCCAGCTTTGTTCTGACCTGATGCCACAGTGGTAATTTCTTCCAACTTCAGCCAATTGATGAGCAGGTATATAGCACTGCTTAGAGTAGTTTCAAAAGGGGAATAATCTAATAATTAATGAATTTCAGGTTTTCAAGGAGATTAAAGATCATAATTCAGGTCCCTTTTGGTAGAGTCTCTTTTTTTTTTGTCTATTTTACAAAATATGTATGGGTGACTATTATCAGCGAGGCAACGTTGCAGGATAAGGAGATGGATCACATGCATGACCTCCGAATCAAGTTGGAAGATGTGTGTGTGTGTATATATATATATATATATATATATATATATATGTCTTAAAGTGTCCAATGGCAAATTATGCCTTAGTCATCATGCTTTGATCAGAAGCACAGAAGCACAATCTTAAGTCCCATGTTATGGTACCAGGTGGGGGAAATCAACTAACTATGACTGGAGATCTACAAGAAGAATTCTTGGAAACAATTTCAGTTGAACTGAACTTTGAGGGCTGGGTAGAACCTTAATTTTCATATGAGGGGATGGAATTTTCATAATAAAGTAAGAAGAAACAGAGGAAGGAAAACACAAAATAGGTGTGCTAGGCATGCATTTCTGGCTGTGGATTTTGGCCTTTACTCTGAAATCATTGACAGTTTATTGCAGATGTTTGTTATTTTAACTATAAGGGCGACATCCCCAGACCTGCAGTTGGCTGCCACGTGGCACTTGTAACATACCAGAAGGTGAAACGTGTTGTGGGAAACCCCATGCAAACAACTCTGAGTTGTCTGGTAGACTTCCGTGAGCTCCTCTGGGACTTAGCTGCTGACACCTGATGGCTTTGAGTTCAGGTGCCCAAAATGTAACTTCCTCTTTTCGTGACATCTTTACTTGACTTTTCTTTGTGACTCCCTGTTGGTACCTCCTGATCTGCCTCTCTGCTGTGGCTCAGTCCTGTGGCCTGCTTTTCCTCACATGCTCTCCAGTGACTGCACGCTTCCAGTTTCCATCTCTTCTTTCCACTCATCCAGGCCACGTGGCACATTTGCTGCTGTAACCCAGGTCCTCCACCTCAAGAACAGACCATTGTGTCCATCCCTGTTTACTCCAAGAGTCAAAAACTTATTTCTCTTCTGAACTGAAATTCATCCCCTTGTGATTTCTTCACAATGACTTTCTTCCTACCCTCCTAGAAAATTATGTACATTCAGATGAACTTCAGGACAGGAGAGCAAGAGGTGATTTATGTCTGCCCCAAGAGGTTGATCAATAAAGCTACTGAAAGAGGTAACTTTTCTGAAGAGTAGATGAGAACAGTGTAATGTGAGCCATACACTCAACTTGGGGAAATGCCCAGAGTTAGTTAAAAAGGGAAGGAAGAAGAGAAACCTCTGAAATCATTAATGGTCTCGTCTTAAAGTCAGTCTCAAAACTTTGTAGGCCAACTCATTTCTGTTCTTGTGAAAACAACTTCAAAGCTCATATATGTGTATGGTGAAGGGCAGATTATAGTCACATATACACTTACTCATTTTATGTATTTATCAACAATAATTTAAAAATCTATTGTGGTTTTAGCAGAACTGGTGCTGGAATCTGTGTCTGGTGACCCTTAATCTAATACTATCATGGTCACAGGTGTGGAGTGACAGAAATTTGCTTGTAGACAGAGAGCTCTGGCCCACAGCCATGGCCACGCTCATTCACTAACTCACAGAAATAGGCCACGGGACCTACTTGACATTGTTTGGACACACTTGTCGTAGAGATCATCCCTTCTGCTGCCTGGCAGTTGGGTGAGAAAGGAGGAGGCTGGGTAACAAAGGAGATCCAAGCTATAAAGATTAAGAGTCGAGGAAGTATGCAAAACCAAAATGCTTAGCAAAAGCTTTCACCCACTCTGAAATGCTTGTCCTTTCTGTGCAATGAGAATATAAGAATGTCTTGGTCCATGAGAACATACCATGGAGTGGTCGAGATGCTTATTTCTTCCTGGCCCTTCACCTTGTTTCTTTGGACCTTAGTGAGCTGGAGCTGATTTGTAGGGCTGACTGTGGCCTTGGCAATACCAGCAGCAGTGGAAGTTTACTCCACGATTATCTCGCCGTTTTCTGTTTGGCGTATGAAGGTCAGATAATGATAGCAGGGCTGGTAGATTCTTAGGCATTTCGCTGGCTTGAGTCAATGCGACTTTCTAGAAGCGAATGTCAAAGTTTTCCTGTTCGCCTTTCGCTATGAATCATCCTCTGATTGGGTATTCAGATGAGAAAAGATATTTTTGGTGCTGAGGCATAAAAACTTCTTTGAAAGTAACAGGCCTACAGCCAAGAGGGGGTATTCCAATATTTCATTTAGCCATTTGAACCTTCTTCGTGGAATGTTATAGTTTCTCCTCTGCAAATTTTAAGACCCTGTTTAAAGAGGTAAACCTTTTCCCTAAGATCAATAGTGGAGTATGTGTACACAGACTCATTCACCCTTATCGACCCAAATACCACCGCCACCACTACCTTGAAATAATCTGGGGCACATGCATGCTCTCTGCAGTGAAAGATTGGTTAATCACTGGACAAGAGCAGTCGTCAGGGGAAATTAGTTGTGGTCAGTTACACTGTATGTTGGGATAACCAATGGGGTTAGGTTTGCTTTAGCTCCCGGGTTCCTTTAAAGGGAGTAATGACAGTATTTACATATTTCAGAAAATATCCTTAGCCCAAAGTTAAGTGAAACTGCAGTTGTTTTTTTTTGTGAGTCAGGGGAAGTTTTTATCCCACTTTGTCACATCTTCCATCAAGAATCTTAGTGCTTTCTTCAAAGCTAAAATATATATTTTTTCTATACCTAAAAAAGTAATTCATGTCTTATCTAGTAATATAAATAAACCAAACAATATAGATGAAATATTTTCAAACATGTTTCTCTACCAAGGGAAACCTAGGATATGCCTATATACCCAGACCCCAAAATGTACACCAAATGAGGTTTGAGGATTCTTTTCCTGCCTGCTTAATCCAAAGGGTTATTAAAACAATTTGGAGAATGTGTTGTAATAGTTTAAATTTATAATATCTCTTTTAAAATAATTTGTTCTTACATTAAATTGCACCACCACATTATTAATAAACTATAACATTTTTTTCACTGTTTGTTGTTTGCTGCTTTTTTCTTTCTTTCTTGAATTCATCATCCTGATTTTTTTTTTTTCCTGTTGCGTACTTTTATAAAGTAATTTTTTTTCTTTTTTTGGAAAGACTGTGTGGACGATTTATTTCCTGAGTCCTTGTATACTGAAAATTACTTATTTTTGCTTTCATACTTGAGTCAAAGTTTGGCTGCAACTAGAATTGTAGGGTCAAATTCCCTTTACTTCAATATTCAATAAATATTTCTACACTATCATTTAGTGTTACTGTTGTCGATGAGAAATCTAATGACAGCCTGATTCTTTTCCCAATTTAGTAAATTTTTGTTTTGACATACACTGCTAGTTTCAGGCGTACAACACAGTGATTCAACAACTATATACAATCACAAAATGTTCACCTTGATAAATCCAGTTACCATCTCACCATGTCAAGTTTTATAATATTATTAACTATTTCCTATGCTGTTCCTTTCATCCCTGTGACTTATTTATTTTATAACTGGAAGCTTTATATCTCTTGATCCCTTCCACCTATTTCACGGTCCCTCCAGCCCCCTTTTCTTGTTTGATCTGTAAGCTTTATTTGTGGGATTCAGTGATTTTACTACCCTGGATTTAGACAGAGATCCCCTCACCTTCATCCCAATATTTCTGCTCAGCATGCAGTGAATCTGATTGTTCTGAGGAGTCAAATTTTATTTAGCTAAGGGAGATTTTCCTTGTTATGGGGGAAAAACATAATTTTTCACTTTTCTTTGTCTTTCTTATGAAATTCCCATTTTATGGTTTTATGTTTCTTCATCCTCCTTCCTGCTCACCTCTTTCCCTGGTCCTGTCATGTAGAAGAATCCCTGTTGCTTGCTTCCTTTCTTTGTAACCTTTGTAGTGATGGTCTGCTCTCCACATACAGATGCTGTATCCGCCTGAATTTGGGAGAAAATGTGGTTGGGGTCTCTCTGGATCTGCTGTTCTGGTAGAACTATCTAGCTTGTCCTTTGAACTTTGTCTTTTATCTGGATCAGGGACATATAGTCCTTTAAATAGCAGTGTGGCCACAGAGTGGGTATTTGCATCCAGTCTTCACCCTGTGTGTGTCCTTAGGGGAGGCAGGCTAACACAAGGGCTTCCACTAGATGGAGAGACCAAGAGCAGAGCAGCAAGCTTCACCTCAGACCTCAAGGTTACTTGTTAGTCGTGAGGATCTGTAGACAGTTAGCAAAGGCCCTCTGGCACAGGCCATGCCTATGTGCCAAGTGAGGGCTGCCACGGGCAGTGGGGTGGTCTCGGGATGAGTTCCCCAGTTTTCTTCTTATCCTTTCTCACAATTTCTCCATCCAGGCCTTTCAGTGCTGTGCCATGAGGACTGTCAGGGAATGTATCTAAGTACTTAATATTAGAAAGGGTCGCTTCAGTAAGTGTTTTCACTGCTGTTTTTACATTCCATACCCCAAATATCCTTCCCCAGGAGGCTTCTCTACCCTCTCACCCTTTCTGTTGTGGCATCTGGAAGTCAGCTCAGATATTGCTACCTGCTGCTATTTATCTCAAGCTCACCCCCCTGACCTTGAGGGCTCCCACACAGAAAAACCTGCCCTGGTTGCATCATCTTAAGCCAAGTAAAGCTTCAGGGGCATCATAATATGATGGCTAACATGGCAAGTGCTGGATCCAGACTGCCTGGGTTCACATTGGCTTCCCATTCTCCAGCGGCATGACTATGGCCATGATATTTAACCTTTCAATGCCCCAGTTTGCTCTTCTGTAAGATGGGCATAATCACTGAACCTACTTCCTTGCGGTGAGGTTTGAAAGAGACGAAGAACATAGAGGACATTGCACCTGCCTGCCATATCCTAAGGCTTAGGAAGTGTTTATTGTCGGCACTATTGGGGTGCCTGTGCAGGCCTCTGTGGCCTCCGTGCTGTGTGGCTGTCCCTTGGTTTGCACTGAGCCTCCTCAAGGTTCACCAGTGATCCATCCCTCACTTTATGTGTTTGGGGATTTTGAGTCTTTTTGCTAAAGAAATACTCCCACAAACTCCCTCTGCAAAATGAGTGATTGAATTAAGTAATGTTTTAGATTTCTCACAACTCTCAAATTCAATGCCTTAGCAGTACAACATAACCTCTTCAAACTTCATAGTGGTTTACAAATTGCAAAATACATCATCTTGATCTTCAGGACTTAAAACACAAATATAATTTAACAACAGCAGCAAAGGCCTAAAGAGCTGAGGCAACTTGTTTGGCTGTCACAGCTAGTGTCATGGGACATGGCACTAGATACATTTTTAAATGGCCAGAAACAAAAGCAAAATGCATTTTGGGGACTTTTAAGCCTCTTGGCTGAGTACCAATTCCCTTACAAATGAGAGAAGGCAGCTCATTTTAAATTCTCAAAAAGCAGCGGAAGTCATCAACAATATGTGCTCATGGCTAGTGGCCAGGGGCCACCAAGACAGCTTCCTTTGTAATTCTTTAATGGAAATAAGCCCATCTCCCATCTCAGCCTCGGGCATATTCGCTAACAATGCCCTCATTACAGATTGTGCACCACGTACTTCTTATCCCTGGATTTGGTGAGGAAGCTCTGTAGAGTTTACAAATCCTTTAGTCCCTTTTTAATTTACATAATCCACTCAGCGTGGCAACAAAACAACTTGATTTGAAAGAAGGGCTAAAAAAGGAGAGTCTAGAGGAGGCTAAGATCAAAAACCTAGAGTGTTAGCTCACATTTTATTGTTGAGACTCAAACGTTTTCAGGAGATTTTCTGTGCATAGCTGATTTTACTTGATCCATTCAAAATTCAAGTATTTATGCACCTCTATTAGATAACTTAAAATGTATTATTGCATGTGAAAGAAGAGAAGGGCTGCAAACTCAACAGTCCAAGCAGGTTTATTGCTGAACCTGAGAGGGACCCCTCTGTCTGGCCAGCAGAACAAAGGAAAAAGGGTCTCCAACAGGTCAAGAGGCCTCTTATGGCCAGGGCTTTGGTGGGCCCTTTGAGGGGAGGGTCAGGGAAAGGTGGGCTTGTGGCTTGCTGACGTGCCCTCTGCAGAATGCTTGTGGCCTAGGTAAGATGACACCTAGGTCTCTCTGTGATGGTGGGTGGGCTTATTCGAAGGGTGGTACTCAGGTCCGGATTCTATCAGCATGTGATACTTACACATATCTTCGAGGAATTAAGCTATTATTATCACTTTTTTATCATTAGTATTTGTGAGTTTGACCTGCCCAAGGCTTCTACCCTGTAAATTCTATGAATTCCAAATTGAGGTTTGTTTTTCCTGATAAAAGACTTTCATATACTTTATCTCATTTGAACCTCTAAATAACTTATGAAAAAGAAAGGGTGGGAATAATTTTCCATCTTGTGCTGGTACAGGGACTGGGGCTCAGAGAGGTTAGGTAATATTCCAGGTTTCCATGGCATTAAGTGTCCTAGGCAGGGACCAGACCCTACAGTTTTCTGAGTCATGCCAGTCCCATTCTCTCGCTCTTTTACCATCACTATTTTATTATTACTCTTCCATTGTATTCTTTTTCAGTGAAGGGCATAAAACACCAGTTGTCACTTCCCTCCCCAAGTGATCTCATTATTTGGAAGCTCTTGCCTGAACAAGTTCTGTTACAGACTTCTCTATCGCGATATTGTCTTTAGCCTTTTCTCTTCTTTTTTTTAAATTGAATCTTTATTGACTGGAAGAATGTACTTTGACATTAAAATATAGGAAAGCTGTTTATAGACCTTTAAAATGAAGTTCTCTCCATAATTTTTGTCTGTTTTTATATTTTATCAGTAAACTTTACTGAATATATTGGTTTTTATTATTGTAGCAAACAACAGAATTGGTGGTACTGGTGGAAAAAATGTTTCTGTGGCAGTTTTTTAAAATGAGGGATGGAGATAACACAAGATAGGATTTACTTTATAAGAAATATAATTTTCCTGTTATTTTTGGAGGTAAAGGATTTGGTTTATGTGTGCACCCTCTGAGAAAGAGAGAGAGAGAGAGAGAGAGGATAAAACTTCAGAAAGAGAGAAAGAGCAGCTCAAAAATTCCCACTTTTCTTCATAGTTTGCTTCATTCACTTCAGAGTTTAGAGTCTGTGTCTGTCCCACTGCTACCTTTTGTTTTGCACTGTAGATAATAAATCAAGATGATATGTCATTTTAGGGCAGATCATCCCTAAGAGCCAAGTTTCAGTTTCTTCATAAAATTCATAGAACTAATATAATAATCCTATGCCCCCTATCTTGTTTTTTTTAACGATTAGATGAAAGTAACCCATTTGACAGCATTCTCTAAATTAAGCAAAATATTTACCTTTAAAATAATTTTTGTACTATTATTTCAACATCCCTGAACTTTAATTCTTTTTATTAGAAATTATATCACCCCCATGTGTAGAGCAGTAGATATTTGCATGGCCTTAAATAGTGTATTGGATGGTATGGTTTCTATTGAAAAAGAATGACAAGCTATCCCCTGAACACAGATTTTTGAATTGAAGCCATAGCTTGCTCTGTCTACAGCATGTGCACATCAGAGTCAGGGTCCTGACTTCAGAAGACTTGTCTAAGCACTTTACGTAGAGCACTGCACTGGCTCAGACCTAGGTAAGAGATGATCAGACAGTTGAATAAAAATATGACAACCAGAAGAGTATTTTACAGTGCACATTCAGGAGACTTCATCATTTTTATTATCATTTTACACCAAGCCATTTTGTAAGTTGAAATGTGCCAGGAGGATTGTTTTCATTTCCTTTTAGCTCACTGAAAGCTGTACAGTGTCACTTTCATGATTCTCTTCTGACCCAGTGGAGTTAGAAACCAGTTTTGGGCCATTGGCAACTACAGAGAAGTATTTCAAAGAGTTACAGATTCATTACATGACAGTCTCTCCTTACTTCCCCTCCCTGCCCCACCAGGTTTCTTTCTGTAAACTGGGATTTAAGCCTCACTCCTAACATGAACCTAAGTCATTTCAGCTCTACTGAAATGACTTTTGTGCATTTTTGCCACTTCCTCTGATTCCCCAAAGACTTGTTTTTCTTACATCTTCTACCTCTTTCACGCAGGTAGCGCTCTTGATGATTTGAGCCCTCTCACTTCCTCATGTGCTTTTCACTAAACAGAACTTCTTGGGTCCTCTGCTATGTCTTCAAGTAGTCCTTCTTTCTCTCTCTCTCTCCTTTTTTTTTTTAAACCAGATCCCCCTTATCCTTCTCTCCCTAATTGAGGTGCCCACTTAGTGCTCTCTCTTTTGATTTCCTGTCATCTCTCAGTGAAGTCACAAGTCTAATAGAGTCAACTTTGGTCTCTTTGTATTTAATGATTTGAACTTGTTATAACTTTTCGCACTGCTTTTCTTTGACACCTGTTGTGCTATTTTTCCATAGGATCTTTCAACAAGGGGAAACTTCAGTCTCTTTACAATTAGTATGTCCCAAATTCCAATCATCTTCCCCTAAGGGGAAGAGGTACCACCATATTTTCTCATCTCCCAAATTTTAAGCTCAGTGGTCATTGTTGATATGTCTTACTTTTTAACATGTGTCTATTACCAACATCTGGTATTTTTTGGTTCAAAAATGACTCTAATGTTTGTTCTTATCCATTCATTTTCCCATTTGTTATCCTAGCTCATTCCTCCTCCATGTCATGAGGGATTCATTATTTTGATTCTGTTTTTGCTCTTCATTCTGGCTCTATAACCCTAACCAATTAGTCTTCAAAAATGTGATTTCCATCCTATGGCTTTTTGTTGCCTACCATATTAAATTTCTTCTCTTGGTTGGTTCCAGAGTTTCCCATGACCTGCCTCACCCTTTAAAACACACCTCATCGCCCACTGTGCCCTTTCTAGTCTTGGCTCTTGTGAGTCTGATATCCTCATTTTCAGCTTCCCATGCCGACTTGATTTTCCTGTTGCCTGAAGCACCCTCATTTCTCAGCTGGTCAGAGATCCTTCCCATTTGAAAAGCTTAACTCAATCCCACTTTCTTCCTCATAGCCTCTGCCACTGCCGGCTTATTCCAGTCTCTCCCTCCTCTGCATCCTGACTGTTGACTGGGTCATGTGATATAGTGACATGACCCGAGGATTGTGTGTCAAGAAGCCCTGCTCTGTTGCTTACCGGTGGCATTACCCACATTTACATGCAAAGGCAAAATAATAATAGTTTCTCAGAAAGTTATTTTGAGCATTAATTAAGATAAGTATTGGGTAGATAGTAAGATCTGTTTCATAGTAAAGGCTACAATGAATCAGTTAATGGTATTTTATTTTCCTGCCACTGAATACATGCCTTTTTGTGGACTCAGGTAATTATACCTTGTGCATTAATGTTGCCTCCAAACTATACATTATAAGCCAAAATCAAAATATGACATGGGGGAGACCTGTAGAAATTACTTAATATCACAAATCACAGAGCCTTAGATTTTGGAAGAGTTCTGAACCAGCTCATCTTTCATGATGAGGAAATGAATTGAGAAGGCAGATTTCTTAAGCAAACTGCTTAACTGATACAGTTGTTCAGAGCGCTGGCCCCAATCCCAACTGGAAGTTTCTGAAGTCAAAGGCCTCATTCTGTTATCCTCTTGTTCATTCCCCTCTTAGAAACCAAAGGCTGAATCACAGTTCATACTCCTGTATCACCCTAGTTTTTTTTCTCATTGAGGGATATTTAGTTGATATTTGTGGGCTGATTGATTCATTCATTCTTGGCAATTCATGTCTTGGCAATAGGAATTCTCTGGAAACATCAGTGGAATATGTACTATTCATGGTTTTGTCACCCTTTCGATGCTGTTGTAAACATAAAAAAGTGTTCAATATGTACGACTTCTGCATAGTGGCTAAGGATGGTGGGGAAAGGAAATGGCAGAGGAAGTTATATACATCTTGAGCAAATCAGGCTTTTCTATTTTTAGTCCTTGCTACTGTTTGGAAAGTACAGCCCCTGCTCATGGCAGTCTGGCATGTGTTTCCTTAGTGCCATTTCAAAAGGGGAAAAATAAATATGGGAATTTTTTTGTAGTGAAAATAGTTACTCAGTGAAATCCCATAAGTTCCTTCTTTTCCTCTTGATGAAACCTCAAAGCCACTAGGCACAGATTCCTCAACCTCAACTATGCATGTCAGAGGCTCGTGTGGAGTAGGAGACTGAAGTCAGCAAAACCTAATGCAGTGAGATGCGCTCCAGTGCTGGAGAGAGACAGGGCTGGCCAGGCTGGGGGTGGGAATGGAGACGCTCCGTCTTGATCAGTGGGTGGCTCGACCAGCCACCAGATGTTGTGCCGCCCCAGAGAAAGCTGAACCCTGAACTACAGAGAAAGCCAGATGCATCGTGTTACAGCCCTTTGCTCAAGCTCTTCGTTCTGCCTGAGTTTCTCTCTCTCTGTTGTCTTTCTTTAGTGAAAATTTCCCTGAATGTCTTATGGCCATTCTGCCAATTCAAATAAATGATTACTTCTCTTTAGCAGTTCAGATGATGGTTTTGGGATTTTCCCAGTCTGAGGCTCTATTAGTTCTCATTGGGGAGCAATGAGAACCCTTATGAAGAAGAATGAAATTACCTGGTCGCTATTTAGATAGATATCTATGACAGACAGCAGTCCTCCATTGGTCAGAAGGGGCAATGGGAGGGTGCTTTGGAGCTGATCGTAAGAGACACTGAGGCAGATGAGAGCTTGAACTGGGCGATGGCTGTGCCCATGGGGAAGGGGAGCTAGAGTCTAGAGCAATTTGCAAAGAGGGGTATGGGAATGGAGGAATCCAAAATGTTGTGCAGGGTCTTGATTTTCCTCAAGGGAGAGGTCTTTGCTTTCTGTCCTAGTGTTTGCCAAATAGGACAATCCTCTGAAAAATCAGAACTTTGAGGCAAGTGGGATGTGTGTTTCACTAGAGGAAATGTTGATACCGCTGAGCAAAGATTGTCCCTCATTAATGAGAGGGACGATACTGTCTCCATACATAAACAGCTCTGTCTAGATAAAATTGCGGCACTAGGGTGAGAATAATACATTGCTGTAATTAATGCTAATTTGTGGATATTGCTGTTTTGTTGTCATTGTTTTTTAATTGAATATGTATTAAGTTCCAGCAGGGTGCTGTGAATAATGCCAACTTAGAGTTGACTTATCAGAACATTCAGAAGACTTTATGAACACCACGGAACGGAAACTCACAGCACCCCTTCGAGGTGGTAAATGTCCTTCCATTTCTACAAATGAGAAGTGAAGTAGACGTGTTTGTTCTGTTGGCCCTGTGGGTGAGAACACAGAACTGTCCTGGCAGAGAAAAGTGTTTTTCCTGTCCCTGGGAGTTGAGTTAGAATACATTAGTAAAGAATTCTCCTTAAATGCGTTCAGAGTTGTGGGATTTTAATCTAATTGTCTCAGTTATTGTTAGCATTTGCATTAGCACCAGGCAAACAAATTCTAGGCCAGATTTCAAATTTAGTGGGGAAAATTGGGGGACAAATGGCTTGTTAAATGCAGATTACCAGGGCTTGCTTCTAAAGGTTCAGATTTGGTAGGCCTGGGAGGGGAACTAAGAGTTTTCTCTTTTAATAGGCATCTGAGGTTTCTCTGTTCTGAGAGGTGCTCAGCTTCCCTTCAAAACCCTAGCCTCTTCCTTCATATAGAATCTATCTTTAGTCACCAAAATCTAGCCTGAGACAAGACTTTTTATTTAATATATGTAAGGTCTCCTAAAACTAACCTAGTATAATTGTATAATCCTCTCACTTGCAACATTTATAGCAGCCCTACTGTACACTTAGAATTCTACTAGACACATGGCTCCAGGACTTTATTCCACCTGGTTTTAAAAATGTCCCTATGGCATTTGTGTTTTTACTCACCTAATTCCTGGATGAACACTGAAATTGAGAGGGTTTATGACTTGGTCAAACATCTCACTGCTTTAAATCCCTTTGTTTTAAGTCCAGTCGGGGGCCTGGATCTCACTTTGAGCCACAGATGGACACAGAACCTCTAGAACTAGTTTAAGAGGAATATCATGAAGAAAAATGTTCATTTTGGAATAGGAGAGAAAGGGAAGGAAAGGTAGAAATGACCAATTCAGTTTTTAATTATTCCTTTGTTATTTCTCCTGGGTCTTTAATGTAGACTAGGTACCAAACTATTGTCAAGTAAATAGGAGCCATGTTTTGATTATGACTTGACTCTGAATATTCTATGATAATGGAAGTATTTGTCAGGAAAGCCTGAAATGAAGCATGAGCAGAATAAAGACAGGTCTTTTAAGTGGAGATAAGAATGGTGAGGCTTGAGATAGCATCATCTCTTGCCTCCTTTAGGCCTCCCTCAGCCTCTACCCAGGGACATAGCAGTCTTTTCACAGGGGTCTGTTGATTTGTATTCTTGAGATTAAAGGCAAAAACGTTTGTTGTCTTATGGGTTCACATTCATTCCTGACTAATGTGAAATCAATAGCTTCCTGATATGGTCCCATGTTCACTTTTTATCAATGGTAAACTTTTTCATAAAAATAAGAATTCCTATTAGGAGTGTCATTAATATAGGAGTGTCTGTGCACTGCCTGAAATAGATGTGATTCATACCGTGTGTTTGTTCCCACATCAGCGCTAAGCCCCAAGATACAGTGACCCTTGACCACTCTCACCTTCATCATGGGGGACTGTGTTTATCCTTTAGATACTGTGCCCTGGATTCCAGCCAAGCTTCTTCTGTGCCTAGAGTTTACACACCTGCACAGTCTGACCACAGCTGAACCTCTGAGTCTGGTCTTCTGTTTTTACCTAAAAGAGCACTTTTATTTGCCAAGTGTTAATGCACATTGCAGTGTTCCTTCTATATCTTTGTATGTGGTAAATATCTTAAATGTTTTTTTTCTCCCTCCAAGATCTTAATTCTCAGTGAATCCATGCCACTCTCTCTGATTTCTCTCTCTCTCTCTCTCCTCCCTTCTTTTTTTGCTTTAGCATCTTGTGTTTCATATGCTTTAATGCTTACATGGCCTGTATTTAGCCCTGTATTATGTTTATTTGTGGATAACCTCACTAATGCAATTGTAAGCACTTGGAGGGCAGAGAACCTCAAATGTTACTTAAAAAAAAAATTCATGTCCTTCAGATCAGTGTGTCCTGAATACTTGGTAAATATTTATGGAAGAGTAAATGAAAGCTGTACTAAATGGGGAGGAGGTACTAGAGCAGACTGGATGTAGGCTTTGTAGTTACAGCCATGACCTAACTCATGGTAACCTAATAGGCCAGTATAATCTCAGTTTAATACTTTAAGGCAAGGCCTTTCACCTTTTGCATTTCCAGACTAGTGCCATGGAAAGCACAAGAGCTAGAGCTTTGGAGTAAAATGTTTGGGTCCCAAATTCTAATTCTTCCATTTTATACTTGAGTGACTTGGAAACGTCTGTTTCTCTGACCCTTGGTATATCCTCTTTTGCAAAATAGGAATAATATCTACCAATTCTAGGATTGTTGGGAGAATCCAATGAGATAATATTTATGAAAGTGCTTTTTTAAACTTAGGCACTACTCTGTTGATAATGGCAATGCAAAGGGAGCTATGATTTTTCTTTTCCCATGTTCTCAGTGCTGATTGTGTCCCGCGCTGTGTATAGTGGACTGTGTGTAGCTGGTTAGTAATGCTACTGGCTCATAAGATATTTCCCAGAACCATCTGGGAGCAGCAAGGTTGACCAAGAGAACATGATGAACAGATTTAGGATGATTATTAAGAGGCTGATGCATCTTTTATTGTTAGAAAATATGATTCTTGCCATTGTAGACAATTCTCCCATGTCTTTTCCATTTTTATCCTCTGAGATAAGATCTGCTGTGCATTTTGTCTTCCCCTCCTGCCTGCTTGCTAGTTTACTGTCACCCTCACCTATCTTTCTCTATTTCCATTAAGCAGCTAGTGACTCTCAAAACAATAAAACTGATTGTAGCTTCCTCCACAAAGTGTTATCAGTGATCCTGTTTCTGAAATGGGTATTTCAAATTGTATCTTGTTACTCTGTATCTTCTGTATTTTCAACTATCAAAGTATACCTACAATAAACAGAGTAATTTAGTTCCAGTAAGTGGCTATAAGTGAAAATAATACCAACAACAATGGAAAACTTTCAGCTCCTTATAATAGGTTATATTTATGTGACTGTGTTTGAATAGAACTTTTAAACTAGAGGAAAACATAAAGATCAAGTCTAAACCCATCATTTTGCTATTTAGAAAACACAAGCTTAGAAAAGCTATTTGCCCAGGGTCACCCTACTGAACTGTGGCCGAACTAGCACAGAATGTCTAGCTTACTGCTTCTCTGCCACCCTTGCTTTCACCATCCACCTCCCTGTTCATAAGGAGAATTCTGTGATTACGCTGGGCAAGTTATAAGTATCACTTTTCTCAGTTAGCGTTTCTAAATACTCAGTCTTCTTCTGACCTTAGCAAACTTGTGAATTTCTTAGGAGAAAATTCCAATGCTGTCTTCTTTTACTTGGCAATGGATTTTGAGTGGGAAGATGAGGCTAGGACGCATTGATTCAGGTCTCCCTGCCCCATCTTTATTACTTGGATGTTTGACCATTAGTAAATCACCTAAAGCATTTTTTTTTTCATGGTCCTTTGTTTCCTTTTTGGTACAACCATAGAATTGTAGTAGATGCCAGTGAAGATTTTTCATATCACCAATGTCTAAGAATTTAAGTATCCACCCACTCTGACATCTCTCTTCCAGGGATTTCTGTAACACTCGTTTGCACCTTTTTGTAAGCATTGCCTTCTGACCTGACTTGAGGATGGACTCTGCTCCTCCTTCCTTTCATTGATATTGTCCCATCAGTGAGACTGGAGGTCCTTGGACAATGCCTGTGCTTCACTCTACTGTAAAGTTTCTTTGTCAGAGATGGGACAAAAGTAACTTTCAGCTTATTTCATAGGTTCTTATGAAGAACATTAAACGTTAATATATGAGACATTGCTTTTGAGAACATGTCTCACAGCATAAGCTGTTCACGTTTTAGTCCTATTTAAGCCCCTTCACTAAATTATTATTCCAGACATCTTAATCACTTTTCTGGGGAAATTTTATTTTAAATGAAAATGTTACAACAACTGCTTGAATTCCCCATTCAGTTTTAATGCTTCATGAACCTGAGTTATTTTTTCCATCCTAATCATTTATAATCTATTTATACTTTCTCTAATATCCTTTATCTGAATGTCCTGATTGATGTTCAAGTTCTGCTTAGAATGTAGAATCAGAACCACCCCTTTAAAGGATATTCTCACCCCTTATCCACTTGGAAGCCACACCCCTTTGCTTTATAGCTCTGGTTACCTTACATGGAAGGCTTGACATGGAAATTGAACACTTTCCTTGGTTTTCAATTTTGGTAACATTTTGAGGAGTCATGAGAAGACTCAAGGAAAAAAGGTCTGAGGAAGATGAGCCAATGTATAAAGTTAATATCAAATTTCCAAATTTGGCTTCTGAAATTTGTCATCTCCAATTCACTGGCCCTGTATTATCAAAATGCAAAATAAGAAAACGGTCCTCCATAAGGTTTTAAAGCAAAATCATTAGCAAAAATATCTGATATGGTCTATTTTCTCCTGTATGCTACAGTAGGGACTTAAAGTATATTTTAGTCTATTTAATTCATAGGTTCAAATGATTACTGCTTTTTTCCCTCCCTCCCCCCAAAATTAATGTTTCCTTAATGGAAAACCAAACTATTTTTCTCTCTCTCTATCTTCAAAAACTTATACTACTTGTATTGTGTGTGTGTGTGTGTGTGTGTGTGTGTGTGTGTGTGTGTGTGTGTGTGTGTGTAATTGAACTGTGCAAAGGATTTCTGGGGAAGTTTCCCTGATCCCAGATGATTTTATGGATATTCATGTAGATATTTAATTGGATATGGCTCTTTTTCACGTACAACTTCCCCCCCACCTCCTCCCCCCCACCCCAGTACAGGCAAGGCAGCTTGGCATAGTGTTTGCTAAGCTATGTGTGTGCCCTGATTGACAAGGTGGTTCTTAGGGTCTGCATTTCTTTATCTATAGTTTGCCTAGCAAGTCTGCAACAGTGGTTTTAAAACTTTTATAGAAGTGCATCAGGGGACAGTAGTGGAGGCAATGGGAAGCACCCAGTGCAGAATCCTAGTCTTCCCCTCCTTGCATTTGAATAAGAGCAGCTCTGTTTCTGTTTTAAATAATGGGGTTCTGTGTATGATTCCATATTTCTACTTAAAAAAGAAGTTCCAAATGTTTATTTTTACTGTCAAGTAATTTTATTGTGGTTATTCTTATGGTTCTTATTTTATCAGTAGATAGATAATATATGTATTTTTCCATGTTATATATAGCTATTCTCATGCAAGTTGACCTTTATTTTAATTGTAAGGGCTACTTTAAGAGTACATTACCAATATTATTTTTATTTTTATAAAGCTTAGAATTCAGTAGGAAATAATTCAGTGAGTAGGTAAATCCACTAAAAGGATTTATTTTCTCTTTTTTTTTTTGCTTTCTTATCTGAATAGAGCAGTGGATAGTGAGATTGCTCGTGTTTATGCAAGCATAGGCCACTTTAACCATGTCTCTACCCTTACTTAGAGCTGGCTTAGACTCCAAGTTGGTCTAACTCTGGGGGGTTTGGGTCTGGTTACAAGTGGGCAACAAAGATAGTGGTAGGCAAGCTATGAAATGTCATTATAGACTCAGACAATGTGAGGACTTAAAAAAAAATGAAAGGAGACCTGGAAGGTTCATACCCCTCATTTTATAGAGGAAGAAATTGAGTTGGTAAGATATATACATGAGTTCTCAGCAAGTAATCTCTTCAACTGAGTGGAAAAGAGAGTGTGCAACCATGAACTAATGCTTTTATTTATTTTTTTCTCTTCCAACATTTTGTGTCTTATTCAATAAAATGACATTTCTATTATGTAAAATAGGTCATGTTTTCTAAAATTCTCACTACTGAATGCTGCCTGTTTCAACATTACCAGAGTCAGTGTGAGGGTGATCATTATTATATAGCACGGGAGAGTGTATTAAGAAACTGTGTTACTGTTTCCATATCATTTTTATGCAGCTCTCTCTTACCCATTTGGATTGTATACTGTAATTTTCCTGTAAGATGTGCACACACACATACTGTCATCCTTTTTCATGTTCATAGTTTTAGAAAGCTACTTAGAGTGGCCTTTCTCAAAGTGTGGTCCTCAGACCAGCACCATCAGCATCACTTGGGGATTTACTAGAAATGTAAGTTCTTGGTCCTCGCCCAAGATGTACAGAATCAGAAAGTCTGGGAGTAGGACCCAGTAATCTGTGCTTTAACAATTCTCCAGGTGGTCTGTGCAGGCAAAAGCTTGAGAATCACTGATACAGAATTATTTTCTCAACAGTTAATTCCTTGCACCACCACATGTTAAGAAGCATGGAAATTACATCCAACTGAAGCCCCCGTTGCTGATTTTACATTGAATCAAAATAATTTTAAAAGTTACATACTCAGCTGACTATGTCAGCCAAAAAGTTTATTTTGAGACGGTGGTCAATTGAGTAGCTAATATTTTTTGAATACTTAAAATACGAACAGTACTTGACATGTATGAACTCATTTAATCCTTCCAGCAATTGAATGACAAACTGAGACCCAGAGAGCTTAGGTAAATTGTTTAAGGTCATAAAACTGGCAGGTGGCTGATCCGTTTCAGACCCCTCCAGTCTGACTCCAGAGCCTTCAACAGTACTCTTTTTTTGTGTTCGGGGTACTTTGGGAGAAAGTTTAATAAAAATGATCTCAAACAAAGAAATTCACTGATAATATTCTTAACTTCATCAAAGATAGATGATAAATGATCAATTTGTTGTTTATAGATAATAGAACTTTTTTGTATCCCTTTTGTTATCAGTTGTTTTCTTTTTTCTATTGATATTAAAAATAAGCAGTAATGAACTTCACTGACCATAAAAGAAAATAAAAATGAATTGAAATTCCTGCTGCGTTATTGATACTTAAATATTATCATTGAAAAAAAAATCAAAATTGTATGTAAAAAGAATGTACTGTTTTGTGTTGCTAGCCTTCCAGAATTCCCTAAGATACAGTTTTATATTCCTAAGCTATCAGGGAAAGCTTTTCTTTCTCTAATGAATCACAGAAGGAAGCCCAACCCTTGGTGAGGTTGGGAGTCCCCCTTGGGTTACTGGGGTCTATCACAGACTTACACGTCTAATGTCAAGTTTTCCCTCTGAATATTTGGTTTCTCTTCAGGTATGTTTTTGAGCAGTCCCGTACAAATCCTGAGTGTTTAAATCCCCCTTCTGTGCTGTGTCATTGTGATTGCGTGGCTACCTCAACAATTCCGGACACTGCTGAGGATGAGCTCAGGCTCCTGTGTGTTTTGAGTGTGAGACTGGGTTTTGGTTTTAATTCTAGGATGTGAATTTATGAGGGCAGAGACTCGCTTTTACTTGACTGTTCCTGATTCTGTGTTTCTTTTAACAGCCTGAGCAAGAACTCTCCTTTTAACAATGTTGATTTGATCATTAGGTTCCTGACTTTTTTTTCGTAGCAAAGGGCTTCACAGTTAGTCCTGCTTCCCTACCTCAGAAAGGAAATGACTACTTAACAAATAAATTGTTATTATGCTAAGCAGGATACATTTATTTCCATTCATTAATAATGAATACTCTCATCATTTTGCAACCACCACAATAATCAATTCAGGGAAAGATCATCTAGGATGCTAAAACCATTAGGTGAAAAGTTCTTGACAAGCAGAATATTAGTTGAGCATCACAGTGTCACCTCACAGGTAATTTATTGATATAAAGGGGAAGAGGAGACTTTTACAGTGAGAATATGGTGGCCTCTATCTTACACAAGACATCAAGTCGGCATCACTAAACTGAGCCAAACTGACATCAGGAGCTTCCTAATGTGATATAAGTGGAAGGACACAACATCATGCATGTAGTAGTGCCAGACTTGTTTAATCTGACTCTAATCATCAGGCAAAGCCAAGTTACTGAACTGTTTTTAAGACACCTGGCCTGAATTCTCAAATTCTAAATTAAAAGAGACTAAAATAATGTGTCACCTTAATGTGTCATCTTTGGATTCTGGATGGATATAAACAACTATAGAGGAAAGGACATTGCTAGGACTGCTGATGAAATGTGAGCATGCATGCATATCCAATAATACTGTGCCCATGTTAAATGTCTTGGGTGTGATAATGGTATTGAAATATTAGGAGTTCTTAGGATGTACAAGCTGAAGTATATGGAGGGGAACTTTCTGCAACTTCTTCCAAATGGTTTAACTACAAAACAGTATGCATGCATTTATACACACACATAGACACTATATACATATTTGTTATTTTATGTATTTACATATTAATGCATTTATAAATATATAAAATAATATACAATATGAGTTATATAAATATATATATGTACTTTATTAGTGAGTAAGAGTTTACACTACTAAGGCACAATGTTAGACATTGATGCATCTGGGTGAACAGCGTATGGATAGATTTAATTTTACTAACAACTTTTCTGTGAATTTAATTTTTTTAAATAGATATTTGCATATACAGAGTGAATATTCTTTCATAACTCATTACTGGTATCCTTGTCTATCCCTGTAGTTAGTGGATTAGCAATATGTGGGTTGAAACATGACCCATCTGAAGTCCGTCTCTTGGAAATGGCCTCTGTTTAAAGTGTGTTCCTGTGCACTTTCAGTGGGGGAGTCATGACCCTGCCATTCTACCAGAGGTACTAAGAATTATGATTTTCCGGGCTACAGTCGGCTCCAGTTGTGGTTGGTGGAGCTTTCATCAGATGTATTTTTATTGAATGAATGAAAATAAGTATCTTATAGAAAATATCTTATGAATGGCTACTCGTGTGGGGTTTGTGGCTGTTGGTACAAGGCCACAGTCCCTGAACACCCCCATGCCCTCCCTGTTCTCTCGCCCTGCAGCCGTTGCTGCAGCAGTGCCCCTCGTCAGGGTGGCCTGGGAGCACCTCGCCTCGGCTGCAATGCTCTTCTCTCACTTTCTGTCCTGGGGCTTCCCTGCCACTTCTCTACTTCTTGGGACAAGTCTGCGGGAGTTTATGATCCCAGAGGCAACCTTACGCCGGTGAGAACTGGAACCTGAGGATAGATACCCTGTTCTTTTATGACTTAGGTGAGAAGATCTGGGGTGCATTTCACAGGCCTCCTCAGAGGGCCCCCAGGAGAATGAGCCCTAGTTGTGCACCTTGCTGACCAGCTCCATACGGCACCTTTGAATTGGCTTTCCCACTTCCCCAGCTTTACTCTTCCAGTCCTTCAGTACTGGATCCACAAAATAAATGACCGGCACATAAGACTTTGTCTTAGGCTTAGTTTTTGGCAGAACCTGGACTAAAACAATGGATGTCTCTAGTTATGGGTGGAGAGTGTTAGGATTGTGACTATTATAATGGCCACCTTCTAGGAGGCGCGTGGTATCTAGAGAAAGGATTTGGCAAAGGGTCAGGAAAATCTTTCTTATTGCTGTTTGGCCCTGGGCTGGTCATTTAACCATCAGGTGACCGGTAAGGCTTCAGTGATGGGGGGTTGAGGAGAAGACGTAAGTACAGGATTCTGTTAGCGGTGTGGAGGACTGCTGCGCCTGGTACCTGTCGTCAAGTGTTGAGAGTAGCGGGTGCAAAGGCGCGGCAGCAGTAGGCAGAGCGCACCTCCGAGAAGAGCTGGTGGTTGGCTTGGGCAGGGCTGCTGCCAATCGAGCAGACAGAAAATAGAGACTCAGTAGTGAGAAAGAAGCCTGTTCTAAGCCATAATGGGATTAGCTCTTACCACAAGATCAAATAGTGCAACAAGGGGGCATGGGATTTTGGTGTAAAATCCCACAACATTAGGCTGGAACTTGTTAAACTTCATCAACCTATTATGGGACACTGAAAATGGGGGAAAGGAGAGTAAGAAGGCTCGATCTCCATTGAAGTGCAGGTTGGTTGCACACTATAATTGCTTGTTGCATTGTATAGCTCAAGGTCACTCTGTGACTTCAGAGCTTCTATGGTTAAATACCCCAGTACTTAGAGCATGGGCAGTCAGTGTGCTTTCTGCTACAGATGTTGGGGACCTGATGAATTCCTGTCTTTTTACTGATACCCTGAGGGAACACTTAATAATGATGCTCCCTTTAAAAAGAAGAATAATTACCAATGGCTATATTATTCATATTAATTTATAGTTACTGGTTGCTGTAATTAATGTTATTTATCAAAATCATCATAATTATAGCACTGTACAATTTACAGAGCATTTTCCCATCCATTTTCTTATCTGAATCTTGTTAAGTCCCTCTGGCTCAGGGAGGGCAGGTGATGTTTCCTGATTTTGTAGATGAAGAAACTATGGCCTCGGGAAGAATTTCACCAGACTCTAGTCTGCCACCCTTACCCATATATTGTGGTGTCTATGAGTATATAGAAATATACTTAACAAATTCATGTTTATCAGGATGTTTTGTATCTGCCTGCTAGAAAATTGGCCTCACACAGTTCTTGGCTGCTTCTGTAACAAAATGCCATAGCTTTTTGTGCCAGGACCCATTGCCCAGAATGTTCACATGAATTCTAATGTTAAAGGGGTTATTTTTCTTTATAATACTACAATATTTCATAGTTATCAGTACCCGTTGCGATAAAGATGAGACCACCTCTAGTGGAGGGATTAGCACTATGAAAACATCTGTTCCTAGGATAAAGCAAGACTCACTTGCTTCAGAAGGTTTGGTCAAACTGGAAATCCAGACTCCGAGAAAACATAACCACCCTGTCACTTCACTGTTCTTCTATTTTTGGCTGTGGGCAAGCACGCTGAGGAAAATCTCTCAATTGTCACAAGGGCAGCAGTCAAATCTGGGCCATATGGTGTGAAATATACAGACACGCAGGTGCGCACACATAGGCATGCCGAGCCTTCTGGTTCCCTTTTTATACCACACAATATATTCTGTATACTGGAGCATCTGCTGCACTTGTTAGACCTTTAGCTGCTTTTACCCAAAATATGTTGAATGAAGGTTACTGGCAGTACCTATAGCTGAGTCTGTCATGATTCATTCATTTATTTACTCAGCATATTTATCAAACACTTCCATGGATCAAGCCCTGAACAAGATTCTGGGGAAACTGTGAGACAGGAAACAGAGGAAGTCCTTGCCCTCATGAAGCTTGTGTTCTCCTGGGGAGACTGACTGTGGAAAGACAAATTCTCATAAATAAGTTAATGTTAGATGGTGATAGAGAAAAATAAACAAAACAGGGTAGGGGTTAGATTGCTGTAGAAGGGTCATTCAGCTACATCCAGAACAGGAAATGATGAGGAGTCTGCTTTAGGTAATGTGATAAACAGTGTGCATATTTAAAGAGGGCTCGGCTCATAGTAAGGATGCCATTGCCTCTGGGGGCAGTCTTCATTCAGGTTTGGCCCAGGGGGCTGGGTCACACCTTCATGGATGCTGATGTTATCAGTATGACTGGGATAGATCAGGTCTGGAGGGATTAACTCATGCTGGCTAAATTCACAAGAGACTGACTGATACACTAGATTACATTAGGTCTGTTTTTTGCAGAGACTTAAGTAAGTTCCAGGACTCAGGAAAAGTGGCTTGGTGAGCAAGCTACCAGGGGAAAAGCAATAGTGGCATTGTTAGGCTTTACTATTAGGCTGCCAGTGCCTGGTGCAGCTTAGTCACTAAAAAGATACATTTACTTAGAGTATTGTAAGATTGTAATGCTAACTTCTCAGGGTACTTTATTTTTTGTTGCTGAGGATATTCTGGTTTACTGGCTGATGCTTTTTCTAAACTCTTCCACACACTATCCTGATATTTAACTTCCTTAGACAAGTTCAACAGAGTTGATTAAATTACACTAACTTCTCATTCCATTCCAGTTGGGCCTTGCTGCAGATACGCTTTGGTTTCTTGATGGGAGTCTTCAGAGCCACTCTCATTATAATCTGTGATCATTGTTACTTTGTCACCTTAAAAGATTATTTTAACTCACCCTGCTTTTAAATCTTAGGGCCATCTCACTTTCTCTTTTCTTGCCTTACATTCTGGGCAAACTGCTTGTTTTTCTAAGCTTGCTCACAATCCTGGAAACTCTCTTCTGGCAGTGTTATTACCCGCTACCCATCCCCTCCTGATTCTGAGTGCATGTGGAAGCTGGTGCTTCTCATAGCATGGCACATTGACATGTGAAATCCGTAGACCTCCCCAGCTTCCTGATCACTGACCACTGCCCATGCTTGCTCTGCAGCCCCTTGGCCAGACCCCTGAGCATGCTCATTCTAGCTCATTTTTTAGGTGCATTGCTTGGCACTTGCCATCTCTCACACAGACACACTTAATAGCCACTGGCCAGCTGCTGATTCCTCTTCCTGGGCTGTCAGTCTCCTACCCTTGTCCCTCCCTCCTCCAACTCAAATGTCCTCATCCAGTGAGGTAGTTTCTGAACACACAGGACTTGTAATATCTCTCCAGTTGCATTCTCCTTGAGTACACAGACAGAGACATTTATTTCCTTTTACTGGTATACTCATCCCCCCACCCGAAAAAAAAAGCCTTTAAATAAGTGTGTGACCTGAGGAAAACCACCTCATATGTTTCACCTTTCTTATGTGTTAAAAAGGGATAATTCTACTCTAGACTACCTAGCAAGATTTTATAAAAGCTAAAAAAATAAGATGCAGGAAAGCTTGCACAAAGCGACATTCTAACTTGAGAAATTTGAACTCAGACTGATTTCAGTGGAAACTGGAGATGTCCTTTTTTAACATGTCTATGTTGCTTTCAACAGGGAAATCCGGGAGGCAAGACCCTTGAAGAGAGGCGCTCCAGCCTGGATGCTGAGATCGACTCCCTGACTAGCATCTTGGCTGACCTCGAGTGCAGCTCCCCCTACAAGCCTCGGCCCCCACCGGTAAGAGCCTCCTGTAAATGTTTCCACATTGCTGGACACAGATAATCCACAACTTTATGAAAGAATGTGCTGCTGCTTACAGTGCTCCCATTCTTTATGGATTTCTGAGAGCCAGTGGTCTAAGTTGTCTTTTTACTGAATACCGACATGTATTAGTTAACAGAAACTTCTTAAATTCATTGTATTAGTCTTTTCATTAAAATAATACAGCAGTGTTTTACAAAAGTATTATGAAAATTAAATCTCTTATTCCATTGCTCTGCTATTTTTCTGGTTTTGCTTACGTGGCTACTTTGTTACATGTCGGTATCATCATCACAAATCATGATTTAGCTTGGCTATTTTAAAGTTAAGGGGACGGCTCAGTCTTTTGTAAAAAAATTCTTCATGTTGGATATTGAGGTGGTTTCCAGTTTTTGGTTGTTGTAAGGTATGCTGTGAGGGGTGTGTTTGCATATACTTTCTGTGGAGGTATTTCTTGGCCTTAGGTTCCTCAGAGTGGGACTTCTACATGGAGGAGTATGACCACTTCTGTTACTTTCCCTTCCAATGTTGTAGCTAGTTTATACTGTCACCAAGAGAACATACCAATTTCTACACAGTCTTACCAGAATTTGGTGATAATAATTAATCTGTCTTTTTAAAGTGCAAATGGTGTCCTGTTATCAGTTCTTCTTGGCTGTTCTTTGCACCTCCATTTATCCTCTGTGTATCAGACTACATATCTGATCTTTCCCTGCTAGTGGTCATTCCTGCCTCTCTCAGATCTTAAGAGGTGATGGCAAATCTATTTCAGGGCTCCCGAGATCTCAGAAGGCAGCCAGCAGAACTCCAGGTGCACACATTGGCCTGGCACCATTGTCACCGTGTTGTTTGACTCCTGCATGCTATTTGCTTGGTGGAGTGACAGTGTGTATGGCCCTCTGAGTCTCACTCCAGTGCTTGAACAGCAGCTCCTGTTTCACAACGGTTCCTTTCATGAATTAAAATCCAGTCCTGCTCCTCTACTTCTGGACGTTTAAAAAGCGAACTACACGTAAGGTAGCCGTGCTTTCCTCCTCAGACATGTTCCCATTACCTTCTCTAAACATGTGCTGGGGCTCGCGGCCACGTGGGGGTATAAGGCAGACCTCTAGAGCTTAGTTCCTCCTTAGCTGTCCTCTCTCTTGGCTCCATCAAGCCTGTCAGTAGTGAAGATGAACTTTATTTCCAAAAACTGGGACCAAGCTGCCATGGTGGTGTTTTGGGGGGAACTGCTGGGAGAAGGAAAGTGGATGGTTGAAAGAGAGAAAAATAGAACCAAGTTGTCATTTTTCCAAGAGCCCAAAATATTACGTTAAACTCGGGCAGATACTGAAGAAGCATGAGAAGGTGGCAGAATCTGAGAGGGTTTAACAGAAGACTTGCATGTCCAGATGGAAGTGGTAAGTGGGATTTTAGTATTTTAGACAAGAGGGGAGAACAACCTGAGACTTAGGGCAGGAAGGTTCCAGGCTGCATTCAGAGAGCTACATGCAGCCAAGTGGCTGCAGTCCAGGCCATGGGCTATAGTGGGCTGTAGGACTGGGAGATTCCTTATTCACAGCCTCAGTAAGTGGATGGGTCTGAGTGCCAGGTTAACATTTTGGCCTGCTTTTATAGACAATGGGTAAATACTTGAAGGTTCCAAGCAGGGGTAAGCTAAAATTCATTCTGAAAAAGGAATGTAGGAACCCAGAACAACTTTGGAAAGATGTTGGAGTAGGGGTGCAAGTCTGAGAAACCATAAGTCTGGCTGATTGCATAGCTTCTGACCAGTGTTTGAGCTTATGCATTTTCCCAGTTTCACCCAAGCAAATACCTCAAGCCCAGTTCCTCAGGACAGTGAGGCCACTGACTTTACAGATGGACTCACCTGTCTTGTGCTGAAAGACTCCTGTGCTCCCACTCACCTCTTTTTTCTTCTTTTTTTTCTTATACCCTAATATATACTGGGGAGATTCTGCTTCAAGGTTTTTGCTTAATATAGCTTTCATTCTTTAGGGCTGTCTACACATGCTTGCCATAAACCACTGCATTTTAATAGGTTTATTCAGCAGCTACATTTTTTATTTGAGCAATCTTACTGTGCACACAAACTCGTATTCAGTAATATTTGGACAGTGTTTTACCGATGGTGGAGCACTTCACATATATTCTCACTTGAGTAAGATACATATATCACAACCTTGAGATACAGACCAGAAGACTTGTTTATTTTGTATGTGCTTATTTTTGGGATGAGGACACTAAAATTTAGTATGTAACTGATTTGCCTTAGAACATATGACTACAGTGTGAACACAGCTAGACCTTGAATTTTTTTTTTTTTTTCTGGAACTAGATTGAGGATGTTAGGATTTTTAAAAAATGTTTTTACCAATGATAAAAACTATGAAATCAGTCATATGAGTAATAGTGTCCCATGAATAATACTTCCTCATAAAAAGAAAAGCATTCAGAAGGTTAAAAATATAATAATGATAACCCTTAAGGAGAATAAGTTGAGAATTAGGATAAAATCTACTTTAGAAGTGCCTGTTCCATTCAGAAACTAAAGACTAATTCTTTCTAACTTTTTTTTTTATTCTAATTTAGGAAAGCAAGAGTTAATTGGGAGACAGAGCTCATTCTGAATTATCTTCACTCTGGTAGAACTGAGTTAGATGTGTTAGTATTTATTGGTTAACATAATTATATGCTATGAGAACAATAATCATACAGCTAAAATATTAAAAATAGGTGTGAAGAGAAGATGATGTCTGCAGTTGACTGTGTTGTGTGGTTATTAAAAGGTGCTTGAAAAGTCCTAGAAACGTAGACTGTTAAGTGCCCAACTTTGATGTTTCCGTTTTTGATCCACAGCAAATTGCAAAACCTGTTGAGTCACCTGACCACTTAAAGCAGGCGATTAGGTCTAGGATTCCTCAGTATTGAAGCATGTGTTGTGTGCTTTCCCAGACCCACTCTGAATAACCTTTGCAAGGCTACTTTGACTCATGGATCTAGGGGGAAACATGTATGTGGAATCTTTGTACAGTAAGAGACCCAAAGGAGCTCTATTCACATAACGACTGAAAAATGTCTGAGCTCTTGAAAATAGATTTTTATGGGGCTTTTTCTTACTTTTCCCAAAGGAGCATTTCCTGCTCTCAGATTTCCCAACTTCAGTTCTGTTCATTTAGTTATCCATATTTTTATTTGGGAAATGTGGCTTATTTGCACCTATTTATTTAATCACCTAATGTTCATTGAGAAACCACTATGGATTAGGATTTGGAAATATAATTAGCATCAACATGTCCTTCCTGTAGAGTAATTCCTAGTCTTATGGAAGAGACAAACACATAAACAATCCAAAAGAACACAAAAGAAGGGCTTTGATGTGTGCTACTTTAGCTTATCACATGACTCACCCTATGCTGAAATTGTGGAAACTCAAAAATAGGAATATCAATATTATACTTTGTACTTCTCTAGGGAATTGTGAGGAAGGACTACACAGAGCAGTTGGCACTTCAGTTCACTTGGCTGAATATGTCATGGGAAGGGCATGGGGTTCAAGGTAAGAGAGTAACAGATATGAAGAAGTCAAGGGATGTTGAAAGTGAATTCTTTGTTTGAAGAATAAGTTAGTTCTCTTGTGATACAGGGTATGTGGAGTGCAAAGGGGAATGGTAGATGAAGAAGTCATATATACTTAGAACCTGCATAGCCCTCCTGATGCCTAAGGATGTCCATAGTAAGCTAGGAACTCAGTAGGATAATAGTAGTGTTTCTGTCTATGGGGGGGTCAGTAGTAACTCTTCCAGTACATGTTACAATGGAAACATATACATCATGACACTGCACAGAATTATGCAGTTAAACTACTTACATGTTTGGAGCTAAAATTTCTAATCATTAAAAAATATGTGTATTAGGGAGTAGGTAGTTTTAGAAGAACAGATGTGAGAAGTTCAGAAGTGGTTGTGGGTGAATTACAGACCCAACATGGTCACAAAGTAACAGAGCTGAAGTGAGCTTTCCAGGTCACTGTAGCCAAACTCCTACTACACAGAAAGCAAGCTTTTCCCTAGAGAGGGAAAGAACATTGTTCAAAGAGGTTCAGTTAGAGGCAGGATGAATGATTCTTTCTGTTTTCCTTGAACCATGATATAATAGCTCTCTGTGGATGAGAACAACAACCAAGAGACAAGTTTGGGTCCCTTTAGCATCTCAATTAATTCATTTCAAAATGTCTCTCTTTTGTGGTACTTTCTCTAAAATGTGTCTTGGAAACATAACAGAGGCTTAGATACATAAAAAAAAAATACCTCAAAGGGAAATGGAAAATTTATGACAGCATATGTCTTTCATTTATTGCATTTCTAGACCCTACCTACCAGGAATCATTTGTTTGTAGTACAGCTTAGAGTCTTTGGAAGAGCTACACAGGGGTCACTTGAAATTCTGTCGATTTCTTAGAAGACAAATAATAAATCATGAATTTATGATTTTCCTCTTTTTTTATCAGAGGCAGCTGTGGAGTGCTGGTCATCTAATTCCCAGTACAAAGCTGCCTTTTTCTCCCCTAGAGTTCGGTAAGGTTGGAGCTGGTGCCTAGGTGACTCAGAAGAGCTTTCAGTTATTTTAATATTTCATGGTAACAGGGATTTAGTATGTTTTGAATCAAGTTGCTTTTGAATTGATCAAATGGGATTTCACTGTCCCCATTTATGCTAGTATGAATACATTTGGAGAGATTTTAGGGACACAGGATAGTGTCAGGCATAGTTTATAGCCTAGACTCCAAGTTTGCCATTAAGATAACTATCTTCTGAATTCCATGCAGTCACCTCTGTAGAAGGGCACCGTTTGTGTAAACTGCCCAGACCACAAGACTGAGCTTCCTTTTCTTTATTTCTAAAATGGCCATGGTAAATATAATTATTTCCCTTTTGCTGAGATTGTTCTAGAGCTACAAGAAATAGGATATTGCCTGAAGTAACAGTCCACTCAATCCTTCCCATTTTGTTTTGGGATGGCTAGTTTGTGTCTGGAGCTTGCTTTAAAGCTTGGGGTCTTTGAAGATTTGGGGCTTATCCTTTCTGAATGTTGGTTACTATAAATGATACATTTATCTTCCTCATTTAAAGCATTTAACAAATGTTGTAACTTCTTAGTCTGTTTGGAAACTGAGTATGTAAGTGCGGTTTGGTCCCACGGACATGTCTTTAATTGCGATCCCAGCACTCCCACACTGAGTTCTTTCCTAGAGCAATAATCTGTGAGGCAACCTGAGAAATTATTTCAGGTGTGTGCGTGTTGCATGGAAGGCTTTTTATTAGGAATTCACATGGCCCGAAGGCTTGGGAGCCGTGTAATCGGGTGGAGTCTTTGGTGCCATGGGTCGTCTCTTCTCCTGTGCTCCCTGTTCTAGCTTGCTAAAGCCATGAGCAGCTGCAGGGGAGATTAATTAGTAATTAAATTTTTAATATTTAGTATTATTCACCGCAACCCAAATATGTAGGCTATCAGGAGATGAAAGCGACCACAGGCTGATACTACGTGATGAGAGGCAGGCAGCCCCTGCAGACTGGGACTGCCCACTCTTTGTTTGGCTTCTTGGGAACTGAGATAGGAAGTGGGTCTGACGCTGTTGGAAAGGGAATAGGGGTCAATAGTGTCATCTTCCTCTGGGAAAAATTTATGATCCTGCCATAATTTGTTGAGAAAAGTGGATTTGTCTCTGTATCTGTATCATCTGCTTACTAACAGCTTTCTTTGAAAGAGCTATGGTAAAAGTTGAAACATTGTAGAAATCTCGTATGTAAGATACTAATTGAAATACAGTTAAACAAACGTGCAAAAATACCATTAAAAAAAAAGGGACCAAATTCTTTGCAATGCCCATGCCTGGAAGATGGGGTTTATTTTGGATTGGTCTGTACCTGCCAGAAAACTTCAATAGTTAAGTAACAATGAGTGGGGGTGGAGGAGCAGTTAGCTGACTCAGAGTTGCATGCCTTGAGTTTGATGACAGGCAGTTAATTTTTAGATTGTATATAATTGCATCCCAGTAACATTTCTACCTCCTTCTTGTTTTTTAAAAGATGATGTTTGTGTTTATGTCATATGTGATGAACATAGTAAAGGTAGCTTTTAATCTTTGTTTTGAGTGCCGTGAAAATAGAATATTTTCAGAATGGAAATTTAGGCCAAAAGTCTACCTTGGATGGCACCTGTATAAAGCTTTTGCACAAAAGGTCCATTACACATACCCCCGCGTAAGAATGAGCCCAAAGTGTGTAACCTCAGTGTGGGTCAGCTCCGAGCAGTAGTGATACGGGAGGAAGCTGCGAAGGCAGCTGCTGCTGCTACCATGGAGAAGCTGGATCGGCCGGAGCCTGGTGGGGACGGGGTTGCAGGAGCAACCTGCAGGAGCCTGCGGCGGGACCCTGGGCATGGTCCCTGGGGTAGCTTTTCTCTGTGATTTACTTGGAGACCTTGATGAATCCTTGGCTTAGAGATGACCGTGTTACTTACACTGAGGCATTCAACCCAGGTGTTGGTTTAGAAAGAAACTCACAAAGCTGCCTGTTGAGTTTCTCCATTTTACAACAGTACTTCAGTGGAAATAATTAGTTCTGTGTCCATGTGGAAGCACATACCACATTTGCAAAATTAAAGAGCTTTCTTGTCAGGGCTGGATGCCCTGTGTATTTCTTTTCTCCCATCTGTTTAAATATCTATTTTGGTAGGAGCCTTGGTGTAATACCCCATGGTCTGTCTCTGTCCCTGTCTCATTGTCTTTCTCTCTTTAATTTAAAAAGTAAATAAATAAGAAAATACAAATTCAGCTTACTCAGGATGGTTAGACTTTTACCATGCAGATTTTTACCATACAGGTTAGACTTTTATGGGAGATGCATACGAGTGTTGTGTTTTAAGAGAAAAAAAAGCCATACCTCAGATAATATACCATCATTGTTTTTTCCATTTGGACACCCATTTCCTTTATATGCTTTATAGCCAAACTAAAGTTTAATGATGATAATGAAGGTTCTCTGTACAGAAGGTTGGAGGTGGTTAAGAACCAATCCCACATATCACTGTTTGTCATGGTGAGTAACCACTTTGTCCTCCACACGAAATATCACCCTGGAGTTTAACTGTTAAGGTTCTTATCACACTGTGGGAAAAATTACCAAGAAAGTCAGACATTGCCTTTCAGTGAATACATTAATTACAAATATGGAACTTTAATTTGTTATGTATTTGAGCACACATATTTCCTTATAAAACTGTGAATTAAAATTTTATTGAAATAAAAGATAAACATTGGGCACATACTTGTGCTGAGCAAGCAGATACTGTTTTAACCTGTAAGTGCGAGCAGGGCCACATGTGAATTTTGGAATTCGTTTTGGTCCTTGGGCCCTCATGCACATGTGCACCTCAGCTGTGCCTTCATACTGGGGTTCAAGACCAGAGAAGGGAACTGGTTTGTGTTTCATTATACTGAATCACAAAACAATTTTACGTCACAGAGTATACCGTAAAGAGACAAGGTGAATGTGTATACTATCTTAAGCCTGAATAGCAAAGACATAACTGTGTTAAATACCAGACCACGGAGTCCTTGAGGCTAGGTCAATTTTTGTTTCCTGGCACAAGCACATGCAAATTCATATTTGCTGAATAAATAAACAAATGTTGTCATCAAATCCAGTAATGATGTAAGTATCCACACCCTAGAAATCTGCTAAGAGTATCCAGTCTGGAATTGACATCACATTAGTGCATGGCAGAACGATAGCTGCTTTCTGATTTTCCATAATGAACATGCATTTGCACCAGTACAAAAGAAGCATAGCTGAGGCAAATCAGTTTTGTAAGGAAAGCTTAACGGTACCTGCTGATTCAGCTAAAATGTCCAGCTGAATCCCTACATTGCCGTATGTCCCTTGAAGGCAGTGCATTTGGTTGAGAAGATGATGTTATCTTGGGTTATAATTAAATACTATACCCATTCTCTTGTTATTGGGACGATATAAAAAATAAACATCAAGCTCCTTTCTATATCCTACATAGCACTGCTGAAAAGATGAGACCATTATGTTACTCAGTGTTTCCTAGTGCAAAGATCAATGTGATAAATTCTTTGGGTTCAATGATAGGGGACAAAAAGTCACCTGACTGGTGAACTGCTATATGATTCCTTTCTTCAGGAAAAAAAAATGCAGAATTATCACGGTTCTTTTGCTTGAGCTTCTATGATTCATCTCTTCCTTTCTCTACTGCACTGTTTCTGATACCTCCTGACCTAGTATTTGAAATGTCATAAATAAATGCCAATATAAGCCATTTCAAAACTAATTAATTTTCTAAATCTAACTTATGCCTCGTAAATGGAAATAAACTTTGTATGTATACACATGTATATGTCTGGGAACATCCTTAAAAATATGTAAACGTAAGGTTTTTTTAGAGATGATTTAATTCTAAATGGATTCTTTGCTTATCTTGATGGTAAACAATGGATCCATTTAAGTAACATGTTCTGCTGATATAAATAAAATATAAGATTTAAAGTGGACTAAAGAAATAGAATATTTATTTGTTCCTTTTGAGAACTGTGGTGTTTTAGAAAGCTTGAAGTACAAGTAGTCAGATGGGTGAGCCCACTACCTGAATCACTTGTGATGTGTCTTGAACACTTTCCAATTCCATCTTGATCTTGTCTACTTATATGAAAACACTGGGAAATACTACTTTCTTAGATGCTGCTAGAGGTGCTAAGCTCCTTAGCAATAAGGAATCTTACTGTTTTTTTCTGCCACCCAACCTACACAGAATGGTTTATTTCCCAAATGGCCAACTTGTGTTAAATTGATCCTTCCAAAGCCAGGAGACAGTTTTTATAAACAGTATCCTGGATGACTTAATTTTCTATGTAATACTAATTTTAGATCTCTTTTTCTTGTCAGCCAGCTCATCGTGGACAAAAAGATAGGATGTCTAACTTTGTTTATGGGGAAGACGGCATTTCTAGTCACATGTAGATCAGACCTCACAACCAGCAAGGGGAGAACAAGGAGGGAGAATCAGGATGGTCTGTTTGCAGCTGTGTCAGAACACGTTTCCTGGAGTACCTCCTGAAGGAAGGGTGTAAATGGATGTGTCGTTCAAATCTTTACGTCTCTGCCGCTATCCATCATGTCTTATGGGCAAAAGGGAAAAAAGCAGTAGAATTTATAGCTGAAGATTTGAGAAAAATACTGAACTACATCTTGAAAACTGGATGTAGTAAAGGGTGGCTTTCTAAGAAGGGACATGGCATTCAAGAAAAGTGGCCATTCTGTGTATTTTTCCAAGAGCTCCTTAGATTCTTTCTCTCTTATTCATTGGTTTGTTCACCGATTTATTGATTTTTAAAAATGGTATTCATTGGTTATTAACTGAACATAAAATATCTGTTGAATTGTTGAAAGATATTAAAGAAGACCCAAATTAAGTGGAAGATATCCTGTGTCCATTGCTTGGAAGACTCATATGTTATTGTTAAGATGGTGTGTTTCCCAAATGGGTCTACAGATTCAAAGTAATTCCCTGTCAGAATTCCAGTTTTCTTCTTTGTAGAAATTGACAGACAAAGTCTGAAATTCATATGGAAATTTAAGGGACCCAGAAAATCCAACATAATCTTTAAAAAAAAAAAAGTTAAGGCTCATACTTCTCAAGTTCAAAACTTACTACAGAGCTACAGAAATCAAGCAGTTTGGCACTGGCATAAGGTTTACATGCAGGTCAATGGAATGAACTGAGATACTAGAATTAAGCCATTACATGTAAGACCAATTAATTTTCAACAGGGGTGCCAAGACATTCAATGGGGAAATAATAGTTTTTTCAATGTATGATTGTGGGACAACTTTATATCCACATGCACAAGAATGAAGTTGAACTCCTACCTCATATCATATACAAAAAATAATTTCAGATGGGTCAAAAGCATAAATATAAGCTAAAACTATAAAATGTTTAAAACAAAATATAGCTGTTATCTTTATGACCATGGATTAGTCAATGATGCCGAAAGCACAAACAACTAAAGTAAAAATAGATACATTGAATTTCTTCAAAATTAAACTATTTTGTGCTTCAAATGACATGACACTGTCAAGAAAATGAACAAGCAACCCATAGGCAGAGAAAATGCATTTGCAAATCATGCATTTGATAAGGGACTTACATCTAGAATATATTAAGATTCTTACAATTCAATATGAAAAAGACAAACCAATTAAGAATGGACAAAGAATCTGAATAGACATCCTTTCAAAGGCATGCAAGAAGCTAATTTGCATAGGATAAAATGCTTGACATCATTAGTCATCAAATCAACCTACAATGATATACTTTCACAGACACTAAGATAGTTGTACTAAAAAAAAAAGACAATAACATGTCTTGGCAAAACTGTAGTGAAATTGACACTGTTAAATATTGCTGGTTTATTGTAAATGTTGCAACCACTTCAGAAAAAACCTAGCAGTTCCTCAAAAGGTTAGTCATACAATTATCATATGACCAATAAATCCTATTCTTATCATATCCAAAAGAATTAAAACTTCTGTCTGCACAAAAGTCTACGTGAATGTGCACAGCAACATTATTCATAATAACCAAAAAATGGAAATGACCCAAATATACATTGATAACTGAATAAACAAAATATATCCAGAAAATTGAATCTTATATAGCCATAAAATAGAATGAAAATACTGATACATGATATACCATGGACAAATCTTAAAAGCATTGTTATATGAAAGAAGCCAGACACAAAAGACTTCTATTGTATGATTCCATTTATATGAATAGGCAAATCCATAGATACAGAAAGATTAGTGATTGCCAGTAACTGGGTTGGGGGAGAATGGGAGTGACTAATAATTGGTATTTTGGTAGTTATTTTGGGGATGATTAAAATATTCTGGAATTAGACAGTAGTGTTGATTGCACAATTCCTTGAATATACTAAGGACCACTAAAGATTGTACATTTTTAAAGGGTGGATTTTGTGATGTGTGAATTATATCTCAAAAATTAAAAAAAACAAAAACAATACTGTATTGAGCAGTATGCCTGGAATATGCAAATAAAATTGTGCATAGCTACCACCTTAAAGAAGTCTATTGGGGGAATACAAACTGACAATCATAGCACAGAGCTACATCTTAGGGAAGAAGCATATACAGGATGTTGCCTAAAGAGGAAGAGGTAGAACTTTGACTGGATACTGTGGAAGATATTTATGCCTCCTATACTTGCTTGGGTAGGAATCTCTGCGAGTAGGATCAGACTTCTTTGCAGCTCCAGAGAGCAGAACAGAGGCCAATATTCAGAATCAGAAAAAAGCAGCCAGCAATATAAGGGCAATATCTTTTCAACAGTAAGGGTAGCTGAAATTCAATGCAGGCTACCTTAGAATATGTTCAGTTTGTCTTCATCATTGGCATTAGAAATGATATTCTTTCAGTTGCCAAGTGTAATATTGCACTCTCTAAACCTCAGTTATTCACTTGAGTTACTAACACATCTCAGAGTTGACATGAGGACTACATGAACTAATGGGTTTGTGTTAATGTGTGAATACATTATGTTGCACATAATAACACTATTATTATGGTTGCTCCCACCACTGTCATCATTATCAAATGGATTTTGGCAATTATTCTGGGGAAGGAATTCAGGCAACAGATGGGAGAATTTATCTGAATGATCTAGGGTTTCATGGTACTCTCCTTCTTGGTTACAGGGCTTGGAGTTTTCTGTCATAAAACTTGGAAGGAAAGACAAAATACTTTGATTCTATTCCAAGCCCCTAAACTGACTGTTTCTGTTCCAAAGGCAAACTACACAGCCTCAGTAATGGCTTTTTGCTGTTTGCCATGATAAGCTAGTATAGAGGTGTGATTTATTGGAATTGTTACTGACAAGAACATCATATGGTGATGATGGTCTTTATAAATATAGAATATCAATGCAACTCTGGTGAGCACTAAGAAGGATTATTGGTGAAACAGTGTGAGGGTCAAGCAGAAAGAGACTACATCCTCACCCTTGTAAGGAAGATGCCATCTCTTAAAAACAAACAAGTGAACCAAGTTGGTTAGACCTCTGGAGACAATTATTTAAGAGCTCCAGAATCTCCATGATTGGCCAAGATACTAATGGGGAGTCACTACCACTCTCTCCATTTGTATATTGGACTTGAGCAGTGAGATGATCTCTTATGGTGGTTCTAGCTTTGTGCTGGTGTTGCTTTGCTTTGTGTAGAAGAAAAACTCTATTTTCTGTTCTGCCTTTTATTATTTCACTATGGAAGATTCTTCTTTAAGACTGGATTGAAGTTGATGGGAATCATTATTTGCAACCAGTGGGAAGTATCTGCAAATTGAAAGAACAATTTCATGTTCTTTTAAAAGATAATTTGCATCCAGATTCATGGTGTTCAAGATGTGAAAAACCAACTTCATAGAGTTTATTATTTGAAATGCATTATATTATAGTGATTAAAGTTGTGGATTCCAAGACCAGACTGCCTTGGGTTCGAATCCCAGATCTACCACTTTCTGTCTGACATGAAATCAATCACCTACACTTTTTTTTGTGTCAGTTCTTTCATCTCTATGGTAAAAATAATCATAGTATCTACCTCATTGGATTTTAATGAGGAATAAATGGGTAACCATGTGTAAAGCACTTAAAATGGTTTTTGGCTTATAGTTAGCACTCTTTACATTAGCAGATCATATTATTGGGAACTAGATGTTCATTCCTAAATTGTATGAGCTATTGCTTTTATGTGAAAAAAGATTGATTTATAAGTTTGGTCTATGATATACACCCAATTTTCTGGAACAGATTACCTGTCTCATACAAACTAGGCATCATCTTTATAATACTCTAAATAGAGTGTGGGTCTAGCTGTCCCTAAGCCTTTGTCCAGTTCTTTTGATCATTTCAATGGCTTCTACTGCGTGAACTCTAATGCCAAAGCTAGAGTGACAACTAGTCTTGTCCTTTCATCTGATGTGTGTGAATCATCAACATCTGTTTCTGTGATTACAAGGTAATTCCTCTGATAATTGAACAAGGTTCACTTTAGAAACAAAAATCATGACTCATAGATTATGAACATGTCACAATTTAATAGGCCTATCATTGGACTGTTGGTATGATGTATTCTCATTATATGTTACCTGCACAGAGACTAAAGCATGTAAAACTATGGCGAAGGTACTCCTCTTCAGAATGCCCTGGAATGTTTATTAAGCACAGATTACAGGCCTTTACCCACTGAGTTTCTGATTCAGTAGGTCTGCAGAGGGTCTCAAGAACTTGTATTTCTAAGAAGTTCCCAGGTGATACTGATGTTGAGACCACACAGTGAGCACCCTTCAAAGCTGCTTGTCAGTTAAATGTTTTGCAAACAGCACACTTTTCCTCTTTTCCTTCATCTCTATAGCTGAATGCCCTGAAGGTGTGCACTAGGGTCAACAACAGATACTAGCCTAATGTCTTCATTTTCTAGACGAGGAAACCCAAATTTAGAAAAGTATCTTTCCCTGGTTACATAGCAAAATTGGCAAATCTGTAAGAATTTTGTTTTTGCTTTGATTTGTTTTTTATTGAGAATGATTTGCATCTACAATTTTGGGACTAAGCGCTTAGATTTAGAAAAGTAAAATTCTAATTCCAGCTCTGCTGTGTTTGGAAGCACAAATTTCAGTTATTTTATCTTTCCAAAACTCACTTTCCTCATCCATGATATGTATACATCCTCTGCTTACCATGTATAGTTTTGCGAGGAGTAAATGATACACTGTACATTAATGTGCTTTGCAAATTATGAAGCACTGTGCAGGTATTTTTCAAACTCATCCCAGTTATCAGATGTATTATTGTGTTAAACATAATGTATTTTATGACAAGCACATCTTTCCCCCACTCATGTAGGGTAAATATTGACTTTTCTAACTGTTTTCAAGAGGAAGTGCATTATAAACTTGACACTTTTTGTACAGAATCCCTTCAATTCCTTCCTACATTGATTTCTGTCCTAATTTGCTTTTAGAATAAGCAATTAGAACTTGTCATTTAGCTCTTTAAGCATCTGAATCCTTACATATATGTGAAAAGTGCTCACACACATGTGCACATATTATGAATTTTTCTCCTAGCATCCTTTTATGTAAGATACCCTACAAGTCATGTTTATTAAGAGTGAAATAAGTGAGTTGCTGTTCTGTTTGAAATTCTATTTTTTTTTTGGCATTTGCATTGGAAAGAGAACTCAGTTGAGTCAGGGGAGAAATGGATTCTCCTCCCAGTTCTGCAGTTAAAACTGGCTGTGCAAATTCAGTTCGTCTCTTAAGCCTCAGGTCCCCATTGGTAAATGAGGCTACTTATCACTCATTCCTTCCTCTCTGTGACCATGATACTAGATTTAATAAGGCAGCTTTTAAATGATGTCCCTCACGTTTCTGAGAAACTGAGCAGAGTATCCACATTGACCTGGGTCTCTTTGAGTAAGATATGTTCCCTTTCATGCGTTAGGCCTAACTGCTGTTTGCATTTCATCCTGATGCAGTAAAGTTCCTCTGTACCTTTCTGTGGAACCCTCTCTAGGTTTCTTGGCTGTGTTTCTGTTGGTATGTTTTGAAATATAAGAAGACTGTGTCCTGTTTTTGATGTCCTAGGGTAGAGATGATGGGGGGTCCCAGTACTGGCAACAAGGCTTTTATGTTTTTAGTAAGTTTTTCTCTTCAGTAATATTCAGAGGATCTCCTTAATTAATACATAGTAAAAATTATTAGTTCTCCATGGCTGTGAAACAAATTGCTTAAAAACCTAGCAGCTTAAAAAAATACACTTTCTCATGTTTTTCTGTGGTCTGGGAATGTGGGCCCAGCCTAGCTGGACCATCAGTTCAGTCCCTCACAAGTCTGCAATGAGGATACTGACCCAGAGGCTACAGTGTCATCTGAGGGCCTGAGTGGGAGGGATCTGCCCCCAGGCTTACGTGGTGGTTGTCTGGGTTCAGTTTCTCCTGGCTTGGTGGACTAAGAACATTAGTTTCTAGCTGGCTGTTGGCTGGGGACTGCCCTCAGCTTCTTGTCACATGGCCCTACACGGCAGCTCATTACACCAAAATATGGGGCTGAGAAGGCAATAGACAGAGTCTGAGCCTAAGATTAAGTCATCATCTTTGGTGACCTAATCATGGAAGTGACATCCCATCACACTGACCATTTTCTGTTGATTAGAAGTAAGCTGAGTGGGATCATACTTCACTCAGAGTGAGGGGTTATGGAAGGCTGTGAATACTGGGAGGTGGGGCTCACTGTGGGGCATTTTAGAACCCTGCCTACCATAGAAGAGGGTGAAGTTACATTTAATGTCCACAGGAATATAATACAGACATGAATATGTTTGTGGAATCTGGTGGATGTGAGAAACAGGTGAGGCAGGTGGGATATAAAGAGAAGAATACAATCCAGAAGGAATAAGGGGTAATAAAGGCTCTAACAGATGTTGGAGGAGCCCCATACTCTGAGAATGTTAGAGCTCAATGGGGTTTTGGAGGTCTTTTGATCAAGCCACCTCACGTTCTCAGAGTCCAAGGCTCACAGGGGCCCTTGTTCAGGCTATAGTGATTGCAGCTGAGCCAAGAGTTGAACCAAAGTCCTCAAAGTCCTTTGTCCAGATTGTCATCTTCATATAATGGAAACAGCTCTGGATTTGAAGTAAAAAGATACGGCTTTGCGGTTTTGATTTACCTCTAAGTAGTTGTGTGATCAAGGCCACAGATATGAGATATGGCTACTTAGCCTATAAAATGGAGCTATCATTTGTCATGTATATCTCTTTATGTCTGATGAGCTCATTAGATCTTATTTGTGAAAATTATTTAAAATAGCCTTTAGGAAAAAAAACATGTTTTGTTTTTAAATTAATGATGTATAGTTTGAGGTAAGGCAAGCACCCATTTTTGCCAGAAAGTCTGAATATCAGTTAGATACTCAGAATTTATCTACTATCTAACTGAGTATCAGTTAGCTGCTATAAGAATACAGATCATTTTATCTATTTCTATATCTGTATCAGTCATCTACTCGTACATGATGAACTACCCCTGACACTTGACTAAGTTCCAGGGCAGAGGACAAAGATGACTCCTTTTGGTGACAAAGTTCTAGAAGATCATGTGTGTAAGGAATGCTGTTGTGGCTATCTTTGGAAAACACAATCGGTCATGCGTTGTATTTTTCATCATCGTTTGTCATATGTTATAATAGGTTATTTTATATTGGTTTCCATTATTGAATACTTACTATGTGCCAGACATTTTGTAAGTTCTGGAATTCTCTTAATGCACAGAACAACCCGTGGAGGTAGTCATTATTCTTGTTTTCACAGATGAGAAAACTAAGGCACGAAGATGTTGAAAAATGTTAAGTTGTTTAAGGTCAAACCAGCTCAAAAGTGTAGAGTTCAAATTCAAATCCAGGTGATCTAGGTCTGCGGTGCATACTTGTAACTCTTCTGCCCAATAGCTTCTATGTTTTTATCTGTGTCTGTATCTCAAATCATGTCCACACCATGCCCTTACCCACACCTTCCCCATCCCATCTACGCCTGTCTATTTTGGAAAGAGTGATTAAACAGAGAAGCAGGCTGACAAGGGAAGAGTGGCGTGCAGGAGTAGTGTTACCTTTGGAAGTGATGAGTCTGGGCCTGTCCCGGGGCACTCCCGGGGCCCATGCTGGGAAGCCCTAGGAAAAGCAGCAGCTTGTCCTGGGCTCCAGACAGAGTTTGCAGGGGCCATGACTTTGCCTCTAAGTTTTGACATGTGGGAATGTGGGGAAATCTAGGGTAAACAGCTGAGCAATAAGAGAGATTAAAAAAATAAAAAAGGAAAGAAAAAGAAAATGGGAAACGGGCTGATATTTGAAAACCAAAGAAATTGAGGGGCATCTATCTATTCTTATCCCAGAGAAGTTCAGCTACCTGATTTCTGTCCAGTAAATTAAATCCTACTGGTTCCTATATTGGGGTTTTTATAAGAGTCAAGCCCACAAATTGAGAAAAACAATTACGTGCTTGTGTGCATCAGTTTTTAAAATTTATTTAGTCCATCATGGATTTCTTCATTCAATAAACAATTATGAAATCCCTGCTGAATGCAGGGCTCTGCAGATTAAAATGAAGGGGGGCACAGTCCCTCCCTTTCCCCACCCCACATGGGACTACTAGTGTAGGAAACATAAACAAACAGATGAGAGGGATACATGGTAAATAAGATGATGAATAAACAAACAAGCCTCTATGGATTCTTAGAGGAAGGTGCTCCAGTCTCCTCTTGGAGAGGTCAGAGGAGGATTTCCAAATGTGGCATTTCAGCTGCTATATTAAAGAATGGAAATAGTTGAACCTGGTTGTAGCTCAGGGGATGTAGGGCAAGTGTCATGAGATAAACCTAGAAAGGAAGGCAAGTAGATATGTCTCTACACTGCATTGTCCCCTGTTTTCATCGGGTCTGCCCGATGTGTACAGGGATGGCTCAGTACTGGGAATCTCAGGCAACGAACATACCTAATATTGAATTTCTTTGGGATCCATCTACCTGTCTGCCCTCAGTGCAGATACCTTAATGCTAGTAACTCATCTGAAAACTGTCAGGATGGGAACTAGCAAGTCCTATGTCCCATCAGGGTAAAAGGATGCCAGTCATAGTGACTAAGGACATTAAAGTCAGCCTTCTTTCCTTTAGCATCCCTTCTTTATAAGCATCCAGGCTTGCCTATAGGTAACATCCATGATTTGGAATGCTTTACTGCCCACAAAGCACAATTATAATACATTGTCTCTTGGATTACTTACCACGTTAGTCAGTTGCTAACCCATCTGATAGATGATGAAACTGAGCCTTAGAAATGTGAAGTGACTTCATTTCACAAAAGAAAACTAGAGATCCATTGCTTAAATGCTTATTTTCTGTCTCCAAACCCTAAGGTGTTTCTAGTATATCGGTCGTCCTCACGGCTGGAAATTCTGTGCAAATGAACTCTAAGCTAGAAGCTTGCTATGCAGTGGCTAAAGTGGAATGACTCGTATCGGATATGGAGCTGGGGCCCTGGAGCGCGGCTGAGCACTGTGGTGTTCCCTCCAGAGGCCACCCTGTGGCTTCTCTACCTCTAGAGGGAAGTCGGTCCTCTGACCCTGTGCTGACTCTTCACATGCCACCCTGCAGCTCTCAGGAAAGACCTGACGATCATTTTGTTGCCCAGGCTAGGAAGTGAGCCACTGCCCACGTAGGGTTAGCCTCAGCACGCTTCTCCTGACCCTTGTATGTGTTTCTGTGGATCACAGCCAGCCCACGAGACAGGAAAGGAGAGAGCAGGAGAACCGGAGGAGGATGGCCGCGGCGTGGCGCAGTGGGCGGAGCATGCAGCGACTCACCCTGACTCCGCCTCGGACTGGCGCAGGTTGTTAGCAGACGAGCTACATGTAACAGCTTTTCAGTTCACAGTGCTAAGTCTTTGCACTCCAAGGGCCTCAGGTTCTGATAGAAAATGTTCCATGAGGCCTTCATTCCTTGAGGAAGATACATAGCTTATCCCACCTCAGCCCCCTAAAAAAAGGAGTATCAACCCTAGTGTTTCATATTCCCTTTCATGACCTGTTGTGGTAGACGATTTAAAAGTCTTACTTCTTGGATACAGGGAACTTGACCTGTGAGTTGGACAAGTTGTCATCATGTAAGAATTCAAGTGCTTACTCACTTTTTTCCGCATGAATTGGTTCACTGGGTTCAAACATTTCATTAGACTACCTGCCTAATTTTGCTGCCTTGAATATGGGGATAATTAATGAGAAAATCCTTGGAGTGGAAAAGTGGGAGAGGCAAGGCAGCACAGGAGGGCTGTGAGTGTAAAAATGGCCAGTCATTCTGTCTCTTGTCCTAGAAGAATTGGGCTAGATTTGATTCAGATTTTAAAAAAATAGGAAGGGGGCAAGGTAGAAACCAGGAGGGACATAGATGGTATTGATGGCAGAGCCCTTTGTAAAAGGCTGCATGTTGTTGACTTTACACTGTCCAACACTGTATCATGTGAAGGGTCCTGGGAGGTCTTCTGGATCAAGTTCCTTGATCTTACAGAGAAGGACAGAAAGGCCTGAGAAGACTGCCTTCCCATCACGTTTCAGCTTGGACTGTCCTAGGGCAGTTCACAGAGAATGCACTCCATTGGGAAGCGGTGGGTGCAGGGGCCAGGTGGCCCAAGATGCCCCAGTGCTGGTTTGGCCTCCCTCCTGGGTTCACCTAGATAGTCATCATCAACTGCTTGACACAGGGTCAGACCTAGTTGAGAAGAAACCAAGACTTCCACAGAAATTGCAGGAAAAGAAACCCATGGTCACAATTGGTAACAGTAGGTGCCATTGTTCTTTCCTGGGATATATTTGATGTGTTTAGAGTCCTTGCATGTATGAAAATAATCATAAGATGTTCCAATACAAAGCAATTTCCCATGTTAGCTGAAGTCTTTATTTCTTTGTTTTAGTCATACTGATTTTTTGGCCTGGAACATATTAGCAGTATCAGAATATATTATCTTCCCCTGTATATTAAGCTCCATATTATTTTTAAAATCCAAGAAATATATAAAATTATGGAACCTCACTGTGGTGCTTCTACCTCTCCAAATTCTTTTTATTAATTCATTTATTTATTGGTGCCATGAACACTTCCTTAAAGGGATTGGAGGATGTTAGCTTGAGTAAATCTCATGACCTGTTAACAGTGAGTTTTGAAGAGTAATTTTTTTCCATAGTGTGTGTAGCTTGGGTAGCTTAGAGCCTGATTGCTAGAAAATTCTGCTTTATGGTAATTCTCTGACTTTATCACTGAAAGCTGTGGCATTGTGCATTATCTCATTATATCCAGAGCACAACATCTGAGATGCAGAAAAGACTGATAAACCCAATAAATGCAAACTCAGCTTACTTGAGACTGAGTAGCACAGAGGCCCACTGCCCATTACCCCTTTTCCACAGGAGAATGGGTTGTTTCATTCAAAATGAAGTTTATACTCTGATGGCCACCTCATACCCTTTCTTGACATGGGTAAGAAACAGTAAATGTGAGTAGGCTCACACATCTATCCTTCTCCCCTGTTCAACAATTTCTGGGAAGAAAGGCCTTAGAATGGGAGAATAGATTTGGAAATTTAATTTAAAAATGTGTCACTGTTGTGATATGAGATATCTAATTCCCCTTCTGCTTGTCAGGAGATGTGTTTGTAGAGCTGTTATCTGTCAAGGACTTTATTTTTATTTGCAAACTAGCTTCTTCCCATATACCTAACCCTGAGTTCTCTAATTTTTCCTTTCCCTTCCTAGCTCTTTGTGACCCCTCATGCACACAAGCATATAAAGATATACAAATTCACTTATACACCCATACTCACACACTTATACAAATACATGCACACATATACATTATGCTCACAAGTGCACATACTGTCACCCAGCCACACACATACACACGTGCAGTGCACATCCCCATATTTATGCACATATACACATGCAACCCTACACGTATGACATGTATACACATGCAGAAATCCGTACATTCTCAGCATTACTTAGAGGCGTGCTCTTCAGTGTCTGAGGATGTAATAGTTATAGTTGGTATTACTGATTTTCTGTTATTTGCCAGGACCCCTGCTAAATATTTTACACGCATTGTCTTGTTTAATGTTTGCATTTACGAGGTGGTACTGGCAGTATCCCTATTGAACACATGAGGAAACAGAGACATGGGGAGGTTGAATAAGTTTCCTAAAGTCATTCAGCTCATGGCTGTGTGACTGTGGTTGTCTGATTCCAATACTCATGCAATCATCTACTACAAAATGGTACTCTGAGCTAGTACTCAGAAAAGAGTTGGCTCCCTAAAAGAATCTTCAAAAATAAATCAGAATTCTTTGTACACTGAGGTTCATATCAAGTAAATTTTCTAGAAGGTGGGCAACCTATCATGGTGGAAATACACCTGGACTAGAAGTGAGACTATCTAGGTCTCCTTATCCTTTTTCTGTATCTTTCAAGTGATTTGGGGCAGGTACATAAATGGGGAAAATAATTCAACTTGTAACCTCAGAGAGGTGTAATTAAACTCTGTCAAAATTATGCTAAAAGAGGTCTGTTAGAAAACATGCAAAATTACATTTCATATGACTACTCCTGTCCCATTAACTTTTAGGCCATCATCTACTTTTTTCCTGTTGGAAAATATTTGATATACAGTTGTACAACATCGTGATCCAATAATTATATACATAAATGCTCACCACAGTAAGTGTACTTACCCCCTTCTACCATACCAAGATATTACAATATCATTGGTTATATTCTCTGTCCTGTGCTTCCATTCCTATGACTAACTTATTTTATAAATTGAAGTTTGTACCTCTTGACACATTGACCTGGTTGCTTGCCAAGGGAGGAAAAACTATCTCAGATCTCATCAGTGGCCTCTTGTTTGTTCTAGTAAACACTTGGATTGGCTTTGCTGTTACCTCATTCCAGAGATATATAGAATCAAGACATGGCTCTTAGTCAATGGGTACAGTTGCACTCATTGCGAGAAACAGTATGTTAGGTCTATCCAGCACTGTCATTGCCAAAGCACCACCACATATATGTTGCACTTTCTATAAATGAGAACGCTGAGACTTTTAAAAGTTACCAAGTTACTATTTCAAAGATAGGGAATTTAGAAATTAGGCCTTATAATCACCAGCCAAGTTCTCCTTTCATTAGTTCATCATTTCTACTTTGGATGGACCCCTAGAGGTTCCAACTTAGTGTCCATTAAACTATTAGTGCTACATGTTAATTTCTTTGTGGTCTCCATCACTGTATATGCACTCTCAATTGGCACACTGCTCATGAGGCTCTCCTGAACTTCATGCAGGTCTCAAGGATGTAGTATTTTGACAAGGTACTTTTATGATAGGAGAAAAAAGGATGCTGTTTTGGTGTTAATGTGACCAAGATACTTCAACAGCAATCTTTATCAGAAATCTTAACATGCCTTCCCCACCCCATTTGACCTTCTCTACAACTTCTATAATTGAACAAAACTGTGATGTTTTAGTGACTTGTGCAAAATTTTTAAAGTGTAATTCAAGGTAAAGCAGAATAAGAAATCAAAGCAACAGTATAGTAATGCAACAGCTGTTGAAAAATAAAACAAACAAAACAAATTTGGGGCATTACTTCTGATAGCCATGCCTTAAACATTCACCTATTTTTGGCAGTTGGGATCTTTGAAAAGCACAGATTAGCTTGTCCGTTGCAGTTATGGGCTTCAGGTTACTGATGAGTTGACTGGAAAAACTGTTGGTTGGTTAAAAAGACTATAGGGTGCATAGGTCATGACGAGAAAAGTTGTTTGAATGAATATCCCCGATTTCTAGAATGGAGAAAATAGTAGCTGTGCTGCCTGGCACTTGGGGTTGTGTATTAAATGAGATGATATAAAATGAAAGTATTTCATTACATCTCCAAATATGGGTTGGTATCCATGTAACTTTTGGCACATGTCCCCTTACGAGCCTCAGGGAACTTGCTGTATCTACAGGAAGAAACTGGCTTGTAGTATACTTTCAATAAGAATTGCAATACATTTAGTACATTTCTACATAGAGAGGTAATCTCCAAACTATGAACTCTTGGAGAGACCTCATCTTCTATTATTAAACAATGATAAACACAGTTGTTTGTAAAATATCTAGTATTTCAAATAATTTTTAATTTCTTGGTCTCTCATCAAACTATTAGGTGATTTACGGGACAGATACTATTTTGGTCACCAGGATATAAAAAATCAACCTCCCATTAGGATCTTGCCTTTTCGTAGGGAAACTATCACATATACACCCACAGAAGATACAGAGGAGGGGCTTTGATCCACAGGAGGAGAATGGAGAACACACAGCTTGTGTGTTGGGGGTGAGAAGGTGCGGGTAGCTCTTGAAGAGTCATTTTCTGTCAAGCAGATCATTGTCCACTGAAAAAAAATCAGATCTGAGCCTGGCCTTTATAACTGGTTAACTGTGGCATTCAGTAATGCCAGTTGGAGTAATGTTCTAGGAGCAGAGAACTCCGCAAAAGGGGTTTCAGGAAATTCTGAGCAATTTAGCTTTGTCTTGGGAGTAGGGAACAAGCAGGCACAAATGGTGAATGTTCAGTGTAGGAAGATGTGATACCATCTATGCAGGTCAGGTCAGAGAGTTTGTGTCAATAGTTTGGATGTTAACTGATTAACTGAAAGAAAATTGCATTGTATCCATGGGTCCTGTTCACCTCTGAGCTTCACAATTTCCCCATCTGTCAAATGAGGCGTTTTACTTTCTAATCTCCTAGGTTGTGACTCTGATCTTTGATGTTTCCTCATTCCTTGAATTACTCTATCTTAACCTCCCACTAGGAATTATTTATTTAATACATATTTACAATAGAGCTGCAGTGGTTTCTACAGTCATCTTATAGCACCTGACAAACCCAAGTTCTGAGAAGTCCAGTAGGAACTGGGGTTGGGGGAATAGTAATATGTTGCTGATTCAAATATGGTCTGGAAAACTCTGTGAGAAGTAAGTAGAGGATGCTCCAAAGGCCATTACCTGCTCATGAAAAAAGGCCAAAAAGTAGGAATGAACTTATGTTAATTTTCTATTATTGCTGTAACAAAATATCACAAACTTGGTGATTTAAAAGAGCACATTTATTTGTTATCTTACAGTTCTGTAGTGCTGAAGTGCAGTGCAGGTCTCACCAGCTAAAATGAAGATGTTAGCAGAACAGAACTGCATTATTTTCTGGGGAGAATAAATTTCCTTCCCTTTTCCATCTTCTAGGGGCCACCTATATTCCTTGGCTTACTATGGCCTGTTGGCCTCAAGAGGAAATCCCTATTCTTTTAAAAGCCAGCAAGAGTGAAACCATCTGACCATTTTTCTATAGTCCTGTCTCCCTCTGACCACAGCTGGGAAATGTTCTCTGCTTTTAAGAAGCCCTTGATTAAATTAGCCCCGTATGTGTAATCCAGGATAATCTCTCCATTTCAAGGTCTTTAACTGTAATTGCATCAGCAAAGTCCCTTTTGCCAAGCAAAGTAACATATTCACAGGTTAAACGGTGGCCATCTATGGGAAATGATTATTCTACCTACCTCAGTCTGTTTATGGGCATGTAAGTAACTTCACATTGTTAATGCACACAGAATGAGGATTAAAGTGAGAAGACATAAAGTAGTCAGGTCACGAAGTATATTTTGTGCCTTATGTAAAGTGTTCTGAAGTTATCCTGATGTATTGTACAGGTATACTTTTATTTAGCATACTTTCAATCTGTAATGAAGTTAAATTAATTCAGTAGTTAGCCCAATGGTACCCAGCAACCCTTTGCCTTGATTTCTATGGGGAACGAAGTCTGTTCCCTCACCTGTTGTGCCGGGGCACACTTCAGTACCTTGTGCATACTGCTGACGTTCGCATCCCTTTTCTCCAAGGACTTTTTTTTACCCTTTCCGCTGCTTGGTGTTCCTGGAGGCTGAGGGAATGCCATTTGTGGTCTATGACTTACTGGTAAAAAGTTCAGGAATGCTTTCTTTGGGCAAAGGTGTCTCTGGTTTTGGAAACTGGAACGTGGTAGCATCAGGAGGTACTTAGGAGGACAAAGAGATACTTGTTATTTAGAACAGCAGCATGCTGAACTCATGCTTCCTGGAGCTGACGTCACCAGAGTGAGGAAGTAGATGGCCTCTTTCGTATATCCAGCCCAGGAGCAACACCCAGTTTTCTATGGGGTCCCCAAGGAGTAGATCTAGGAAGTCTCACGAACACTGTTTACTGGATCCTTTAATGTAAGAATGGTCAGTTAACTCGTTGGCTTGTTCAAGAATGAATCAGAGTGGGAGCTGGTGAATAGAAGGAGCCTAATAAATTGAAAGATTCTCCTGATGGAACAGGGAAATTGAGATTTATTGTTTAGTCAGTTCCAATTACACTGTTGTGTTATAAAAAAGCAGCTAAACAGGATGTTGGCTTGTCACGCCACCAAGGTGGAATCAACTTCAAAGGAGATGGTGTCAAAACAGTGTTCAATGCCTGAGCTTCTTAGCTTGTGAGTCACTCATGTGAAGATGTCTGGACACAGATAGGATCGAGGTGCCCACATTATATCTGATTACAGAAATGTTAATGCAGACTAGCCAACTGGCTTTGATCTTCATGGGAATGCAGTCTGGGGAATAAAGAGGGGGGTTGTATTTTTAAAGGTCATCTCTACTACTGAGGAGAAAACACATTTCATGCATATGTGAGACTGCATATCAAGAACGGGAAATGAGTACATTTGAAAGAAAACTGCAAGTTGTTTTCCATGTGTGAATTTCATGTTTGTGTGTGTGTTTCTGAAAGAGTTTAGCATCCTGAATAATTGTTCCTTCTGTGTTGTAGTTGATTATATTTAACACCTTCTGTGGTGCATGGAAAGAAAGGACCTTCTCTCTCCCACTTTAGATGTTAATGATGTGACGTGATTTGTCAGAGAAGGCACACAACTGACCCGACCTGCAGGTAGAGTTGATAACAGTGAAATGATCTCCTCTCTACAAAGGCAGAAAGAGTATCTTTTGAATGAGTGGCAGTTGAAATAAAAAAACTGGAGAATGTTAGAAACTTGAGGTGAATTGTCCTTCGTTCAGATGAACTGGGAGAGCTCACAGGGATGAAGCTGCTGCCTGGGGTCACGTGGCAGATCAGTGCCCCTGCCAGGACTGGAGCCATCATCACCTGACTGCCAGTTCCTTTCTTTCCAGTCCAGCACAGCTGTCTCCCAAGTTTAATACTCTATGACTCACAGTCCAAATCTATGGTGATATATAATATATTACTTTGATTCTAAATCAACAAACTACTTTTAGAAGTGCTTACACTGCTGCGTTGCTTCTGACGCTGTTGGGTCCTTCAGACTGAATCTTACTTCTTAGAACTTCAGTAAGAGTAACTGGAAAAGCCATTTATTCATTGTTATGATAAGTATTGATTGGACGCTTGTTAGGTGGCCAGCTCTTGTCTAGAGGGTAAGGGTACAACTATGAGTAAAGTAAAATGTATTTCTCTCAAATAAGTTATATTCTTCTGGGGAGAAGCCTAATACACTAATAAACAAGGACTCATTTAAAAGTGTGATGGAATTAAGTGCTGTAGAGAAAATAAAGGAAGAGCGAATAATAGTTGCCATTTTATAGAAGGCAGGCAGAGAACTCCTTATGAGGAAGTAGTATTTGAGCATAATTTCCCGTAGGTGAGGGAATGAGATAAACACTTAACACAGTATCTGTCACATAGTTAATGATGAATAAATAGTAGCTATAATGATTAAGAATCAAGCAATCAGTAAAATCAACAAAAAATAAGCCTGACTTATATTTTCTTCTTATCCTGAAAGTAATGTAACATCTCTGGAGTTACCTGAATTGTTTGTCCTATTTTATGTCCTCTGCTTTTGTGTTGTTGACTTCTGTTCTCTTGGTACGTTTTCTCCTAGTATATGAATTGACCGTACTGTTATTTAGTTATTTCCTTATAGTTCTCCCATCTAGACTGTGAGCCCCCTGAGAAGCCATATCCTTTTAGTTCAGATGGAAGTTTCTCCAAACTTAACTCGGTGCTCGGCACTTGGGGCACTTCAGGCTTGAAATTCAAATGGTTTCTGAGTGTCCTTGGTGACCTGTGGGGTCCTTTGAATCCTCAGAGAATTAGTGCTGGGTAGAATCTTCATTGCTAGAATTTCTTACAAACAGATTTTACTTTCTTAAAATAGGCCTTCAGTGTATTTTTAATCTATCATTCCCTTCCCCCACAGATTATTTCACAAGCAAACATTGCAATTTTCCCGCCCCTTTGAGGTATCCAGAGCGAGCATTTAGCACAGTTGTCCTTTAGGGTTGGTGGCCTTGCTCTGGGGCAGATACTTTTGTGGAGACGCGCTTTCTTTCTCTTTCTAGTACCTAGACCTTAAACTAGGCCTTCATTTTGAATTCTTCTCATTCATAGTTTCAGAAGCTCAAATAATGGTGTCTTTAACAGTTTCGGAAATGTCCTTGTGAATTAGCAAAATTAAGGGTTGGGAGACAGTATTTGTTTTCTTCTCTGAAGTGCATGAATAAAAGTAACTCTTTACAGATCTGAAATATAGCAAAACTGTGTTTATTGGATTCTTAAAGTGTGTTTTCAGATCTAAAGCAACACTGGGCTGGGAGGAGTGCATCAAACGATAATTCCAGCAGTGCACGTGCATGTGTACTCTAAGAGCTGCGTCCACAGACAGGCATGGCACCCCACATTCCATCATCTACCAGCTCTAAGAAGACCCATAGCAGTGGGTGTTTGCTTTTGCACATTGCTCTAGTTTAGGTGGTAAAGGTACTGATATGAATTCCTCAGTTTGTTCCCTGAGGAGTCATAAGTTTTGAATAAAGAGGCAATATCCTCATTTCCCACGGGCCTGTCCTTTCTTCAAATGCTGTGTCGTTGTGCCACATTCACAGTGCGCTGGCTGATGTGTTTTCCTGAGAGAGGGTAAGGGGCACAAAGAACCTGAGGGAAGCCAGAGAGAGCAGAAATCAAATCCTGTCATTACTAATACCCTACCTTATTCAACATACTCTCAAGTACCTAGAATATGCTTGTGAATATTCTAGTGTTCCCTTTTCTGTACTTATATTTACAAAATAAGCAGAACATCAGAAGACATGAGAGTTGAGAGGACCCAACTGCAGTACTTCATGCTGCAAATCAACCAAGAGGCACAGGAAAACAAACTGACTCATGCGGGACCCCACCAACCAGTAGAGAATAGGTATTATCAATATTCTTCAGTGGAAAGTATGCAGGTGTGTGTGTACACATGTTCACTCCCACTTAGACAAAATACTATCCCCAGCCCTGGCCAGTCTGTCTGTCTCTGTCTGTCTCTGAGTTC